>NC_073264.2:96623148-96928148 GCF_029289425.2 Pan paniscus | reverse complement strand
TAAACATTCACCTATAAAACCCCCTGGGTGGCCGGGTGCGGTGGCTCACGCTTGTAATCCCAGCACTTTGGGAGGCCGAGGCAGGCGGATCATGAGGTCAGGAAATCGAGACCATCCTGGCTAACATGGTGAAACCCTGTCTCTATTAAAAATACAAAAAAAAAAAAATAGCCGGGTGTGGTGGTGGGCGCCTGCAGTCCCAGCTACTCGGGAGACTGAGGCAGGAGAATGGCATGAACCCGGGAGGCAGAGCTTGCAGTGAGCCAAGATAGCACCACTGCACTCCAGCCTGGGCGACAGAGCGAGAATCTGTCTCAAAAAAAAAAAAAAAACCCTGGGCCTGCCAGTGGTTATTTGTATGTGCACATTGATTTTAAAAACTTATAAGGGTATATGCAGTTTGATACTATGTACGTGCATTTAAAAATACGTAAGACAGTGCTGTAAATTGTTTAGGTATTTATCCTTAAACCATGAAAGTCTGGGCAGGAAGACTGTATGCCAACTTCGATACAGAGGCAACCTCTGGGGAGAGGGAGGCAAAGGTTTTACAACATCTGCAACATTTTTCGACAAAGAGAATATGCTATTAAATTACTTTTCTATGTGTGTTTTAAGTGTTTCATAATTGGGGATTAACATATGAAAATGGAAATCACTGACAGCAATAATAAAACTAGAGCTCTTTTCTGGAATCCATTCATTCAGGTGCTGGTTCATCAGGGCTCTGCCTTCTGCAAGCCCCACTCTCCAGTCTGCCTCTCCCCAACCCAGACCTGCTCTCTTTCACCCAGACCAGGTGGCACCTTAGAATCGAGTTGCTTTCTCCAGACGCCTGACCCATCACAGCCGTAGGCCTTCCTGAGTCTGATCGGTGCTACAGAGATGGGATTTGAGGCCTGCATTGACACTGGGTTCACTCTGCCACCTCCTACACCATCCTGGCCCAGACCCTAATGTGGCCTTCTATCTGATTGCTGTTCCAGAAGTGGAGGAGGAGAAGCTGCCCCTCCCTGGTGTAGGATCACCTACCCACCGTGGGCTCAGGTCAGTCCTCCATGCCTCTCAGCCCTGCCTGCTTGGTCACCATCCCCAGTGGAAACCCCTCCAGGCACCCAGTTTTTTCTACCACCTCATGTTGCTCCCTGACCCAAATTTCCTCTGCTCTCCTACCTGCCCCCTTCCCCACTGTGCATTCCAGAATCCCAGCTGTAGAGCAGGAATGCCCCTTGTATTCATCTGCTGTCACGCTGCTAATAAAGATATATCTGAAACTGGGTAATTTATAAAGAAAGAGAGGTTTAATGGACTCACAGTTCCATGTGGCTGGGGAAGACTCACAATCCTGGTGGAAGATGAAAGGCACAGCTTACAAGGTGGCAGACAAGAGAGAGTGAGAGCCAAACAAAAGTGGAAACCCCTTATAAACCCATCAGATCTCATGAGCCTTATTCACTACCACGAGAACAGTATGGGGGAAACTGCCCCCACGATTCAATGATCTCCCACCAGGTCCCTCCCACAACACGTGGGAATTGTGGGAGCTACAATTCAAGATGAGATTTGGGTGGGGATACAGCCAAACCATATCACCTCTCTATCCTGAACCTCTCATTCAGCTCTCTTCATCCTCCCTGCTGAGGCTCGGCTGTCTTCCAAGGGTGCCACTTCCTGACAGGCTTCTTCTCACATGAGGGACAGACACAGGCTGAAATTCTTCTTAATCCCCACTGCTCCTCCTAGACCATTATTTCTTCAGCTTCACGTACAAAGCCCGTTCTTTCAGGATCACATCCTCAGGCCAGATAGTCCTATGCTGTTCCTTCCTGCCGTTGTCTCCAAAACCCCAGACATTCCTCTTTATTTACAGAGCACTCTGGCACCTGAACGCTGCACTATGAATGCCTTTGAGTATTACAGGCTGCAAACCTGCCACTGGCTGAATCAGCCCTGCACACATTATTTATTTGTTTTTAAATAGGAATGTGTATTAGCCAGCTCAGGCTGCCATAACAAAATAGTCCAGATTCAGTGGCTTAAGCAAGAGATTTATTTTCTCATAGTCCTGGAGGATGGAAGTCTGAGGCCAGGGTGACAGTAGGATTGGTTTCTCCTGAGGGTGCTCTCTCTAGCTTGCAGATGGCCATCTTCTTGCTGTGTCCTCACATGGCCTTTTCTCTGTGTGCATGCAGGGGACGCAGGAATAGGAGAGGGAGAGGGAGAGGGAGGGAGAGGGAGGGAGAGAGAGGGAGAGAGAGGGAGAGAGAGGGAGAGAGAGAGAGAGAGAATAAATGAGCTCTGTCTCTTCTTATAAAGATACTAATCCTATTAGATTAGGGACCCCAACCCATGACCTTGTTTAACCTTAATTACTTCCTTAGAGGATCTATTTCCAAATAGAGACACACTGGGGGCCAGGGCTTTGCCCTGTGAATTCCGGGGGGATGCAAGCTGATATGGTTTGGCTCTGCATCCACACCCAAATCTCATCTCGAATTGTAATCCCCACACTCCCCACGTGTCGAGGGAGGGACCTGGTGGGAGGTGACTGGATCATGGGGGCAGTTTCTCCATGCCATTCTCGTGATAGTGAGTGAGTTCTCATGAGATCTGATGGTTTTATTAGAGGCTCTTTCCCCTTCACTCCCTCTCTCTTTCCTGCTGCCTTGTGAAGGAGATACTTGCTTCTCCTTCGCCTGCCTCTGTGATTGTAAGTTTCCTGAGGCCTCCCCAATCATGCAGAACTGAGTCAATTAAACCTCCTTTCTTTATAAATTACCCAGTCTCAGAGAAGTTTTTTATTGCAGTATAAAAACAGACTAATACACAAGCATTCATTCCATAAAATAAGGTGGATGTTGTTGGGAGCAAGCTCCCCAAAGTCTGGCCATAAACTGGCCCCAAAACTGGCCATAAATAAAATCTCTGCAGCAATGTAACATGTCCATAATGGCCATAACGCTCACGCTGGAAGGTTGTGGGTTTACGAGAATGAGGGCAAGGAACATCTGGCCCACCCAGGGTGGAAAACCGCTGAAAGGCATTCTTAAGCCACAAACAAAAGCCTGAGTGATCTGTGTCTTAAGGACATGCTCCTGCTGCAATTAATTCGGCCCATCCCTTCGTTTCCCTTAAGGGATACTTTTAGTTAATTTAATATCTATAGACACAATGCTAATGATTGGTTTGCTGTTAATAAATATGTGGGGAAATCTCTGTTCGGGGCTCTCAGCTCTGAAGGCTGTGAGACCCCAGATTTCCCACATCACACGTCTATATTTCTGTGTGTGTGTCTTTAATTCCTCTAGCGCCGCTGCGTTAGGGTCTCTCCCTAATGCAGACTGAGCTGGTCTCGGCAAGATGTCTTTGGGCATGCATGCCCTCTTGTTTACTACCATCCCTACCATTCCCTATTTCTTTCTGCCTTCCTACTGCAGTCTCTTGCATGTCTACCATGCTGAATGCTCTTCACTCTCCTCTAGCTCAGCAGCCAAGTTCAGCTGCATCCTGAGCCATGTTGTCACCCGGGACCTTTGCATCCCTGAAGCCATTCCACAACCTTCTGGTTACTGTTTCCTAACTTTCTATCCTGCTGAACTGCGTCCATTGGATCAGGTACAAAACCAGACTTCTACATCTTGGGACAGCTTTTGAACCAGGACCCTTGATGTGGCTGTGTTCCCCAGAGGCTCTGCCACACCTGAGGAAGACAACAAATCCAGCTCACACCCCATAAGAGAGCACAGAAAGAACTGGAGTTAGAAAATGGATGCAGTCAGGGGCAAGTAACTTAGCTTTCGGGCCTCAATGTCCCCATCTGTAAATGTGAGAATACCAATTCCTTCTTCCTAAGCTTTTTGTGTAAATTAAACTTCAGGTCCATGGATACACTTTGTAAACCGCAATCATGGAGCACAGGGAGTCAGGTGTCACCTGAGAAGCACATGTTCCTCTAATTGATACTGGAGACACCATCTCCTTATATGGACATATTAGTCAGGGTTCTCCAGAGAAACAGAACAGGATATATATGTGTGTAAATATTATGAGGAATCAGTTCACATGCGTCCAGAGGCTGAGAAGTCCCAAGATCTACAGTTGGTAAGCTGGAGAATCAAGAGAACTGATGGTGTCATTCCAGGCTGAAGACAGGCAGGTGCAAGACCCAGGAAGAGCTGAGTTTCAGTTCAAGTCAGAAAGGCAAAAAAGACCAGGGTCCCAGTCCAAGCACTCAGGCAGGAGGAGTTTCCTCCTACTCAGACTTTTTTATCTCTTCAGGTCATCAGTTGATTGGATGAGGACCCCCTATCTGCTTTACTACGTCTACTGATTCAAATGTTATCCAGAAACATCCTCCCGGATGCACTCAGGATAATATTTGACCAAAGGTCTGGGCACCCTGTGGCCCAATCAAGTTGACACATAAAATTAATTATGTGGACACAGATTATTCAAGGTCAGGAATTTCCTCTCCTTTTGCACATGCAGTTGCAGTTGAGAATCTAGTGATTTAAACAGCCCTGCAAGGTGCTTGGCTGATATCCTTGGACTTTATCTATGTCCAAGGATGACAGAATGAATGGATCCAAGACAGTAAGAGCAAGAATGTTTTGGAAGAGTGGAAAGTTTCATAGACACACTAGTAGGTGTTGGTATCATGGTTCAAATCAGTGTAACTTAATCATTATTTTCTGAGAACCAATCACAGGCAAGACCATGGGCATGGCCCAGCAGGAGAGAGACGAGGGTTTTGGGATCCCTGAAGCATCCCAGTTCCATACGCAGCATGAGTCTGCCTAAGAGCATGTTGACAGTGTGACTTTGTGCCTCTCCCTGGGCCTCAATGTCCTCAACTGAACAAGCAGGTTCTGAATAATGTGAGGATGTGCAGAATCATCATAAACTAAAGCCCTGAGAAATGGCAAGCAAGTTCCTTACATCTCTGAGCCTCGGTTTCCTGGTGGGTAAATGCAATAGTTATCAGTGCCCTCCTAGTTGGTGTGAGTGTTCATGAAACAGTGTCAGAGGATGCTTACCATGCATGATGGGTGGCCAGGGGGACGTCTCAGGTGCCACTTATTCATGAGTTTGGACATGGATTAGACATGTATTTACTGAGGGCCTGCTATGAGCAAGGGCTGTGCTAGGGGCTGGAGAAACAATAGCAAATCAATGAGAAGTCAAGGTCCCTTCCCTGAGGGGAACAAAGCAGAATCAGCCAAGTCGATAGCAGCCATCCCATGTGGGTACTCATAGGCAGGTAAGACAGAACACTGTGGGGCCCAAAGAGCAGATAGCAAACCCAGGCTGGGGCTGCATCACAAGAAAGGCTTCCCAGGAAAAATGACCCTGGATCTGAGTTTCGATAATGAGTAAAAGTTTAGGACCTAAAGACAACACAGTTAACTCCTCGTCTTGTTTCTTCTTCCACTTGTGCTGAGATGACTAAGACTTCCTTTCCTGGGGCCGTCTAATGTTAGACACTTTCAATCAACATACCTGAGAAAAAACCTCAGGATGCACTCAGGCTCACAGCAACATCTAACTGTGTCCAGCTTTCACCTGCACTTGTGTAGAACTCTGCGGTCACGTGGAGAATGAAGAATTAGGGAGCCAAGAGAAAAGCTTCTTACATCACATATCAAAATACATTCCAGGTGGATGACAGAGGTTAGGTAAGTGTGAGACAATCCGTACACCACCAGAAGAATTAGACTTGAATATCTATCAAACATCTGGAGGGAGAAAAGACTTGCTAAGCACAGCATCACTGGAAACAAGCCCAAGGGAAAACAATGGGCAGAAGGGACGTCAGCAAATTTTAAAGTCTCTGCACTTGGAGGTGGGATGGGGAGAGGAGAAAAATAGTAGGAAAAATATTTGCAGCAAAGAGTTAATATTTTTATTATATAAAAAATTCATGGCCGGGCACAGTGGCTCACACCTGTAATCTCACCATTTTGGGAGGCCAAGGTGGGAGGATCACCTGAGGTCAGGAGTTCGAGACCAGCCTGGCCAACATGGCGAAACCCTGTCTCTACTAAAAATACAAAAATTACTGGGCGTGGTGACACGTGCCTGTAATCCCAGCTACTTGGGAAGCTGAGGCAGGAGAATTGCTTGAACTTGGGAGGTGGAGGTTGCAGTGAGCCGAGATTGTGCTACTGTACTCCAGCCTGGACAACAGAGTGAGACTCTGTCTCAAAAAAAAAAATCCTACACATAAATAAGAAAAACTGAGTTTTCTGTAACTAAATGAGTAAAGGATACAATTTCCAAAAAGGGGCATAATTAGTAGGGAGACATATAGGAAAATGCACCTCCCCTCCTCTGTAGTAACAAACCACATGTAAGCTGAAATAAAGATGAGCTACCACTTATCCCTAGCAAAGCTGTGACCACAGAAGAGTCCCAGGGCTGGCAAGGGATGGAGCAGAAAGCTTTCTGCTCTTTGCCTGTGGATTTGGAGAGGGCATTGTCTAGTGGTACAACTTGTCTCTATTTAAAGGCTTTTGATGAAGATGATATATTGAGAGCTTTATGTTATAGACAAGAGGGAACAACTAAATATTTTTCTCTAGAGTCCTGAGGGTTAGTTAAGAGGGATGCAGGGACTCGTCAAGGTTGTTCGCGTATTCTTCACCCATTTGACATTTAGTTATTGAGTACCTACTATGTGCACGTATTCTTCACCCATTCGACATTTAGTTATTGAGTACCTACTACATGCAGGATGCAGAGCTATCAGCATTACTAGAACAGCAGTGAAAGGCAGCCAGGGTCTTTTAGTCAGCTGGGCCTCTGGCCATCTAGAGAGTGGTGCAGAACACTTGCAGCAGCTTTGCAGTGTGCTAGAGTCATCCCCTTAGCATCTGAAAGCTTCAGAGAGGCATCCAATCTTGCAGAGCCAAGAGCTTCAGTCATTAGAGTATCTCATTAATTTGGGATAACACACGCTCCTTGGGGACATTCATCGAGGAGGAGGCAGTGTCGGTGGCAGGATGTGGAGGCCACACACCTGGATGCTGGCCTTGCCTTGGCTCCTTTTCGGCTGTGGTCTCTTGAGCGAGTCACTGGACCTACAGCTCCCACCGTCAGACCTACACAAGGGGTTAGCAGAGGAGGGTTCAGGTCCTCCTAGGTGCGAAAGCATCTGTCAAACTGTGACATGTTGGACAGACGAGAGGTACATTCATTACGTAGGACACCAGGGCTTCTCTGAAAGCAGATTATTTATTTCAATTAGCGCCTCAGAACCTTCCAACCCCTCCTGTTTGGGCTGCAGCATTCCAGGGGAGGGATGGGTTTCTCCTCGCAGTCTGGTGCTTAGAGAAGGACTGCCCCACGTGGTAATGACTCCACGCTCCTTTCAGAAGTTACAGAAGTCTAATGACCTGATGGCTAATTTTGCTCTGATTCATATATTGCTTAATTAGGATTTTACCCTGTAACAGATGGCTGTCTTCATTAAATCATGATCCATTCGCTCTGACTGGAAGCAGCTGGTTTGGGGGGTAGATGGCAATTTATTTTCTCCGTGTCAAAATGAGCCACGAGGAAAGGAATTCAGATGAAAATAATGCAGTTTGTTCCATTTAGTTTTATCCGTAAAATTAGAAGTTTTTCTTGTTTTGGTTTTTGTTTTCCCTTAAGTCTTTTAGAGGTCCGCACTATGATCTTTATAAACCTTAAGCAGTAGGGGAGTTAAGCAGGAAACTGAGTCACCCCCTGAGAAACCCCTAGAGGCAGCGGACCTTGCAGTTGCCTTTCTGGCTCCCAGAGTGGACCAGTCGTATCACACCAAGAAACAAATCTATGCTCTTGGAAAATAAATAGTTCTTGTTTTTATTTTGCATTTCTTTGTTTTGTTTTACAGGTGGGAGAGTAAGCCTCAGCGAGGGAAGGTCGCTTGCCCAAGAGCACCACGTGGTTTTGGTCAGAACGAGCTCCACAGCCGAGTTCCTCCCTACTCAGCAGGGGCCCCGGTCCAGCAGCGTCCCTACGCGTCACTATCGCCTGGAAACCTGTGAGAGATGTGGCATCTACCCCCAACCCCCAAACTGTTGAACCAGACTCTGCCTTTTATCCAGATCCTTGGGTGATTTGTGCGCTGGTAAATTTTAAGTAACCTAGACAACTCCAATCGTATCCAAGGCAGGGTGCTGACTTGAACATGACTTTCTTGGAAGTTGTCATTTATGTAGTGCATATGAGGGGCCAGGAACCTTGCAGCTTTTGCAAGGTGCTTCATGTATTTTATTTCATTTAATCCTCAGGAAAGTATTGAATATAAAGCAGATACTTTATTCTCGTTTTGTTGGTGGAGAAGTCAAGGCCCTGAGAGATTGAGTGGATTTATCCAAAGCCACACAGCTGGTAGATGAGATTTAAACCCAGGTCTGTCTAAAGGCCAAGCCTGCGCTTTCAGTGCTAAGCCAGTTGCTATGGTTTGAATGTTTGTGTCCCTTCCAAATTCATGTTGAAACTTAATCTCTAATGCAATAGTATAAAAAAGTGAGGCCTTTAACAGGTGATTAGGACATGACAGCTCCACTCTTAACAGTGGGACTGGTGCCTGTATAAAAAGTACTCTCTGTACTACTGTGAGGGAAGCAACCCTTTTTCACCCTTCCCGCCATGTGAAGATGCAGTAAGAGCCGCCATCTTGGAAGCAAAGAGAGAGCCTTCATCAGACACTGAATCTGCTGGTGCCTTGACCTTGGACTTCCCAGCCTCTGGAACTGTGAGAAATAAAATTCAGTTATCTATATAGATTATCTAGTCTAAAGTATTTTTGTTATAGCTGGAACAGAGACACCAACGTTATCGCTAAGCATCAATGACTTTTTAACCATTGTGAGAGCTAAAGAAGTCTTCAGCATCATTTTAAATGTATTACATTCATCCCTGCTCTCTGAAACTAATTAGTTCAAAAGTGTCACTTTTTCAAAATTATAAACTTCAAAATGAATGTGTTATTTTAGAATACAAGGAGACACATAGATTCTGAGAAAGAGTACAGAACTGTTTGTCTCTCCACTGAATGAACCCAGTCAGTGGAATTTTTAAAGCAAACTTTTTTATTTTAGAATAGCATTAGATATAAAGGACAAAAATGTGAAGATAGTACAGAGTATCCATGTCCTCCACATCCAGGTTTTCCTGTTCTTAGCATCTTACATTAGTATGGTACATTTGTCACAGTTAATGAACCAGTAGTGATAACTTATTATTTAGTAACATGCATACTTTGTTCAGATTTCCTTAGTTTTTAGGCTCCTCTTGGCTGTGATGGTTTCTCCAACTTTCCTTGTTTTTGATGACTTTGACAGTTTTGAGGATTACTCTCAGGTATTTTCTTTTCTTTTTTTTTTTTAGACGGAGTTTTGCTCTTGTTGCCCAGGCTGGAGTGCAATGGCGCAATCTTGGCTCACCACAACCTCCACCTCCCATGTTCAAGCGATTCTCCTACCTCAGCCTCCTGAGTAGCTGGGATTACAGATATGTGCCACCACGCCTGGCTATTTTTTTTTTTTTTTTTTTTTTTTGTATTTTTAGTAGAGACGGGGTTTCTCCGTGTTGGTCAGGCTGGTCTCGAACTCCCAACCTCAGGTGATCCGCCCACCTCGGCCTCCCAAAGTGCTGGGATTACAGATGTGAGCCACTGTGCCTGGCCTACTCTCAGGTATTCTGTGCCTGGCCTACTCTCAGGTATTCTGTAGACTGTCCCTCAATTGGGATTTTTCTGAAATTTTTCTCATGATTAGACTGGGGTTATGAGGTTTTGGGGAGAAGATCACAAAGGTCCTCACATCATACCAAGGGAGACTGCATACTGTTCTCACAACGCATCACTCTGGATGCTGATCTTGGCCACCTGGCAATGGTAGTGCTTGTTAGATTTCTCAATTGTAAATTACTCGTTCCTCCCTCCCCCTGTCCATGCTATGCTCTTTGGAAGGAAGTCACTATGCGTAGCCCACACTTAAGGAGTGGGGAGTTGGAGAGTTATGTTCTACCTTATTTTTTTTTCTTTTCTTTTCTCTTTTTTTTCCTTTTTTTTTTGAGACAGAGTCTCACTGTATCACCCAGCTGGAGTGCCGTGGCGCAATCTCGGCTCACTGCGACCTCCGCTTCCCTGGTTCAAGCAATTTTCTTGTCTCAGCCTCCCAAGTAGCTGGGACTACAGATGCGTGCCACCACATCAGCTAATTTTTTGTATTTTAAGTAGAGACGGGGTTTCACTGTGTTAGCCAGGATGGTCTCAATCTCCTGACCTCATGATCTGCCTGCCTCAGCCTCCCAAAGTGCTGGGATTACAGGCATGAGCCACCTCACCCGGCCTTTTGTTTTTTGTTTTTTGTTTTTTTAATTTTTGCTGCTCCTTGCAGAGCAGGGCTAACTCCTGCTCCCAGGCAGTGTTCTCAGAGTCAGCCATGCTCTACCTTCTTAAGGGCAGAGCATCTGTATAAATTATTTGAAATTGTGCATGTGAGATGTGCCTGTGGTGTCTCATTTATTTATTTATTCAATCACATATTTATATCAGTATGGGCTCATGGACATTTATTCTATAATTTGGATTATAATTTAATACTCTTTTATTTATCACGTTGCTCAAATTGTTTGAGCATTGACCACTGGGAGCTCCTTCAGTTGGCTCCTGCCTCCCTTTGACATCCCCTCATCACTGTGGGTTTCCTTTTGCACACTTCCTTGCTCTCTGACACTGCAGGAAGCTAAGATGCTCCAGGCTTATCTTGCATCCTCCTTTTCTAGCCCAAGAATCAGCCATTTCTGTAAGGGGCTGCTTTGTGGCTTGTGTCTGTGTGTGCTTTACGTAGCTGGTCGGGTTTCCCCTGACATCAGCTTCACCCCCATTACTACCTGCTGTGGGCTAATTCCCTGTGTTGAACTTTCCCTCTCCTAGTTCATGACTTCTAATCAGCTGCTGATTGGGAATTGCCAGCCCTGTCAGATCAGAACCACTCCCACTTCGTGTTCTTCACCCTCTTCACTCACCGCACCCCACACTCAGCCTTCCGTTGTCTCCTCTCACACGCCAAGCTTTCCACTGCCTCGGGCTGTCCCTCCCCCTCGGACACTCTTCCGAGGCCCCTTCTCACTCTTCACCTCTCACTCAAATGCTCCCTCCTCAAAGAGCCCTCCGCTGACCACCCTATCCAAAAAGAGTCTCTCAGACTAATCGCTGTTTCAACACTTGTCTTCTTTAAAATTGATTTTGTTTGTCAATTGATTTTGAATCTCTGAACCTCTCCACCACTAGTCTGTAAGCTCAAGTGGAACCACATCTATTTTGTCCAGGGTAATATGCTGTAGCAGTTAAAATGGTGGCCTTTGGAATCCAGGTGCCTAGGTTCAGATCCCACCTCTGACACTCACCAGCAGCGTGATTTTAGACAATTCACTTAATCTCTGTATGCCACCATGTCCTTATCTGTAAAATGGGTGTGATGATAGACTAATATATAATAAAAGGCTTAGAACAATGCCTGAAATGTAGTAATGATTGGAAATGCTACGTTATTTTTTCCTAAGTGTTCAGATAGGCAGTTTCGTTAGCTCTGGTGTCTTACTGACTGAGATTCCATGGTGTAACAGAGCTAGACAATTAGCAAGAAGCATGCATTGCAACCACTTCAAACTGCACCTTGGATCAAATTGCTGAGAAAGGGCACCTTACAGGCCTCACAGTGGCTGGGATGTGGAAGATCCTGTTTCTGAAAATGACACAATCCCTTAGGAACTCCTGGACATCCAGACTCCTTCAGACCACAGGGGAGTCTGTTCCTCCAAACATGCATAGAGCATTCCTGCCCGTACCCCTCTATTTATGCTGTTCCCTCAGCTGAAACAGCTGCCACACCCATCTCTCCCTTCCATCCTTTCTGGGAACCCCCTTGTGCCTGGCATCTAGTTGGCCACTAGGGATGGGGGATGTGCAATATCAGGGCTTGTTCCTGCCCTTCCAGGGGCACGAACCTACTGCCTGATTCCTCCCCAGCTGGGAGTCCTACTGGTGCATGGAGCTGGATCCCTAAATAAGCCCCTCCCACCACGGTCTCTCTGGCCATTCCTGTCTTATCTACCCTTTATTATACCCTGCCTTGTGTATCACTATAGTAATAACTTCATTAATAGCAATAATAATGCACAATGCTCAATCCCACCAAGTGCTTCCCAGATATCATCTCCTCAGAGCCTCATGTCAACCCTTGAGGCTGGCAGAGCTGGGGCTACACATCCTTGTTACAACATTGGGGCTTACAAGCACCCCTCCAGCACACAGTCAGTGCCCAACAAATGCCTGCCAAGTGAATGAGTAAATACACAAACACAGGATATACTGGCTTGGGAGGCTCACACTCCCACAGCTGGTAAGCATGTGTCTGGAGCATGACTCCCAGGCTTCTCCTCTAAGCCTGTTCCCCTTTGCAGAGGGATGGGGAGGAAGGGATAAATGATCAAGCTACATTTCTGGTGTTGCCTTGGCAGCCCCTATGGAATACAATGGGGACAATGGAGGGACAATGTCAGTGTCTCGATTCTCTGACTACTTAAATGTTATTATTATTTAATAATAACTGTCACCCATTAAGGTGATTCCGCATGTTAAGTGGTTTTCCTATGCATCTCATCTCATCTTCTCAACAGCCCTGCAAGATAGGTAGCCGTATCCCTCCTTGCAGGAATGGATCAGAAGTGGAGAATGCCCAGCTAGTGAGGATGGAATATTTGAATCAATATCTGCTTGCTCCAAAGCCTTTGCCATGTATACTGACCTGTCATGTTGAAAACTGGGGCAATCTCTCAGGGTTCTACATTTGAAGCATCCAAGAGGCTCTTAGGGAGGATGAACACACACACACACAGAGACAGACACAGAGTGAGAGGAGAGAGGGGGGTTGATTAGAGTCATCGGGAGGTGAAAAGAAGATTGTGGTACTGAGATTCCTGTACCTACAGTGCACAAACAGAAGCTTCCCTCTTCTTCAGCCCACCATTCAAACCACTTTTCCACATCTCCTTCCTTAGCTCCCCTTCCATGGAGCCCTATAATTTCAGTTCTAGAAGACACACAGAAATCAAATCACCAACTTTCCTCCTTTTACAAATAAAATAATTGAAGATCAGAGAAGGCAAAAGGCTTGTTCAAGGGTGAACAGCAACTTGACACCACAGTGAGCAGTAGGATCCATGCTCTCTGACTCCTAAGTCATTCGCCTGGGTGACCTTGACATACACGGTAACCTGGTTTCCCCTGGTTTTACTTGGGAGTTGCCGTGAGGTTTGGCATAATTCATCCCCCGTCTCATCTCTGTGCATGTCCTAGGCTTGCAGAACATGTCCTCTGAAGACGGAGATCTTCAGCCCTTAGTCACCCAAGGACTCTCCCTTACCCCCACAATTAGGCTTTAGAAGAAGAATGTGAAGATTTTTTTCTCAAAACTCACTTTGGATCCTTCTTCTGCATCGTCCTTTGATACTCTCCCAAGTCCCAGCCAGGGCAGCGGGGACTTGGCTGCAGAGCCCAGAGCTCCAAATTACAGTTGGATCAGACTCCCTCGTTCATTAGCCCCTGGCACCCAGTGTTTGGTGGGGACAGAACCCAAGAAATGATGAATAGTCCCTGGTTCATTTCCAGCCCGATGGCCGTGGAGCCATCCACCTTGCCATTAAGAGAGCCCCATGCCTGGTAAGGGAGATGCAGGCAAACAGAGATGAATATTTTTATGATCCAGCTCTGGGTAAATTCATTTCAGGGCCTGTTTAGCTTCAGGGCAAGCAGGAAGAGATTAAATAAGTTAATGGTTGTGATAGCACTTTCTAAACTGTAAAATGGTTGTGAAAGCACTTTCTAACGGTGAAGTGTTATGTAAATGTGCGCTGGGATGAGTGTGTGAGCCATCCTGAGAGGGTGTGGGTACAGTGTGGGAAGCAGCACTCCTCAATGCCGCCAACCTCTGCTCAACTATTTCTAGCTATTTCATTAATTTAGGCTTATAATCTTTGCTATCAAGCCAATGTTTTTTCTCCCCCTTTGAGGAACTTTCCCTTGCAGCAGGCTGGGCTGCCCTACTTCGTGGCTTCAATTTAAAAGTGCATCACGCCTGTAATCCCAGCACTTTGGGAGGCCAAGGTGGGCGGATCACAAGGTCAGGAGTTCGAGAACAGCCTGGCCAACATGGTGAAACCCCGTTTCTACTAAAAATATAAAAATTAGCTGGGCGTGTTGGCGGGCGCCTGTAATCCCAGCTACTCAAGAGGCTGAGGCAGGAGAATCGTTTGAACCCAGGAGGTGGAGGTTGCAGTCAGCCAAGATCACACCACTGCATCCAGCCTGGCTGACAGTGCAAGACTCTGTCTCAAAAAAAAAAGTGCACGCCGATGGCAAGGAAGGTTTTCAATCACTCCTTAATCAAAAGTAGAATTTTCTATAAAATTAGTTAAATCTGGTAAGTCTTAGAGAACACTGAATAACCTCATGAAGCTTTATAAAAGACACAAACACTATAGGAAGAGTTTGATATTTTTCTAATCAATAATTATTATTAGTGATTACACGACCGCATACTCTTGTCAAAATTTATAAATTATACACTTAAAATTGGTAAATTTTATTGTATGTAAATTATGCCTCCATAAAGCTGATTTTTTAAAAAAAGGATAAATACCCAGGGACACTTTGGCAATTTTCAAACAATTATTATTACATTTAACCTAATGCATTTCTAGGCACTGTAGGGGAGGAAGAATCTATCACTAAATTCATCTATCACTAAATTCATGGCTGAGGCCTCACAAAGACAGATTAACAAGAGAAAAGCATACAGATTTATTTTATTTAAGTTTCATGTGACATGGGAGGCTTCCTAAGGAAAAGGAAGACCTGAAGAAACGTGTAAGGTTTTACAATTTTTATGCTAAGTTTGATGAAGAGTGGATAGCTTTGGAGAAATATAACTGGACAAAGATGGTATGAGCAAATGGTGACAAACTGGAAGAATTTAGTAAGTCCTGTTCAGATTCTTCTCTGTGACCCTGTGACTTCAAAGATAAGAATGTTCCTTTCTTCTGGTTACAGGGAGGGGCCTTTCAAAGGAGACCTGCTTCAGGAGGGCAAAAGGGAGGTGGATGGTGAGAATGACCTTCCTGCTTCCGCCATTTTCTCAAACACCAAGGTGCCATATTTTGGGTTAGCATATCCTGAACCCATCAGTATAGACTGTACCTTCCTACATTATTTAAAATCTTATCTTCAAAACACACAGTCTTGAAAAGAGTTCCGAAACTTCACATCAAACCCCCCTAATAATTTTCTATTTTCTAGTTTTGCACTTCAAATTTAAAAGGCATTCTTTTCTATCATAGCTTCCTGCTGATTACAAGAGAGCCCTCGTCTTCATTTTCTAACCCTAATCAGCTAGAAAATTCTCCCTGACTCTCTTCTGCCACAGTCCTCACTGGGCAGATTCTCAATGAGGAAATGTAAAGGAGGTCATTTTCAATGAGGCTGCAGGGAGAGGGTGTCTGCTTTGCCAGCTGTGTTCTAGTTGGAAGTTCCCAGGCATGTGTGACTTTAAAGTTAGGCAAGATAAACATTTTCTTTGCAACAATACAGCATTGACAGTGGGTCCAGCATTTTCAGTGATTCTTGCTGTCATGTGGGAACTCTTATTTCTGTTTTGTTTTTTTTTTGGAGACAGAGTCTCGCTCTGTCACCCAGGTTGGAGTGCAGTGGCGCAATCTCGGCTCACTGCAACCTCTGGCTCCCTTGTTCAAGCAATTCTCCTGCCTTAGCCTCCCGAGTAGCTGGGATTACAGGTGCACGCTGCCACGCCTGGCTATTTTTCTGTATTTTAGTAGAGACAAGGTTTCACCGTGTTGCCCAGGCTGGTCTCGAACTCCTGAGCTCCGGCAATCCGCCTGCCTTGGCCTTCCAAAGTGCTAGGATTACAGGAGTGAGGCACCGCACCCAGCCAGGAACTCTAATTTCTAACTCTTGATATTTGCACTGTTAAGAAATGAGCATGATTAACGTAACTCCCGATGTCTCCGTTTCCTTCCATATGGAGGGAATTTTATTAGAAGTCTTTCTCTGCTCCTTTATTAAATCTCTCTGGGGGCGGAAGTGACTTATCTGATTGGCAAATATGAAAAAATGAAGCAGGCAGGCTGAGTTTGGTTCCTTGTCTTTATCTTGAGAGTGAACCTGTTTGTAGGAACATGAGTTCTCTGCTTCTCCACGTCCTAAAGCTAATCTGGGCAGACCCCTCTCCATATAGACCCAGTGTCCTGTCCCACTCCAGCTGCTGGGACTGGGTAGTTAAGTCAGTTCAACTTTAGGGTTTAAGTTTAGTAAGCCTACTTACCCAAGGATATAAGCCATGCCCTCCAACCTAGCCTTTGTGACAGCTTGATGTTCCATTCACCCCTTTTGGACAGTGAAGGGGTTGTCATTATTGAATTACACTCAAATACCCCAAGACTTGTAAGAGAAGGCAGTGGGCATGCATTGAATTCTCAGTCCTATCAATTAACTGGAGTGTGACTATGGATCTACCACCTGATCTTTCTGAACCCCATCTGTAAAATGATGGGAAAATCATTATGGAGAGTAATGATACCAGCATCATTGAGCAGGTGTGAGTATCAAATGAGTAATAAATACCAGATAGCTTGGCCAACTGTGATGACCTTTATAAAGTGAGCCATGCCTAAAAACACTGTAACAAGGTCTTTGGTAAACATATACAATGCAAACATGCACGTAGAGATCCAAGCTATTTACATGACATCTGTTCACTTAGCGCTTCATAGGTCATTGTCCACTTCATAGTCTTGGCTCTGGAATTAGCCCTAGCAAGACTTAGTAGCAGGTGAAGGCACCACTTTGTTGGATGTCACATGAATGTGGTGAGGTGGCTGACAGCATAGATTCTGATGCCAAACAGAACTAGTTTGTCTTCCAGGTCTGCCACTCACTAGCTGGGTGTCTGTGGGTGAATTACTTCATACTTCACTCTTCTTAGTCTTGACTTCTTCTTTTTTTTTTTTTTTTTGAAACGGAGTCTCGCTCTGTGGCCAGGCTGGAGTGCAGTGGCACAATCTCGGCTCACTGCAACCTCCGCCTGCCAGGTTCATGCGATTCTCCTGCCTCAGCCTCCCAAGTAGCTGAGACTACAGGTGCATGCCACCATGCCCAGTTTAGTCTTGAATTCTTTGTCTGAAAAATAAGAATAATAATAACTGATGGTGACAATGAAACCTGCTTTGTAGGGTTATTATAAGGAGCAAATGAAGGAAGGCATGGGATGAATCCAATACAAGTTTGGGCACATCATAGGCATCTATTACATGCTAACAGGCATTATGATGTCTACCCACCACCTCCATCATGGCACCTATGACACACAACCCCCAGGCTGGTCCGGATTCTCACCATAGCTCCTTGTCTGAGCCCAGCCTCCTTCTTAGCCTTTGTAGCCCACTCCTCTCAGCAACTGATATGTTCTCAATTCCTCCAGTCAACCACCCCATCCCATCCCACCATGCCCTGTTTACCCCAAGCTCCTGGCAGATGAACAGGAACTATGCTCATTTATTTATTTATTCAGTAAGTGCATACTGGGCAACTCCTCCATGCCAAACCCTGGGTGGGAGTTGGGGTCACAGAGGCAAATCAGCCTCATTCTCCCATTCTTGAGGAGCTCACTCATGAGTGAGTAATGAACACAAATGGCTCCACTCCATGGCAAGATGTGAAGGGGCAACTCCAGAGGGACAGGCAGTGCCTTGTGAGCACAGGACATAGTTCTTTCCAAGGAGGTCACATTTAACTAGAACTTCAAAGGCAGGAGGTGCTGAGGAGGAGCTTGCAAAACAAAGGAAAGGGTGAGGAAAAGGACTAAGATAAACAAAGGCATGGAGGAAGGAAATGACAAGGATTGTGAGATGAAAGGTTATAGCAATCCAGAGCCTAGAGTGCTTAGGAGGAGACCACCAAGAAGAACTTTGTAATCAGAGGTAAGGTTGGGCAGGTGAGTTGAAGTTAGGCTTTGCAGAGCCCTGGATTTTGTCCCCAGGACTCGCATGTGCTGTGGGAGTCCATTAAAGGTCTTTGCACCAGAGCATGCAGGAATGAGGGCAGCTCCTTAGGACAATGATGCGATCAAGTAGGAAGAATGGATTGTGGAAGGGTGGGGAGGACCAGAAACCTTCTGAAGACCAGTTGGCAGTAAGAGCATCATCACCTGTTTTCTAACTTATGCAAGAAGTGGCTACTGAGTTCCGTATGTCAGGCAGAACCTGTGTCTTTGGATAGGACACTTGAACCTTCCCGGGCCTCTGTTTCTTCATCTGTGAATGAAGGATGTCAATATTCAGGAACAAAGGCTATGCCTCTGGCATCAGATCTTGGGCATGGGTTGTTCCTGCTGCTTTCTGGAGTCTTCTGCCGCCTTTGCGATGCACTCCCTAGGACCCTGCTCGGTCCAGCCAACTCTTCTGAACTTGAGGACTGACAATATCTCCTCATCCTTCCCCAAGCTCCACTAGATTGTCATGTCCTGAGGACAGAGGCAGACATGTCCATATCATCTGGACATGCCTAGTAGGTGCTTGCCCTGAAATTGAATGTCACGTGAATGTCAGCATTCTCTGAAAAGGCATATTCTCCAGTCAGATGAGGAGCCATGGGTGCCCGGGATTTCATCTATCGAGCCTTTACTTCATGCATAGAAACTGTGGCTGGGGTCTCTTTTTTTTTTTTTTTTGTCCTTATTTACAGTTGTGATGTTTTTTCTTTTATGAGTTTTTTTCTTTCCTTTTTTTTTAAATCATATTTTAAGTTCTAGGGTACACATGCACAACGTGCAGGTTTGTTACATATGTATACATGTGCCACGTTGGTGTGCTGCATTAACTCGTCATTTACATTAGGTATATCTCCTAATGCTATCCCTCCCCCGTCCCCCCACCCCACAACAGGCCCCGGTGTGTGATGTTCCCCTTCCTGTGTTCAAGTGTTCTCATTGTTCAATTCCCACCTATGAGTGAAAACATGCAGTGTTTGGTTTTTTGTTCTTGCAATAGTTTGCTGAGAATGATGGTTTTGGCTGGGGTCTTTAATGACCTTTGCTTAGCCCTCCAAGAGGCTTAGGAAATGGATGTTTGTGCTCTCATGTTCCCAATGACCAAGCTGAGGGCCAGAAAGGTAAGGCATTTGCCTAAGGTCACAAAGTAAGGACACAGCAGAGCTGGGACCAAACACAGATGGGGCTGTCTCCTCACCAGTATTCTTTCAGCTACATCCCACATCAGACTCACATTGGCCCCCATCCCCACCCAGCACCTCTCATTCTCTAGGGCTTTTGAGTGGCCCCTGCATATCTCAGGATCCTCAGCATGATGGTTCTCCCCACCTCAAGGAGAATGGCAGCAACATGATCTGGGGATGAATTAGCACATGAATGCATCTCGTCCATCACCCACTCCCAAAGGAAAAACAAAAGATTAAACATGCTCTGTGTGCCCTTTCCTATCCTGGTGGAGAACAACAATTAAAACTTCTCATTGCAGGAGTTGCCCTAGAGAAAAATGAAAGGAAATTGAATGTGAAAATGAGGGGAGAGCGGGATCTCCATAGAGGATCTGGGTAACTTCAAGACTATTCAGAGAGACGATCATTTTAAAGCAGGCTTAGCTGGCAGTCTTCAGATGAAAACTCAAGAGCAAGCCCAAAACATTTCTGGATTGGTCAGTGAACAAAGCCTTTTCTAATATAAAATAAGTATGTGTGTGTATATATATATCTATATATATATATGTGTGTGTGTGTGTATATGTCTACAAACACACATATATACTTATATATGTTACATATAAACACATATACATATATAAACATGTGTATACATATATACATACATATAAGGGTTTATAAACTTACAAGTGTTTTATATATATAAATACTTGTATGTATGTTCTTGTGTATATACAGACACTTATAGAAATGCTTTCTAACTTAAAACATAAGAGATGTTCATTAAAGAAAATCCTGGAAATAAAAAAGGAGAAATCTTTGGTCCTACCCCCTTGCTTCTTTCCCTTGCCCGGTAAACAGGTTGTATTAGTCTATTCTTGTATTGCTATAAAAGATACCCAAGACTGGGTAATTTATAAAGAAAAGAGGTTTCATTGGCTCATGGTTCTGCAGGCTGCACAGGAAGCATAGCGGCTTATTGGGAGGCCTCAGGAAACTTTTAATCACGGTGGAAGGTAAAGAGGAAGCAGGTACGTCTCACATGGCTGTAGCAGAAGGAAAAGCCCAGGTCGGGGGTGCCATATGCTTTTAAATCACCAGATCTCCTGGGAACTCTATCACAAGAACAGCGCTAGGGGGATGTGTTAAACCAGGAGAAATTGCCCCCATTATCCAATCACCTACCACTGGGTCCCACCTCCAGCACTGGGGATTGCATTTCAACGTGAGGTCTGGGTGGGGACACAGATCCAAGCCATACCACAGGTCCTCTCCAAAAGAGAGTCCAAAAGGTAACAACTGATTCCCTTCATTCCATTTATTTTTTCACATACTCAAAACTATGACTTCATAGGGAAAGGAGGTGTTTATTTAGCACCTACAATGTGCCAGGCAAGTGGCATTGCTTTGCCTTTGCTACCTCATTTAATTCTCACAGCAATGCTGGGAGGTCAGTATCATTATCTGTGTTTTAGGGTTGAGGAAACTAAAACTCAGAGTGGTTCAGAAACATACTCAAGTCACACAGCTTCCAAGCGCTGAAGGTGAGATTCCCACTTGGCTCTAACTACAGGCCCCCCATTACCTCAAAGGAAGCAATGTGGAAAAACATGAAGACTTGGCTGCTACTCCCAATTGCTCCCAGCATTACAGGGCAGGTGAGATGTGCATGGCATTGACCAGAAGCCCAGACAAAATGCTGTAACTGTATGAAGTTTCATTAAAATCCTTTGCGAATTTACAAAAGGAGCATATTACTTTTAGTTGGAGAGAGGCAAAGGGAGATTAGATCAATGGAAGGGGTGACATTTGAACTGGTCCTAAAAAAGGGGGTGGGATTTTAAAGGGCATACTGGGGGAGGTAGAAGACTTTCTAGGCAGAAGTAACAGCCTGAAGAAAGAAAAAGAGAACACTCAGAAGCTGCGGACAGGAGATAGACTCCTTCGGCTGGAACTTGAAGATGTGTGAATAGAAGATACAGACAATGAAGCTGGAAATGAGGTTGGAAGCAGATACTGAAGGGCATAGAATGCTTGGTTAAGGGTTCGAACTTCTGTTGTTGAGCAGAAAAATGGTATGCTCTGAGTAACAGTTTAAGGGAATCACTGTAGGAGCACCTTGAAGGCAGAATGGAGGGAGTAGGGGCAGCTTTCCATGGTAGGAAAACCAGGCAGGCTGCAGTTACTGTAACAGAGCAGAGGCCCATGAGGGTGAAGTGGTAATAGTATTGGGGAGATACGAAGAGGAGAGCACTGGACTGTGAGATATATCAAAGATAGAAATGATGAGGCTTGTGTTGGGGAGATTTCTGACTTGAGTTATTGAATAGGTGGTGGGCCATTAACTGGGAGAGGGAGCACAGGAAGGGAAGCAGACTTCAGGGACAACGCAATGAAATCAATTTTTGTCCAGTTGAGTTCACGGTGATTGTGTGACATCTGGGTGAGATGTTGAGTGAGTAGGTGGAGGTATACCTCAAGCACTGGAGATGCTGGCTGACACCTTCCAGCACATTCTATCGCAAACCCAGCGGGGGCCTTGGAAGTCATCTATTCTAGCCTCATCATCCCTGCAGCAGGCCCTGCAACACCTATGCCTCCAATTCATTGACCTTTCAGTATCTATTCTCTGAGCCACTTCCTTTACTTCCTCATCCCTGGGACCTTCCTCCCTCTGAAGTCATAATGTCTAGTATTAGATACTCTGATCTAACTATCCCATCTTCTCAAGACTTTATTTCATATTGGCCTTATCAGCACTCTTCCCCCTTCAGCCTGTCCTTTTCATCCCAGTCTTTGGGATTGTTTGTGCCCATTTTTCATCCCTCTGGTGCTTTTACTCCACATGGACTTTCTAAGCCATTCTTTCACCAACATCCTTAATTCCCTTGCTCCTCTCTTGTGCCCTGCAACCAGCTGATGAAACTCCATCACTCCATCAATGTAGTGCCCCACCTTCTCTATTTCTATGCTAGATTGCCAAGCAGGAGGAAAATCATGCAACTACATTGATCAAATATACTAAAATTAATGGTCTTTCCTCAGTTGGGCTCCCTACTCTGTTGTCAAAACCTTCCACTTGTCCTTTTTCAACTCTCTAATTCCATCTTTGCTCTTGTTGTTCCATAAATTGTCCTCTCTTTTCCTGCACCTCAGCCTCCCCTTCTTCACTGGCTCCATACTTAGATCTTTCTCACTTCAGTTGTCATCCCATCTCTCATATTTTTCTCTTCCCAACTTGTCAAAGGACTTGCCTTCCATGACATTCACTGACTTCCATTCACTTCCAAGCCCATTAAAATCAGCCTTCCTTCCCACTGCCCTCCTGGAACCACTCTCAGGGAGGTATCAGGGAGCTTCCAACAGCCAATGGCCACATCCTTCCTCCATGCCTCATCTCACTATGCCTGTCTCTTAGATTTGACTCTGTGAGTCACTGTACTTTTCTTAAATCTCCTACCCCCATGACTTCTATGGAGCAACAGCTTCTGGTTTATCTCATACCACTTTCATTCTTTCTCAAAATTCTTCATGGGTACCTCCTCCTCTTTCTGCCCCTTGAAGTTATTCCTTAACGTTATAGTAGTAGACCATGACTCTTTTAACTTTACACATATGCTTGTCTGGGGGCTCTTATTCAAATCACCAACTAAATACAGACAACTCCAAAGACTGTATCATCAACCCGAACTTCTTCCATGAGCCAGACTCAAATCTATCTGCATACCTGATCTATTCCTTGACATACCATTGACTCCTCAAAGTCAACATATCAAAGTGCTCTTTCTGAGTTGATGACGTGACCATCCACCTGATTTAACCTGGAAGTCATCCTTGACTCTTCCTTCCCTCACTCATCACATCCAATAGATTTCCAGGTTCTGATTGTTTTATGTCCTAAATGTCTCTGAAACTGCTTACTTTCTAATATCTCCTAGTGCTCTGTGTATCCTTAGCATCTCTCCCCTGAATTCCTGTAACCCTTGCCTCACTGGTCTCCTATACACGGCCTTGTTTCCTTCAAATCCATTCTCCACACTGTTAAAGATAAATCCTATAGAATCACTCTCTTCTTTAAGACCTTTCAAAGACCCTGGATTGCCCATAAGCAGTGTTTACCAAAGAGGTTTTTTTAAAAATGGCTTTTCAGAATGTTAAAAATGGTTACCAAGTTAATCAACTGAATAGTTTTCTTCATTGGAGGATTTCTCAGTGCCCAATGGGCTACTGTTTATTGGGAATCTCTAAGATATTACCCAAACATACTTGGCCTCAGGACTTTTCCTAAGGAGCATTTCACAGGACTGGCTTTCTAAGAAAAGTATTTTAGGACTCATTAGTCTACATCATAAAGGCAGAGCTCCAGAGCTCAGCATCTAAGGATGCCATGATATTGACCAAACTGACCACTCCAGTCTGACTCCTACCACTCCCCGCCTCACCTCCTGTGCTGTGGAAACAGCAGACACATGCCCGTCCCTACCTTCGTCATCCCATCTCTCACCTCCTCATGCCATGCCCTTTGTTTGGATGGCTCTTCCAATGCATCTTCTCTTTGCTGATTCCCAGTAATTTTTCACATCTCAGCATAGCTATCGTCTCCTCTGGGAAGCATAAAGATCATGGAATATACACAATGGGAAAGCCGGATATGCAGAGCAGACACCTCTCCAAGCAGCTGAAGGAGAACTGAAACTGACTCCTACCTGATTAATTACAGAGGGGCTAAGAAAGGGGCTAATCCTACCTGATTAATCACAGAGGGGCTAAGTCTTGAGTTGCCAAGACTGATTTGGGCTTCACCTAGGTTTGCTTACCCCATGGAAGGACAGGAGCAAAAGGAAAACACATTATCTTAGACTGGATATGCCAATAGGGAGAGCCCAGAAGAACTCAAGACACCTATGCTCAGTCCCTTTGCCCTTTCCTCCAGACCAATGAAGTCCCCTTCCTATCTATGGGAGTCATGAATTGATATGAGTGAACTAACAGATACAACCTCTTTCCATCATTTCCAAAAAGATAGAATTTCTCAGTTTAAGGGCCAAAGTAGAAAATGTGATCAAGCAAGAAAATGATTTATCCTCTATAAGAAACATTGCATACGCTTAATTACATAAAAGAAACAGGCCATTTGAGTGGATCAAAAGGGTTAAAGAGAGGCTGTGACCCTGCCAATCTAATTAAGGCAGTTGATGCCTTCAGAAATTCTTCTTATGGCTCTGAGAAGAGAGACACAATGGAACCTAGAAACAGAAAGTAAATAGGGATCCCCATGGTCTCCTTCCTGGCTTTGCAGAGAACTGGATTTCAAACATTCATCTCAATGAGCTTTACCACTGTCTGAGTGCCAGAAGTCACTGTCACTCCCCAGTTCTCGTTTTCTCTGAAGTCTCTCTGGTTATTCTAGTTAGGCGGGCACCTAGACCGACATTCAGCTTCAATTTCTCTTTCTTAAAGGGCATCCTGGTTGCCCCCCATTTCACGCAGTTGTCTGCTCCCTGAGGATATGTCCTCCTTCCAGTTCTCAGCTTCCTTCCTATCTTGCTGCTACCCACTTCTCTGTTTCCCAGAAATCTAATTAGTCTCTGTCTCCCTCACCTTACACTGCCCACAACCAAATGCAAAATGTCAGGAAATTGTTTCTTCATTGAATGCATCAGCAACCTGTCTCCCACGCAAAATGCATCGTCTATCTTTTGGCCCAGACCCCGTTTCTTGTTGTCACACCTCATTATGATCAAGGTTGAGATACAGCATGGTGCCATGGAAGGGGCAGGCCTGGGTTTCCATACAATTCTGCCAGTAAACACTTGCTTTGTTTAAGTTTATGACCCTTAACTTGTCTGGGCCTCAATTTCCCCACCTGTCAAATAGGGATAACAATAGAGAAGTCTCAGAATTTGTGATAATCAAATAAAAGGACCTCATACACCAAAAAAAGCCCATAAATATGTTGGTTTAATGGAGACGCAGGGGATTTCCAGGCATTCCTGGAGAGCAGCTCTTTATCACTGGGTGTTGAGAGGGTTAAACATGAAAATGAATGCAGTGCCTGCAGTTCAATTCCAGGCTGATAGGAGCTCCCTTCCATCCCTCACTTTCCCAATAAGCCACATGTCCCATTGTCCTGCTGCCCCTGTACCTCCAGGACCGTTGGAAAGATGTGGGTGACCCTTCCACTTCCCTTTGAGCTGGATCCCCCACCTCCATGCCCTCTATTTACTTTGTTATGTTGCCAGCTCACTGAGTTCTAATTGCTTGTCTCATTAAAAATTGCTAATCTAATAAATACTAATTACTCTGAAATAAAACAAGAGCATCCTTTGAAGAACAGCATACTCAAAAGCGTCCAAAGTAATAGGCATGGGGATAAGCCACAAAGTGAGGGCCTATCTTTTCTCCAGAACTAGTGAACTCTTTCCAGATTTTAATTACATTACTCAAAAACAAAAACAAGACCTATTCCCCTGTGAGGGATTCATCCCTGTTTTATGGAGAACAGAACCAGCTGTGTTGAATAGCAGGAAAACACAACAGGAGAGGGGCAATGATGGTTAACATGTCCTGGACAAGAACAATTGCACATGTTGTCCTCACCACATGCATAAGAACAAGCACCCCGTCCCCAGCCCCCCAACCCCTCCCCCGGCCGCTGGGTTCTTACCCATCCCTCAGGTATCCTGCCTAAGGGAGGATGAGAGGCATACACGTTCTGCAAAACCCTGTGTCCTCACCAGGCTCATCATGGCAAATGGCTGGGAATCTAACAACCCCAAATTTCCACCTAAGTTTGCATTTCAAACAGCAGCCTGCACACTGGAAACACTTGGGTTGCTTGGACTCATCTGGTCCATGATACAATGATTTGAGTTCTTCTTGGGAAAAGTCATTCAACCTTAGTCTCAGTTTCCTCATCCATGAAATAGGGCCAATGCTTTCCAGTCTGTCTACCTTCCAAGGTTGTTGTTGAACTGAAAACAGAAAGGAGACACCAAATATAGAGTCATGTTGCAGAGAACCCTTTTTTAAAGTAAGAGAGTTACACTGAGCAATGCTCTCTTCTCTCTGAATTAGGGTCATGGGGCAGAGAAGCCAGGCGATGACCCTCCAACACCTGGTGACCAGGGAGGAATGCTGGCTTTTCTATCTCATGTTATGACCAAGTCCTCTCTACTGACCTAGGCCCACTGGGAGAGACCCCCTTCTGAGATTCCATCAGAAGGGTCCCTTTGTGGATGCCACCCGGTGTGACATGTGGCATGGAACAATCTTGCTGGAACAGCCCCCTTTGAGGCAGCCTGAGCTGCTCACCTCATCCCTCCAACCTGACCTTTTGCTCGGCACTGGGGCTGGAAAGCGACAGCTGAGATACTGTTCATAGCCACGTTTTCCTTAAACATAACTGAGGAGTGTGCAAACGCCTTGTCAGAAACAGTAGTGCTTGGTGATCCATGCTGCTCCTTACAGAGGGTGTGAGAGAGAGCTGGGAAATGTGGTCCTTGCCTCTGCATCCTTCATCAGGAACTCTCTAGATGAGTAATTCTCGGCCCAGAGTGATTTTGACCTCCAGGAGGTGTTTGACAATGTCTAGAGAGATTTTAGATTGTCATAACGGTTGTGGAGCAGCTACTGGCATCCAGTGGGTAGAGGCCAGTGACACAGCTAAACACCTTACAATGTACAGGACACCCCCACAAGAGAGATCCCGCCCAAAATGTCAGTAGGGCTGAGGCTGAGGAACCCTGGTCTAGATATTTCAGGGCTTTTAAAAAGATTTGGCAGCTGTTGTCACCCCCACTAGCCTTTGCCTGTCTTTCCTTAATGGCAAATGACTCTTGAGGGGGCTTCCTGATCAACCATATAATGAACCCAATAATGACAGTCATTGCCAAAGAAAAGGTTCTCTCTTTTGAATAGAATGATGATGTTTGCCATCCTATTTTATTATTGCCAAAATAACACACAGGCTAGTTTACATAGTCTGTCTGCCATCCCATGAATGACGGTGCTGAGACTTGCTTGATCGAAAGAACAAGTTGGTTTCCAATGGAAGAAGGTCCTTCTTTTCCAAATCAGAACCCTTCATGTACACAAGTAAGCATCACATTTGCAAATCACAATGCTAATCCAAAATTATATAAAACTGGATGGATATATAACATTATATATCCAACCCAAGTCTTCACTGATGTCTTCATCTGTCAGCCAATAGAAACGTGTCAAGCTCCTTTTATGCCCAAGACCTTGTGTTCCAGCATGGGATTCCAGTGAAAAGTGGCCTCTGCCCTTTAAGGGCACACTCTAATGGGAACAGACACTTGCAGAGAAGCAATTTCAGGAAAATGGGATGGATTGAGTGTGGAGGCCTGTGGCAGAAACTGACCAGTTGCTCTCCAAACCTGCTCCCTTTCCTCTTGCACACACAGCCATACCCTATTTCCCAGCCTCCTCTGAAGCCAGGGTCTCTGCATTCTGGACATTGGACTATGAGTCAGAAGTGATGGGACTCACTCACAGCCTGGCCCATGGGAGCCTCCTATGGTTGGCCCCTGTCCTTTCTCTGTCTCCTACCCAGATACAGAGGATCCAGCAAAGGACTGTGAGACCTCATGGGATTGCAAAGCCACAAGATGAGAGGGACATGGCTACCTGGATGGCCTTGGGAATGACCACCTCCAAACAAGAGTACCCACCATATTCATCAGAATTCTCCAGAGAAACAAAATCAATATGATACACACACACACACACACACACACACACACACATATACACACACACACACATATTAATTTGATGTTATGGAGGCTCAGAAGTCCCACCATCTTCTGTCTGCAAGCTGGAGAACCAGGAAAGCCAGTGATATAATTCAGTCTCAGTCAGAAGGCTTGAGAAGCAAGAGAACCCACAGTATAAGTTGCAATCCAATGCAAAAGTCCAGAACTTGGGAGGCTGATAGTGTAAGTCCTGGTCTATCCAAAGACCTAAGAACTTACAGTGCTGATGTCTGAGGGCAGGAGAAGATGGATGTCCCTGCTCAAATAGAGATAGCAAATTCACCCTTCCTCTACCTTCTTGTTCTGTTTGGGCCCTGGACAGATTGGATGGTGCCCACCCACATTGGTGAAGGCAATTTTCTTTATTGATTCAAATGAGAATCTCTCCAGAAACAACCTTCCAGACACACCTACAACCAGAAATAATATTTAACCAGCTATCTGGGCATGGCTTAGCCCAGTCAAGTCAACACATAAAATTAGCTATCATACCCACAATGGACTGAGACATCAATTTGCATTTGTTAATCTACTGGAACTTGGGACTTTAGTTGCTACAGCAGCTGATGTTACCTATATGAACTAACATAAGTTTTGTGCCCAGGCCATCATCTTAAGTGGAGCTGACTCTCCTTTGTGTCTGCCTTATATGTTATAGAGACCTTTATCTCAACACATGGGAGATTTTGATGCACTAATGCATTTACTCTCTGTCTCTCTACAGGGGTTGCCACAGACTTACTTGACAGAAGAGACTTAGGGATGGCAGTTAGACTAAGAGGGGGTGCTAGGAGATTTGTCTTGAGGCTATAACTGCCCAGAAGGAGTACTGTTGCACTCCTGATATAAAAATAAAAGAGTTTCTAGAGTGGTTTTGACACACTGCATAAGAATGAGAAAATGGCAATTGCTCCATTTCAAAGAAAGCGTAAGGAGTTCCCCTACCAACTTGCTGAAGAATAACTGGGTTGAATCTAGGGTCTGCCTTTTACCATTGGTGATGTTAGATAAGTTACTTAATCGTGTTCATCCTGCTTCTTCATCTGTAAAAATGGGGGTAGTGAGAGCACCTGCTTCATAGAGTTAGGATTAAATAAGATGATGCATGAAGAATGCCTCCTCTAGCTTCTGGCACCCAACGCCAGGCATCCTGATTATTATTATCTCCAAATCCCCAGTGCTTAACCACAGTGCCCAAAAGCATGGTAAGTGTTTGCTGAGAGAATGAATAACTGAATTTTTAAAATCATCCAAGTCAGAGGAAGATAAGAGGAAAGATATTGCTCATCCAATGCTGATTCAGCTATCATAATTAATTTCAGAGATACATTTTGCTGGCATCTTTTCCACAAGGATTCTCCCCTAGATTTAATTAGGAAGGCAAAGTCAACATCCTGCCAAGCTACTTATACTTTTTTATGCTCCTCTTAAAAAATAAATAAATAAATAAATAAAACAAAAAAAAACTGTGATGCTATTTAGTGCAATGAAAGGTATTGTCCAGGGTCCTCACTGTAGCAGTGCACATTGCATTGAAGAGCCAGCCAGCTGTGCTACCTACCTTTGCAGAGAGAAAAGGGAAAGGGCCCTGGGGATCTAAGAGCCAATGCAAGGTCAGAAGACAGAACAATGGGGCTCAAAGGCTACTAAAAACAACAACCTTAGGAATCATCTCAAGTCATAGATGGGGAAGCTAAGACCCTGGGAGGGGCCAGCCAAATTGCCCAAGATTACAAGCCAGGAAGCAATAGGTGTGATTCCAATGGCTTCTCTCTTAAGCACCTCCAGAGGGTTTGGGTGGGTACATTTTGATTCTTCTTAAGCATCCTCTCCATCCTCTGTCCCCAGGATCTGGTGCAGAGTAATTTCTTCTGGCTCCTCCAGAGGTAGATATGGGTATCTGAGGGCAGTGGACACAGTCTGGACCCCTTATGCCACACTGGAAGGCAACTGGACCAAGGAGCTGAGTAAGACTCACAGCAAATGCATCCACTCTTCCAGGAAAAATAGGCTCCAAGTCCTTGGAAGAGTAGTCAGATGTGTCAGCTCCATCTGCAGAGAGTAGTAAAATCAATAATATCCTTTGGGGTCAAATTGGGATACAGTACATTTTAGGGTCCCCTTGGGGTCAAATTGCCTGCAGAATAACTCAGAGGGTGGGGTGGAGGTGGGGGTGGGAGTGGGAGTTAGGACAACAAAAATCTTGCTTGATGAGCTGCCATGGGCAATATGTCCCACCAATCCAATCCCAATCCAACATCCAGCCCAATGCCCATTCATCCAGAGTGGCCACACATGCTGGAGGTTAAAGCACAACTCTGAGGGCTAGACTGCCTAGGCTGGAATCTCTGTTCTCTTGCTTACCTGTAAGACTGTGGGCAAGTCACTTACCTGTGCATGACTCAGTACCCTCCTCTATAAAATAGAGATATTAATTGTCCGCAACTCATAGGGCCGCTGAGAGGATTACATGCAGCCTAGTTCCTTGTGCATACCACCCTCTCCAACACACACACACACACACACACACACACACACACACAATCGTGATTACTATTTCTGAACCATCTCTTCTGGGTCTGGCACTGATCTCAGCACTTCAGAGAATACAAAGATGAACGATTCGGTCTCTGGACTAAGACAAGCATCAGAGGACTCTAATGTTAGAGTCCTGAGTGAGTGGGGCCCCAGGCAGGCTCACACTGTGTGTTTTGGTCAAAGGAGGGTGCTGAGCCTGGTGGTCAAGAGCCAGGGCCGGCAGCTCACGGTTGTGGGTTCCGTGCACAGCTGGCCTGGGCAGAGGGGATCCCAAGGAGAAAGGTGGCAGGTGGCAGGTGTGGAGGCTGGAGGAAGTATGCTGAGAGCTGGATGACAGGGAGTGTGGCTCAAAAGGCTGATTCCAGAGCCTCTTTGGAGGGCAGGTTTTAAAAGGGGAGGGCTCCGTGTAGAGGAGCATGAGTGTCTCCCACGTGGTAGCTTTGCCTGCCTTGCCTGCCTTGCAGTTTACAGTGTTCATTTGATCTCACAACAGCCTCGGGGCAAGGCTGAGTGATGTCTCATATTTTAGACGTGACTTCTCAATGCCCTGTACACTAGGCCCCTTCCTCAGCACTCAGCCTAAGGTAACACATCTAATCCTCCTGACTGCCCTTATCAACATCTCCTATCTACAGAGGGGAAACCGAGCAGTGAGACGTCAAGTGCTTTGTCCAAGGCCCCTCAGCTAGTGGAGGAGTCAGTCCCACATGAAGCTGACTCCACAGTCCACACCTTTAACCAATAAGCCAAACAGGAAAAGTGGGGCTCAGAGCCAGGAAATGAGTCCTCAGGGCCTCTGCTGTGAGCAGGCTGAAAAGACAGACCTCAAACTCCATCCTCAGAGGTATGGACAGTGTCCTCCCGCCACACCCTTGTCCCCCTGGTTCTTGGGGTGATTCTGTGGGCTTGTCTATTTCATGGTCTCACTTCAGGCCTGGCCCACCTGCCCTGGGCCAGGCTCTCTACGCCCACTTTTGACTCACATATCTTCAAATATCCTCAGCTCTCTAGAATGTAGCTTCTGTCACAAGCTTCTGTCACCATCTCCCATGGCCGGCCCAGGAGATGTGGTCTAAAGGAAACAAACCTTTCCCTCCATGTCCAGAATTAGGGTGAAGATCATAGTGGACATTGGTATGAGCGGCAAATGCTTTTAACTGTGAGGAATCCTTTTGCCCCCCTATAGCCTAAAATAAATCTTTACAGAAGGAGGAAATTACCGAAGGTAAAATTGAGTCTGTATAGTGGTACCTGACTCACTTGAGGACAGTGCTAAAATGCCAATGGGCCCAGGCCTTTCTGGTCATCCTTCTTCCAAAGCAGAGTGCAGAAGGGAGATTTGCTAGCCATCAGCTGCCCAGTGGCCTGCAGTGGCCCCACTGCTGATCCTCTGAATGATCTGGGTAAAGATGCTTCACCTTTCTGTGCTTTTGTTTCCTCTTCCAACAAATAAAGATGACAATGATGACTCCTGCCTTGTATTATTGGTATCAATTAAACCATATTTGTAAATGCCTTTGCAAAAATGGCACTAACTATATACAAAGGAGTGTCATTATAACCAACTCATGGCTGATCTGCCCCCTCCAACTCATCAGATCCAGCATCTACTTCCTTTGATCATTCCAAAGGATTTAAACAGTTTGCATCTTGGCTGTACCACCTACTAGCTTATGACTTTGGACAATGTATCACCATGTCCTCATCTGTGAACTGGGGATAATATTAACTCCTGATAGGATGGCTGTGAGAATTAAATGAGAGAATTTACAGTAAAGCATATAGTTAAAGCAGTGCCCCATAAAAGTAAATAGATATTTATATTCACAGCAATTAGCAGCAGCGGCACTCTCCCCACCTTGCTGTGTAACTTGTGTTTAAATGTCCTCCTTCCAAGATTGTGGGCTTCTCAAGTTCAGGGATCATTTTATATTTTAGTACATTCATCTCTGAACTGGATGTTGGATCACTCTCACACAGCTCTCTGAGATGGAGTCCACCGCTCTTGCCCTCTACACCATCTCTTTCCAGCCACTGCTGTGATGGCCTGTTCCACCGAGCTTCAACTGGCTTTGTGCAGGTGCCATTTGGCAGTGCCTTTTCTCAGGTTAGGGCTGTATGTCTCTTGTGCCCTATCCCTGGGCTTCTCTCAGGGTGTCACACTCCTGGGCCCTCAGATCCATGCAATCAAAACTGTAGGATGTTAACTCTACGGGTAGCTTTGGGCCAACAGGGATAGGAGCTAATGCCTTCCTTCCACTTTCATCATCTGAGGACAGTCCTGAGATGTGTTTCATAAAGTGACTCAGAAGTTCCATGGGATTGAGAAACCAGTCACTCATGGTGGTGGCCAGTTGAATAATGTCTCCTTGCCTTGGGTCTCTCCTTCCCATTTCACCTCCCGAGGCCCTCATTCCTGATTTCTGGCATTACATTCTCAACTAAACAACCCCACTGTGAACTTTTCTCTCAGGTTCTGTGGCTGGGGGGCTGGGGGGCCAGGGGTAGGGGATGGTGGGGGCAGGTTAAGAAAACCTGCTTCTCTCGCTATGCTCCCATTACAGTAAATAGCATCCCCAACCACACTGTTTCCAGGAAAGCATCTGGGAAGAAAATCTACTCCTCCTTTCCCTTCTTCATCCCCCTGCCTAGCCCTCAACCACACACTCACACACACAACAATCAGCTGATTTTCTTCCCATTGATTTTCCTCAACTTCCCGTTGAGTCAACCTTACTTCCTGTTGATTTGACTTTACTTCCTGTAGATTATTCTTTACTTCCTATTGATTCTACTTCCTTAATAGTTTTTTCAGCAGCTCATTTCTTACCTCCCGGCTGCCACTGCCTTTGTTTGAACCACCATCGTCCCTCTCTCAGGACACAACAACCATCCTGATGGTCTCTCTGCCTCCAGCACTCTACAAGGCCAGATCTCAGAGAAACTCGTATAGTCTGCCCTGGAGCTGGCACTTTATCCCCAGGGCAGTGCCCTGTTCAGATTCCTGTTGTAGGAGATCTTACTTGGTAGAGGGCATGATAAGAAGAGTCTAGGTACAGGGAGATAATTTAGCCTAAATAATTTAGCATAATTAAGTCTAATATGAGGCTGCTACCAGGAGACCAGGAAAGAGGTGGTACAATCCCAAGGAGCAGCAAATTTGGCAGTAAAGGTTGTGAGTTCACTCTCCATCTCCTGTATCCTGGGATTCCTGTAACTCATGACATTGCACCTCCAGGATTTCAGCAGGAGGGAGCAACCTTGCAGAGTCTGACAAAGCAAGCACATGTGGCATGGGGGACTCACAAACCCACTGTGAGCCCTAGCTTCTTGTCCTCAAATAAAAGTGCTGCTTCATCTCTAGGCAGGGCATGGAGCAGCCAAAGGGAGTTAAGTAATAAACTGCATAATGACCATAGACCCACTCCACTTCTCTCTGTGAATCATCCCAGCACCAATACCCTCAGCCTTTGTGCTGATGAACAACTGTTCCAATCTGGAGAGCGGAAGCCTGAAGTTAGCTGTTTATATATTTATCAATGTCACCCACAGGTTCTTGGAGGTGGGAGATCTAGAAAAGGCTTGCTATGGTTAAACCCGATATACAATACACTGTTTATTTAGGGACTAATAAAGGCTGTCTAGGGTTCTTTTTTTCCACACTAACAGTTTCATGCCAACCATCATATTTAACACTCATAACCCTCTGAAGGGGCATTATTTTTCATTTTACAGATGCAGAAACTGCAGCTCAGAGAAGTGAGTAACTTTATTAGGCTCACAGAGGAAAGTATGCTTCTCTCCGTGCCTACTACATCACACTGAAATTTCTTTTTAATCATTTTCTTCAAAATTACACGAGGCTGGTCAGAAATTTCCCTGCATCGAAAGAACCAGTTATAATCATCAACCTATTTTTCAAAGGTTATTTTTTTACATAGAGCCAAAGGGCTTCTTCCCTTCATCAAAAGCCCTCAAGGCTGTTTAAATGCTCCTATCCAAGAAGACCCCTGGGACCTCTCCAGGCCACACCAACCACTTCTACTCCAAACTTTCATAGCATCTAAGCCTGTGTTCATCCTGTTTTGTGTGTGTGTGTGTGTGTGTGTGTGTGGCTTTCTTCTTTCTTTTTTTTTTTTTTTTTTGAGTCAGAGTCTCATTCACTCAGGTAGCCCAGGCTGGAGTGCAGTGGTGAAATCATAGTTCACTGTAGCCTCGAAATCCTGGGCTTAAGTGATCTTCCTGCCTCAGCCTTTCCAGTAGCTAGGACTACAGGCATACACCACTATGCCTGGCTAAGTTCCTTTTTTTTTTTAGACAGAGTCTCACTTGTCGCCCAGGCTGGAGTGCAATGGCACACAATCTCTGCTCACTGCAACCTCCACCTCCCAGGTTCAAATGATTCTCCTGCCTCAGCCTTCCAGGTAGCTGGGATTACAGGCATGAACCACCACACCCGACTAATTTTATATTTTTAGTAGAGATGGGGTTTCACCATGTTGGTTAGGCTGGTCTTGAACTCCTGACCTCAAGTGATCCACCCACCTCGGCCTCCCAAACCACTGGGATTACAGGCATGAGCCATCGTGCCCAGCCTTTTTTTTTTTTTAATTTTGTAGAGATGGGGTCTCACTCAGACTGTTCTCAAACTTCTGGCCTCAAGCAATCCTCCCTCCTCAGCCTCCTAAAGTGCTAGGATCACAGGCATGAGCCAACACACCTGGCCCCTTTGGTTCTTGATGGTCAGCATTTCAGACAACTTCTCTTTATTATTTAACTGCTCATCATGACACACCATTAAAAGGATGAAAAGGCAACCCACGAAGTAGTATAAGATATTTGCAGTACATGTGTCAAAGACTATTATTCAGAATATATAAAGAACTTCTACAAATCAACATGAAAAGACAAACAACCCAATACATAAGTGGGCAAAGTACTCAGAAGCTTCACCAAAGACATTAATTTTAATGTTGATAATAAAAACCCTTTAACTGAAGTATAATAGACACACAGCAAAGTGCAAGTATTTTGAGTATGCAGCATGGTGAATGTTCACAAATGCACCTGTGTGACCAGCACCCAGCTCAAGAAAGGAGATCATAACTAACACCTCCATTATCCTTCAACTTATACCCCCTTCCAGCTACCGCCTTTCCCCATTGAGGGTAATCCCTCTTCTAACTTCCAGCACTACAGATTAGCTTGGCTTGTTTTTATGTGTTCTGTAAATGGAATCATGAATAGAGTAATACAATGTGTACTTGTTTGAGTCTGTCTGCTTTTGCCCACAGAATGTCTGTGAAGTTCATTCATGGTTGATTTCTTCCCCTCAACCTTATGTTTGTGAATTTCATCCATCTTTTTGTGCATAGCTGTAGTTTGTTCATTCTCATTGCTGAGAAGGGCTTTCAAGTACTTATCAGATTGAGGCTGCTTTGAATAGCACTACAATGCACCTCCCAATACATGTCTTCTGGTGGACATGTGCACACATTCCTGTTAGGTAAGAAGAGTGGGTCCCTGAAACCTGGAATAATACTGAACCCAATTGCTGTCAATCTGAACATGATTCTGTTCGTGTATTCCACCCACAAATGTCATGCCTTTTCTGCCTTCATTAAGCACTTATCATGCACTGTGGCTGTAACTTTTGCAGTTTGAGGTGCAACAACAAAAGTAGCATGAATTTCTTTTTCTTCTTTCACAATTTCATGGATAGAAGATTTGTTCTTACTGTAGATCTTAGCAACCTCAACATACTTTTTTTCCTTTTCTTTAAGTCAAGAACTTTCACCTTTTCTATTAAAGAAAGCACTTTAAAGCTTCCTTTTGGCATATCCGAATTGCCAGCATCAGTACTCTTGCACTTTGGGGCCATTATGAAATAAAATAAGGGTAACTTGAACATGAGCACTGCGATACCTCGACAGTCAAACTGAAAACCAAGATGGCCACTAAGTGGCAACTGGAAAGGAGTGTAAACAGCATGGATATGCTGGGAAAAGGGATGATTCGCGTCCCAGGCAAGACAGAGCAGGACAGTGAGAAATGTCTTCACAATACTTAGAATAGCATGCAGTTTAAAATTTAGTAGTTATTTATTTCTGGAATTTTCCATTTAATATTTTTGCGCTGCAGTTGACCATGGATAACTGAAAATGTGGAAAGCAAAACCACAGCTTTAGTAGAAACTGTCAGTTTTCCAAAGTGGTTGAATAAATGTATGCTTAACAAAATATGAAAATCCGGTTGTTCACACTCTTAGCAACACTTAGTATTTTCTCTTTTTCATTTTAGCAATTCTGGTAAGTATGTAATATTGATGTCTAATGTTGGTTTTAAACTGCATTTTCCTGATGTCCAGTGAGGTAGAGCTTATTTATGTTTATTGGATATCTGGATAACCCTTTTGGTGAAGCTCTTGTCTGAGTGTTTTGCCCACCTATATATTGGGTTGCTTGTCTTTTTCATGTTGATTTGTAAGAGTTCTTTATATATTCTGAATACAAGTCTTTTTTCTGACACATGTAGTGCAAATATCTTCTACTACTTTATAGAAGAAGTAGGTTTCCTTTTCATTCTATTAATGGTGTGTCATGATGAGCATCTTTCATTTTATCCAAATTTAGTCCAGATTTATAAGATTTTCTTTTATGGTTAGTGATTTTATGTCCTCCTTAAGAAATCTGCCTACTTCAGGATTATGAATACATTTGATCATGTTTTCCTTTAAAAGGTAAAAATCTTTCTTGTTTAAATCTGCAATCCATTGTACATTGTGTGAGGTAAGAATTGAGATTCATTTTGGTCCATGCATATATGGCTGGGAAGGCTATCCTTTCCCCCACTGCTCATGGTGTCTCTTTTCTAGGTCTGTTTTGGGCTCCCTATGCTGTTCCATTGTGGAGTTTTTCTATCCTTGAGCCTACCAAGCTATTTTTTTTTTTTTTTTTTTTTTTTTTTAGACAAGAGTCTCACTCTGTCCCCCAGGCTGGAGTGCAGTGGTGTGATCTCAGCTCACTGTAACCTCTGCCTCACGGGTTCAAGTAATTCTCCTGCCTCATTCTCCCAAGTAGCTGGGATTACAGGCATGTGCCACCACGCCCAGCTAATTTTTGTATTTTTAGTACAGACAGGGTTTCAAAATGATGGTCAGACTGGTCTCGAACTGCTAACCTCAGGTGATCCACCCACCTTGGCCTCCCAAAGTGTTGGGATTGTTTGATATGAGTCCTAAATTTCTTTTCAAAGAATCAATATGTCATATGTTCAATTCTTTGCCTTCTACTTTTAACTGAACTTCGTCATAAAGCAACCTTTTTCAATTACCTGCTCCACCCTGACTCATTCCGATTACCTGCTCCACCCTGACTCATTCCGATTACCTGCTCTGTCATAACCATTTTTCCTGCCAAACCACTCACCCTCGTCACTCTCTTTAAATTAGCCAATCGGAATTAGTTTAGCCTGTGCAGTCTAACCCTAGCCAATGGGGAAACGACACAGCAGCAGGGGCCACGTGTATCAGGAATAAGAACCCCTTCACCTCCCTTGTCCAAGAGTGCGCTCACCATTACTCCATCTGTGAGGGTGCACCCTTCTATAGAAGTACCTTGCCTTGCTGAGAATTAAAAAGAAAATTTTATATTCAAGTGCTATTTCTTTTGCGGCACCAAAACTTTATTTGTAACAGGATTACAGGCGTGAGCCACCACGCCCAGCCCATACTGTCTTAATTATTGTAGCTTTTCATCTGGTAATCCTCGGGGTTTGTTCTACTTCAAAATGGCCTTGGCTGTTCTTGGTTCTTGCAGTTCCATATGAATTTTACAACCAACTTGTCAATTTCTGACAAGAACAACAAAAAAAGATTAAACTTGCTGGGATGTTCATTGGGATTGCTTTGAGTGATGGCTTTATAATACTGAGTGATCTGATGCATGATATATTGAATCATTCCATTTATTTAAGTTTCCTTTCTATAATGTTTTGCAAATTTCAATATACAATCTTATGCATATTTTGTTATATTTGTATATGAATAATACGCTATTTTAATAGTACTTTTAAAATTTTACTTTCTGTTTCTTGCACATAGAAATACTATTGAATTTTTTGTATATTGGTTTTATATCCAGCAAGATGGTTGCTTAAGTTTCAAAGCATGTGTCTTATTTCCCCAACAGGCTGTAATTCCTAAAGGAGATCTTGGCACTGGGCTCCCAGTTTGACATACCCTAACTCCCTCACCAGTCCTTGAGATAGGTATAAATAGCCCCAGTTTAAAGATACAGTAACTGAGTATCATCAATGACTCAATTTGCTGAAGGTCACATGGCTTTTTGTGCATGACAGAGCCCAAGGCCAATGCTGGAATGTCTGATTCCAAGGTCTATATTCCTTATGCTACAGCAGACAGGGTGACTGATATTGTACCTGAGTAAATTTCTCTTTCCTCAGCACTGAACTAGGGACACAGAAGGTGCTTAGTTGTTTTTCGTACAAGGGTAAAAACCTTTCAAATTCATCGCTTACTTTCTTATTCTCTGTCGTCCATGAGAGCAACACGTGCATGCCAAGTTGCCAAGTTCCTCCTTTAAAGAGAATAACTCTGGACAAAGCGCTTGGGGCTTTGATTTTGCTGCTCTCTCATGTTGCAGACTGAATTTTGTCTGAAAACTATCTTTTCTGCTCCCAAAGGCTTTCACCTTGTGTTACAGACACAGAGCACTGGGCGCGTTGTTGGGAGTGGGGACTGGTCAGGTAAATGGATGCACAGAGGGAGAAAGAGGTTATTCAAGGCAGGGAGGAAAGGGAGTTGGGAGGCAAGAAACAAGGAATAGAATCCTCTGACCACTTTCTGTACCAAGAGCTGGTCTGAAATTTTGGGAGGTGGGTGGTTTTTAGCAGCTCAGGTGCACAGAACTGAGTTCCTCATGGTCACTTCCTGGAACATTAGCACATTTTGTCAGAGGCATTTGAACAAGAGAGACTCCATCTTGAATAGGGGCTGGGTAAAATAAGGCTGAGACCTACTGGGCTGCATTCTCAGGAGGTTATGCATTCTTAGTCACAGGATGAGATAGGAGGTTGGCATAAGATATAGGTCATAAAGACCTGGCTGATAAAACAGGTTGTGATAAAGAAGCCAGCCCCAACCCACCAAAACCAAGATGGTGATGAAAGTGACCTTTGATTGTCTTATTTGCTCATTATGTACAAATTATAATGTATTAGCATGCTAAAAGACACTCCCACCAGTGCCATGACGGTTTGCAAATGGCATGGCAACATCAGGAAGTCACCCTATATGGTCTAAAAGGGGGAGGAACACTCAGTTCCAAGAATTGCCCACCCCTTGTTTAGCATATAATCAAGAAATATATATCCTTAGTCCAGCAGCCCAAGCTGCTGCTCTGCCTATGGAGTAGCCATCTTTTATTCTTTTACTTTCTTAATAAAGTTGTTTTCACCTTACAGTATGGACTCACCCTGAATTCTTTCTTGCGTGAGATCCAAGAACCCTCTCTTGGGGTCCAGATTGGGACCCCTTTCTGGTAACAGTTTCAGGCAAGATGCCCCTTTGGTATCTCATTATTTCTCTCCATTATTCTGTCGATGTTATGGAGCATCCAATCTAGTGCTTATGCATCCTCCCAATTTCCCTTCTAATATTTGTTTGGATGTATAACTTTTTAAAAAATAATTTGAGGGGTGTGGTTTTAAAAATTACATGAATGGGATTTTTTCAACAAATCTGATTCCGTTTTTCACTTGCTTCCTTTGACAGGTGCTTTTGCAGTCTATTCAGGTGGCTCCACATAAATACAGTTTGCTCCTTGTAACTACGGTAGTATCCTCTTCCCTCATAGGAATATACCACATTTTACTTATCCATGCCTACAGGTGCAGATTGCTTACTTTCTGCTCTCTTTGTGACATTCATTCATTTCCTGATTCACAAACATCTGTTGAGTGTTTTTATCCTTCAGGCAATAATCTAGATATTGGGGCTAAATTATACTAAATTGAACACCCTTATAGCAACTATTACCCTGGGGGATTACAACTTTGAGTGGGATTGCTGGGTCAAAGGAAGTACACATACTTAATCTCAGAGTCCTGCCAGATGGATCGCCAGAAAGGCTGTATCCGTTACCCTCCTATCACCTATGCCTGCAGGTTTGTATTCTTTGCAGACTCCCCAGAATTCAGTATTAGATGACTTCCTATTGTTTTTCAATGTGATGGGTGTGACATGGTATTATGTTGCTTTAATTTGCATTTCTTTGACTAGCGTTATGATTAAACACCTCTTTTCAAGCAATGGGGTTTCTCCATCTGAATTTTCTGTATAGACTTTGGGATTTCCTTTAGACTTTTTGTCTTTATATTGCTGATATAAAAAAGCTCTTGGAATGCTCTAGATGTTAATTCCTCATAGGTTTTAGATACTGCAAATACATTTCCCTGTCCTGGTACCTGCCTGTCATTTTTGCTGATCGTTTTCTTCCCATTTTTTTTTCCTGTATGCTTTCTTTTTTTTTCTTGTATCTTTCTTTCTTTTTTTTTTTTTTTTTTGAGATGGAGTTTCACACTTGTCCCCCAGGCAGGAGTGCGGTGGCACCATCTCGGCTCACTGCAACCTCCGCCTCCCGGGTTCAAGTGATTCTCCTGCCTCAGCCTCTCAAGTAGCTGGGATTACAGGCACCCGCCACCATGCCTGGCAATTTTTTTTTTTTTTTTTTTTTTTGTATTTTTAGTAGAGACGGGGTTTCGCCATGTTGAGCAAGCTGGTCTCAAACTCCTGACCTCAGGTGATCTGCCCGCATCAGCCTCCCAAAGTGCTGGGATTACAGGCGTGAGCCACCGTGCCCAGTGTCCTGTATGCTTTCTAATTTGAGGGTTTGTTAAGGAGATTCTTCTGCACTCCTGAGTCACAAACATATATATTGTTTTGCCTCTCATGTGTGCCTCTTTAATCCATTTAGAGTTTTTGTTTTGGGGTTTTGTTTTGTTTTTAAAACATTGTGAAGGATAGGAACCTAGCTTTCTCCATATAGTAAGGCAGTTTCCAAAATACTATTTATTAAAAGGCTCATGCTTTCTTCATTAGATGATACCTTGATCTTACATGTAATCTTCATAAATACTGGGTTCACTCCTCTATTCATTTGATTTATTTGTCTGTTGTTGGAAAAATCATGCCTCATTTTATCATTATAGCTATTAGAATATTTTTAAATGCATAAGGAACACCCTCTTTGCTCTAACTTTGCTGCTAGAAGAACTCTATTCTTCCATAAAAATTTAGAATATGTCAAGTTTTTATTATGATTGGAATCACACTGAATTTGTCGACCACTTTGGGGGAAAACTGACATCTTTACAATACTGAGTCATCACATCCATCCAGGTGAAGCAATCTCATTGCCCAAGGCATGACTCGAAGTTCTTTGTTTCACAACCAAGAAAAGCAAGGAGCGAGAACACCAAGGGTGAGGTTGGAGCAAAAGTTTAATAAGCGAAAGAAGAAAGTGTAAGAGTTAAAGAAAGAGGAAAGAAACAGGAAATGTGGCTGGCAGTTAAAGACAGGTTTTCTTTAGATAAAACCTGAAAGGGGCTCCTGGCTGATTTTGGTGAGAAGCACTTTCTCTTACAGACTGTAGGGTAAAGAAAGAGAGATCACACTGTTACTGTGTCTATGTAGAAAAGGAAGACATAAGAAATTCCATTTTTATCTGTACCCTGAACAATTGTCTTGCCTTGAGATGCTGTTAATCTGTAACTTTAGCCCCAACCCTGTGTTCACAGAAACATGTGTTATATGGAATCAAGGTTTAAGGGATCTAGGGCTGTGCAGGATGTGCCTTGTTAACAATATGTTTACAAGTAGTATGCTTGGTAAAAGTCATCGCCATTCTCCAGTCTCGACTAACCAGGGGCACAATGCACAGCGGAAAGCTGCAGGGACCTCTGCCCAGGAAAGCCGGGTACTGTCCAAGGTTTCTCCCAACTGAGACAGCCTGAGATATGGCCTTGTGGGAAGGGAAAGACCTGACCGTCCCCCAGCCCGACACCCGTAAAGGGTCTGTGCTGAGGAGGATTAGTGAAAGAGGAAGGCCTCTTGCAGTTGAGGTAAGAGGAAGGCCTCCGTATCCTGCACGCCCCTGGGAACGGAATGACTGTGTAAAACCTGATCGTACATTCTTTCCATTCTGAGAGGAGAAAACCACCCTGTGGCTGGAGGCGGGATATGCTGGCGGCAATGCTGCTCTGTTACTCTTTGCTACACTGAGATGTTTGGGTGCAAAGAAGCATAAATCTGGCCTATGTGCACATCCAGGCATAGTACCTTCCCTTGAACTTATTTGTGACACAGATTCCTTTGCTCACGTTTTCTCGCTGACCTTCTCCCCACTATCACCCTGTTCTCCTGCCGGTGCGAGTCTCTGAGTTCCCTCAGTATTTATTGATTACTATTCTACTATCTCAGCAAGGGGAATGCGGCATCTTTTAATAGGTGTTATGGTCTGACTGCTTGTCTTCTCAAAATTCATATTGTTAAAACCTAATCACCAATATAACAATATGAGGAGGTGGGGAATCTGGGAAGTGAGTCTTCTGCTACTTTGTTAGAGTTTTTTTGACATATTCTGGATCTGAGCACTTTGTCAGTTCTGTACGTTGCAAATATTTTCTCCTCCTCTGTGGAATTTACTTTCTTTAATGAAAAGAAGTTCTTAATCTCAGGAAATCCAATTCACCAATGTTATTAGGGAAGAATTTAAGGTAGAGTTTAGCGGCTCCTTGTGCTACCCTCCGCCCCACTCTGGGTGGCCCAATGAGCTTCTGCCATTTCCCAATATAAGGTTTCTTTCTGGACAACAATTCATTCATTCAAGTATTTCTTAAGCATCTCCTGTGTGACAGGCTCTCTCCTGGCTGTGTAGGATTCAATGAAACAAAACAAAAGCTTTGCCCTTATAGAGCTTACATTCCAACAGGGAGTTAGAAAAGCATAAGTCTGAAATCTTCAATGTGAGTAATGAAATAAATCATCAAGACTGCTGAGTGGGCTGAGCTGGGATTAGACATGATGAATGTATAAAATCAGAAAGATGCTATGACCTTCTCCAGCGGCACTCAGAAGCCTGAGAAGAGATAAAGCAGGCAATAGAGGGTTGGAAATTAAAATGAGGAAAAAAAACAGCAACTCTTTGGCTTGATTTTCAAGCAATATATTCTAATCTCCAGAGGTTATTGCCACAACTGTTCTGCTCAATTTTAACACAATATAGCAATGCCCAGACTAATCCAGTGGTCAGCTTTTTGGCTCAAACAGAAACTAGGAAATGAAAAAGATTTTAGTGAGGTCACTAAGCTTTAGGAAAAATGGGTGTTATCCAGCCTTTGCCATCCCTAGCCTCTCACTCAGATAAGATCATGTAAAATTAGACAACAGATTAGGAGAATGAAGATGCACAGAGACTATCAGAAAGTGATGCTAACAGGAAGAGAAGAGAAAGTAGATGAGCACCTTGCAAGGCAAATGGAGCTAAGAAACACAGGAGTTGGGGGAGCACGGACTTTATCTCTTAAGGGGTGAGCAGCCTGATCAGGAGATGTATTCAGACTCCTTGTGAACATTTCCAAATCATTACATGGTGCAATAACTTGACATGATAGAGCCCAGAAAAGAAGATTTATTTATATTTAGTCTACTACCTTTATGAACTCAAGGATAGATGTGATGTTGTCCTCTAGAGGGAGAATTCTCTGCCCCACCCCCTACTGCCAATGATATTTTTAAGTTGTCATAAATGGAGAAAAACTTCAGTTATCATGAATATAAACCACACGATCAGTAGTTCTTAACTTTTAGAGTCTTAGACCCTCTCCCTAGAAAAAGAAGTCATGTATTTACATATAAAGAAAATTTTGCATACAATTACAGGACTCTGATGCCTAGCTTTGAACTTCAAGCTGCAATCTCTGACTTATATGTAATACTCTCATTTATTAGTGATACCAAAAAATAAATAAATACTGTTACTATTTTTGTTCCACTTTGCCACAGTTAGTGAATCTTCCATGATACCCTCTCAGTTATATTTCTTAATAACAATGAGCTTAAAACCCATGTTTATAAATACAGTATAATCCTGGTTAATCTTCCCCAGCTCCACTTCGTTGCTGAGTAATTTATGCAGGGCTATATTTATTCACCTGTTCAGTGCACCACGCTGTGGCCTCACCCACCTGGAGACACCCTGGCCTGATCTCAGCTTCCTCCCATCCTCAGGCCTGTGGACCCAGGCGACAGCATGCCTCCTGCCCAGGTGCACCTGACTGCTGAATGCCTGCTTCCCACCTCTACCCAAATTCCCCTACAGTTTTCCTAATTCCAATTTATTTATTAAATGTAAGAATAATGTCCTCCTTTATGGAGAGGTACTGTGACATCATCTCTGCCCAGAGTGTACTTGAACAGCAGCGCTGATTGTCCAGGAGAGTTTCCAGGACTCGACAGTCACTGAAAAGCTCTCCGTGCAGCTTTTAGGCGATGTAATGTCTACATATTACAGCTCATGTCTCTGCTCTTATGGGAGCCTCTCAGGCTCTGCTCAGAGCCCATCTGCTTGTACAACATACAGAATACTAAGAAATTCATGAATTTTTTGTTGACAAAGATTAAAAGCAAAATGTATAAGCAAAATGCAGAATGCTGGCATATATGGGGATATGAGTAACACTACACTGTGTTTGTGTGTGTGTGTGTGTGTGTGTGTGTGCATGCATGTATGTCATTTTTGAAATCCAGGGCACATTTCACATGTTCAATAGCCACATGTGGACAATGGTCACATATGGGATGGCACATCTTTAGAAAGTTAATCACACGAAGGCCTTATATATAAGGGCTCTTAGAGGAATTACTCCATCAAGAAGTGAATCTAGGAAAGAAAAATAGATATAAGAAGTAAATGTAGAGTGATGTCACCTAAGATAGTGGAGTAGAAGAAAACAGCCTTCACTCCCAAACAACAAAACAAATATAGACAGTTATCCACAAACCAAAATAGTCTCGGGAGGGCTCAAAAGCCCATTCCCCAGCACTTTGGGAGGCCAAGGCGGGTGGATCACGAGGTCAAGAGATCAAGATCATCCTGGTCAACATGGTGAAACCCCGTCTCTACTAAAAATACAAAAATTAGCTGGGCATGGTGGTGTGTGCCTATAGTCCCAGCTACTCAGGAAGCTGAGGCAGGAGAATCACTGAACTCAGGAGGCGGAGTTTGCAGTGAGCCGAGATCACACCACCGCACTCCAGCCTGGGGGATAAAGAGAGACTCTATCTCAAAAAAAAAAAACAAACAAACAGAGAATACCCGCACAGAAAAGATTGCTTGTGAGACTGGCAGAACAGAGATGCCAGAAAATGGTTAGAAACGAAGAAGAAAGGCAGAGGCTACTGGCATCAGCCATATGGTAGAAGCCATCCTGTCCCCAACAGCCTGTTTCTCAGGGTGTAACAGCATCTTCTGCCTTGAGGTTGAACAACAGCCATTTTCACTGGTGAATCTGAGAGAGAAAAAAACCCTTGGGTAGGGTTTTCCCCACACAAGAAACAGCTGTTGTGTGGCTTCAAGACTACAGCCACCACCCTCCCTTGGGTATGACCCTGACACATGAGCCACAGCTGCCCCATGAGTGAACACACTCCAGACACCAGGCTCTGTGGCTGCACTATACCCACCCGTGTGTCAGACACCAGAGACATAGCCATAGAACAAGCTTACACCCCAGAGCCCAGAATCAAGGTCTCTCTGCACATGTACATGCCTATGCTTCGGGCATCTGCTCAGCTGCCACAGAGAACTAGGCCCTGCCCTAACCCTGGAGCCACTGTAACTCTGACCATGTCTGTGCTCCCATTCTTGGCTGACACTTCACAAGCACTCACATCTCATATATTGTTACCAATGCAGCAGTAGGGGTGCCTTCTCCCAGGCACCAGCAGACCCCAGAGCCATAGTCCCTCCACACATGCCCAAGCTTCAGATCTCAGCTCTATGGCTACTCCAGGGTACCATTCATCAATACTAATGACACTGCCAATGCAAATCGGCCCATAAGCTGGACCCAGTACCAAAAGGGAACTCCTGTCCACAACTTACCCAGTTGGAGAAAAAGAAGTTGAGAAGATCTTAGCAGCTATTACCAGTGAAACCCAACAATCTTCACCACCACTGCAGACATCCACACTGTTGGCCACTTGCAATCTTCAGCAACATCAACACCTGAGCTGACAGAGCTGCACAGAGACACTGTCTGACAACAGTGGCACCCTCACTGGTGTCAGAACTGCTACATAGCATCCAGGAAGTGCCTTCACACCTCCAAGTAGAAGAAGGTCTTTCCACATTGAAACTAGCCCATAAAGTCTGGAAGGGATTGATCTTAACAAATGTGCAGAATTCAACATAAGGCAACAAGAAACATGAAAAGCCAAGAATACATATTGCCATGTATTAGTCCGTTTGCATTGCTATAAAGGAATACATGAGGCTGGGTAGCTTATATAACAAAAAGAGGCTTATTTTGGCTTATGGTTCTTCAGACTGTACAAGAAGCATGGCACCAGCACCTGTTTCTGGTGAGGCCTCAGGAAGCTATTACACATGGCAGAAAGCAAAGGGGGAGCAGATATATTACTTGGCAATAGGGGGAGTAAGAGAAAGAGGGAGGTCTCATACTCTTTTAAACAACCAGGTCTCATATTAACTAATAGAGCAAGAACCTGCTCATTACCATAGGGTGGGCACCAAGTCATTCATGAGGGACCTGCCCCCATGATCTAAAACCTCTCTTCAGGCCCCACCTCCAACATTGTGAATTACATTGCAAAATAAGATTTGGAGGGGACAAATATCCAAAATATATTATTCCTCATTGGTCCCCCAAATCTCATCATGTCTTTCTCATATCGCAGAATACAATGATCCGTTTCCAGTAGTCTCCCAAAGTCTTAACTTGTTCCAAACATCAACTCGAAAGTCTCATCTGAGATTCAAGGCAAATTCCTTAGAGTTATGAGGCTGTGTGATCAAAAATAAATTATTTACTTCCAAGATACAATGATAATACAAGCACTGGGTGAACAGTCCCTTTTCAAAAGGGAGAAATCTGCCAAAAGAAAGGAACAACAGGTACCATGCAAGTCCAAAACCCAACAGGGCAGACATTAAACCTTAAAGCTCCAAAATAATCTCCCTTGACTCCATGTTCCACATCCTGAGCACACTGGTGCAAGGGGTAGGCCCTCCAAGCCCCGGGCAGCTCCATCCCCATGGCTTTGTTGGGTGCATGCCATGTGGCTCTGCTTTCATGGGTTGGAGTAGAATGTCTGCAGCTTTTCCAGGCTGAGTGCATATTGCTGGTGGCTCTACCATTATGGGGTCTGGAGGGTGTTAGCCCAGTTTGCACAGTTCTACTAGGTAGTCCCCTAGTGGAGACTCTGTGTGGGGGCTCCAATCCCACATTTCTCCTCATCATTGCCTTAGCAGAGGCTCTCTGTAGGGGCTCTGCCCTTGTGACAGGTTTGTACCTGGGCACCCAGGATTCTCCATACATCTGAAATCTAGGTGGAAGCTGCCAAGTCTCCATAACTCTTGCATTATGCACACCTGCAGATCCAATACCATGTGGAAGCCCCAAGGCTTATGGCTTGCACTCTTTGAAGTGGTGACCCAAGCTGTACCTGGGGCTGTTTGAGCCAAGGCTGGAGCCTGTGCTGCAAGTATGTGGGGAGCAGCATTGCAAGGTAAGACAGCACAGGGCAATTGTGCCCTGGGCCTGACCCCTAAAACCCGTCTGTCCTTTTAGGCCTCTGGGCTTGTGATGGGAGGGGTGACCTGGAAGATTCCTGTAATGCCTTTTCCCCATTTTACTGAATATTAGCACTTGGCTCCCTTTTAGTCATGCTAATCTCTCTAGAAGAGTTTGCTCCCCAGCCTGCATGGATCCTTCTCCTTTGGATTCCTCTCCTGAAGATGCTCTTTCCTTCTCTACCACATGAACAGGCTGAGGATTTTTGCTCCCATATCTTACTGTAGGTTGTTAGAAGTAGCCATGCCACTTCTGGAATGCTTTGCTGCTTAGAAACTTTTTCTGCCAGATATCCTAGGTCATCACTCTTAAGTTTAGTTGTCCATAAAGTCCTAGGACATGGATAAAATGCAGTTAAGTTCTTTGCTAGGGAGTAACAAGGGTGAATTTTGCTCCATCCCCCAGTAAGTTTTTCATTTCCATCTGAGACCTTGTCAGCCTAGCCTTTACTGTCCATATTTCTATCTGCATTTTGGTCACAACCACTTAACCAGTCTCTAATAAGTTCCAAAGTTTCCCTTATTTTCCTGTCTTCTTCTGAGCCCTCCAAACTCCTTCAATCTCTGCCTGTTACCCAGTTCCAAAGCCACTTTCACATTTTCAGGTATCTTTATAGCAATACCTCACTACTCAGTACTAATTTTTCTGTATTAGTCCATTTTGCATTGTTATAAAGGAATGCCTGAGGCTAGGTAATTTATAAAGAAAAGAAGTTTATTTTGGTTTATGGTTCTGTAGACTGTACAAGAAGCATGACACCAGTATCTGCTTCTGGTGAGGCCTCAGGAAGCTATTACTCATGGTAGAAGGTAAAGGGGCATGTCACATGGTGAGAGGAAGCAAGAGATTGGGGGGAGGTCCCGGACTCTTTACCAACCAGATATCACATGAACTAATAGAGCAAGAACTTACTCATTACTGTGGGAAGGCTGCCAAGCCATTCATGAGTGATCTCTCCCTGTGATCCAAATACCTCCAGGTCCCACCTTGAATATTGGAGATTACATTTTAACATAAGATTTAGAGGAGACAAATATCCAAAGTATGCCACACCACAAAACAAACAAAAAACCAATAATCTCCCAGTAGCTGACCCAAAAGAAATGGAGATATATAAACTGCCTGACAAAGAATTCAAAATAATTGCTATAAGGAAGCTCAGAGAATTTCAATAAAAATACAAAAAAACAATTCAATTAAATCAGAGAAACATAAATGAACAAAATAGATCAAAATCATATACAAAAATAAACAGAGATTGAAATCATATGCAAAAATGAAAATTCTGGAGCTGAAGAATTTGGTGAATGTAATGTGAAGTGCAACAGAGAGCATCAACAGCAGAATTAATAAAGCAAAAGAAGAATCCGTGAATTCAAAGACAGGTTATATGAAAGTATACAGTCAGAGGAGAAAAAAGAAAAAACTTTAACAATGAAGAAAGCTTAAAGAATTTATGGGGCAGCATCAGGAGAACAAATATTTAAATTATGGATGACCAAGAAGCAGAAGAGAAGAACAAAAAAAAACCCAGAAAGCTTATCTAAAAAAATGAAAGCTTCCTGGTGCATAAGGGGCACCAAAGAAAATAAATAAACGAATAAATAAAAGTTAGAAACTTCCAAAATCTGGGGAAAGATATAAATATTGAGGTATAGGGAGGTCAAAAGTCTCCAATCAAATTCAATCCAAATAAGACTGCACCAAGCCATATTACAATCAAACTGTCAAAAATCAAAGACAAAGAGAGGATCCTGAAAGCAGCAAGAAAAAAGAAGCATATCACATAAAAAAGGGCTCTAACAAGGCTGGCAGTGGATTTCTCAGAAGAAACCTTACAGGCCAGGAGAGAGTGGGATGATATAGTCAACATGCTTCAGGGAAAAAAACCCCTGCAAACCAATAATGCTTTACCTGACAAAGCTGTCCTTTAGGAAATGATAAAGACTTCCCAGAAAAGAAAAGCTGAGGGAGTTTGTCACCACTGGACATACCTTACAAGAAATGCTAAAGGGAATTCTTTAACCTGAAAGAAAAGGATGCTAACAAGTAACAGGAAAACATATAAAAGTATAAAATTCACTGGTAAAAGTAAGTACAGAGTCAAATTCACAATACCCTAATACTGAAATGGTAGTGTGTAAATCACTTATATCTTTAGTATGAAGGTTAAGGCTAGGCATGGAGGCTCATGCCTGTAATCGGCACTTTGGGAGGCCAAGGTGGGCGGATCACCTAAGGTCAGGAGTTTGAGACCAGCCTGGCCAACCTGGTGAAACCCCATCTCTACTAAAAATACAAAAATTAGCCGCGTGTGGTGGCACATGCTTGTATTCCCAGCTACTCAGGAGGCTGAGGCAGGAATCGCTTGAACCCAGGAGGTGAAGGTTGCAGTGCGCCGAGATCATGCCATTGCACTCCAGCCTGGGTGACAAGAGTGAAACTCCATCTCAAAAAAAAGGGGGGGGGGTGGTTAAAAGACCAAACTATTAAAAAGAATAACAACTACAATGATTTGTTAAGGGATACACAATATAAAAATATGTAAATTATTACACAAACATATAAAATGTAGTTGGAGGGGCACTGGAGTAAAAGCGTAGAGGTTTTTGTGATCAAGGTTAAGTTGTTATCAGCTTAAAATAGCCCATTGTAACTATTTGATGTTTTATGTAAGCCTATGATAACCACTAAGCAAAAATCTATAGTAGATACACAAAAGATAAAAAGTAAAGAATCAAAGCATGCCACTAGAGAAAACCATCTAACCACAAAGGTAAACAGCAAGTGAGCAAGAAAGGAAGAAAGGATCTACAAAATAACCAGTAAACAACGAGCAAAATTACAGTAGTAAGTCCTTACCTATTAATAATTACCTTGAATATAAATGGATTAAATTCTCTAAGAAAAAGAGTGGCTGAATTGATTTAAAAAAAGAAAAAAAGCAGACTCAACTACATGCTACCTACAAGAGACTCACTTTGCCTTTAAGAACACACATAAATTGAAAGTGGAGGGATGGAAAAAGATATTTCATACAAATGGAAACCAAAAGAGAGCAGAGATAGCTATATTTACATCAGATAAAATAGACCTTAATTCAGGAGAACATTGACTACATAAAAAAAGAGACTAAGTTAAAAACTATAAAAAGAGACAAAGGTCATTATATAATGATAAATGAGTCGATTCATCAAGAAGATAAAATAATTACAAATGTATATACCCTCAACCTCAGAGCATCTAAATATATAATGCAAATATTAATAGACCTGAAGAGAGAGATAGACTGCAATACAATAATAGTAAGGGAACTTAATACCTCCACTTTCAACAATGGACAGATCATCCAGAGAGAAAATCAATACAGAAATATTGAACTTGAGCTACACTTTAGACAAAATGGACCTAACAGACATATACAGAACATTCTACACAACATAAGCAGAATATATTCTCAAAAGCACAGAGAACCTTCTATAAGATAGATTATATGTTAGGCCACAAAACAAGTGTTAACAAATTTTAAAAAATTGAAATCACATCAGGTATCTTTTCCAATCACAATGGCATGAAACTAGAAATCAATAGGAGGAATTTTGAAAATTCACAAGTATGTGGAAATTAAACAACGTGCTCCTAAACAACCAGTGGTTGAAGAAGAAATTACAAGGAAGATTTAAAAATATTTTGAAACAAATGAAAGTGGAAACACAACATACCAAAACATATGAGATGTAGCAAAAGCAGTTCTAAGATGGAAGTTTATAGCAATAAATGCCTACATCAAAAAAGAAGGATCTTAAATAAACAACCTAACATCATACCTCCACAAACTGGAAAAAGAAGAAGAAATTAAGGTTCAAATTAGCACAAGAATGGAAATAATAAAGATCAGAGCAGAGATAAATGAAATATACTAGAAAAACGGTAGAAAAGATCAAGGAAACTAGGAGTTGATGTCTTGAAAAGAGCAAAATCAATAGAGCTTTAGTTAGACTAACAAAAGAGAAGACCTAAACAAACAAAATCAGAAATGAAAGATGAAACTGATACCACAGAAATATAAAGGTTCATAAGAGCCTGCTATGAATAATGTTGTGCCAACAAATTGGATAAACTAGAAGAAATGGACGAACTCCTAGACATATATAACCTAGTAAGACTGAATCATGAAGAAACAGAGAATCTGAACAGAGCAATAACAAGTGAGAAGATTGAATCAGTAATAAAAAGTCTCCCATCAAAGAAAAGCCCCACAACCTGATGCTTCACTGCTGAATTCTACCAAACATTTAAAGAACTAATACCAACCCTTCCCAAGTGCTCCAAAAAATTGCAGAGGAAGGAATACTTCCAAATTTATTGTATAAGGCCAGCATTACCCTGATACTAAAGTCAGACAAGGACACTGCAAGAAAAAAATATATTACAGGCCAATATCCCTGATGAATATAGATGTAAAAATCCTCAACAAAATACTCGCAAACTGAATTCAACAGCACATCAAAAGGATCATTCATCATTATCAAATGATATTTATCCCAGGGATACAAGGATAGTTCAATGTACACAAACCAGTAAAAGTAACACATCACATTAACAGAATGAAGGACAAAAACCATATGATCATCTCAATAGATGCAGAAAAGGCATTTGACAAAACTGAATATCCTTTCAAGGTAAAAACTCTCGACAAATTAGGTCTAGAAGGAATGTACCTCAGTACAATGAAGCATATATGACAAGTCCACAGCTAATGTCATACTGAATAGTAAAAAGTTTAAGGCTTTTTCTCTAAGATCAGGAACAAGAGAAGGATGCTCACTCTCACTGCTTCTAATCAGCACAGAACTGGAAATCCTAATCAGAGCAACAGGTAGAAGAAAGAAAAGGCATCCAAATGAAAAGGAAGAAGTTAAATTGTCTCGGTTTGTAGAGGACATGATCTTATATGTATAGAAAACTCCTAAAGATTCCATCCAAAAGCTGTTAGAACTGATAAATGAATTCAGTAAAACTGCAGGATACAAAAACCAACATACAAAAATCAGTAACGTTTCTATACACTAATAATGAGCTATGTGAAAAAGAAATTTTAAAAATCCCATTCACAATAGCTACAAAAAATAAGAAAATACTTAGGAATAAATGTAAGCAATGAGGTGAAAGATCTGAACACACAAAACTACAAAATACCCATGACAGAAACTGAAGAAGACACAAACGAATGGAACAATATCTCATGTTCATAGATTGAAGGAATTAAAATTATTAAAATGTTCATCCCACTCAAAGCAACCTACATATTCAACGCAATCCCTACCAAAATTCCAACAACACTTTCACATTAACAGAAAAAATAATCCTAAAATTCATATGGAACCACAAAAGGTCTGAATAGCTAAAACATTTTTGAACAAAACAGAAAAACAAAAACAAAGCTGTAGGCATCATAGCATCAGTAGGACAGTAACACCCAAGGTGTGGAGTAATCCCAGGATTGAGAAATGTTTCCAATACAAATGTAGGTCAACTTTAACTTGCCTCTGGCAAATGGCAACCACAGTTGTAGCTCAAAGTGTCCAGTGCAATTCTATCACATCTTGGTCACTTGCTAGCTTGGCAGAATCAACTATTCGCTGCATTTTGAGTAGGGGTTGTGAGTTGTGTTTTTCATTTGTGTTTTGTGTGGGTATCAAGGGTAGCATGGGGGTTAGTATAGGTCCTTGCTACCCAGAGGTGATTTATAGACCATTAGTACCTGCCTCAACTCCGAGGATATGAATATGTTACAAATTCAGAATCTTGAGAATCGCCTCAACCCTACCATATTAGAATCTGTATTTAAATAAAATCTCCATATACACCTTAAAGTTGGAGAAGCTTTAAGTTCCTTAGAACTGTTAATTTTAAAGAGAGAGATGATAGCTATGTAGTGGGCAGAGTAGGATCAGTCCCTAATTTCTACTTGAAATATCCTTGTCTCAGATTCTCCATTAATTTAGAGATACCATTTCATCCCTTATGAGTAAAGGCTACAACATCTTTTGTACCCTGAACTCACTTGATCAGCAGCCTTAATTATTTCAACTATGGCCCAGACCTAGGAATTAAAAAAAAAAAAAAAAAAAAAAACGGGCTGGGCATGGTGGCTCATGCCTGTAATCCCAGCACTTTGGAAGGCCGAGGTGGGAGGATCACCTGAGGTCGGGAGTTCAAGACCAGCCTGACCAACATGAAGAAACCCCGTTTCTACTAAAAATACAAAATTAGACAGGCGTGGTGGCGCATACCTGTAATCCCAGCTACTCGGGAGGCAGAAGCAGGAGAATCGCTTGAACCCAGGAGGTGGAGGTCGCAGTGAGCCAAGATCACACCATTGCATTCCAGCCTGGGCAACAAGAGGGGAACTCTGTCTCAAAAAACAAACAAACAAACAAAACACTCCAGGCATGGATGCCTTAATAGCTACATATATATCACAGATTCTGTGTTTTACACATTAGCAAGATCTCAGACCCTTATGATTCCAATAAACTTAGGGCTATGGATCCCTGACCACAAAGGATTGGAAGCAGCAAAGTAGGGCAAAGGGAAAGAAGTAAAATATGGAGTTGGGGTGAAGTTTACAATGAGAATTGATGGTAGAAAGAATAGCTTTGACATTTTCATAGTTATTTAGATTTATAAATCTGTGCACACATCAAAAACAGTCACTCAGATCTTAGAGAAATTGTACTTAACCCTGCCTACATGTTAGCATCACCTACTTTTCTCAAGCCTCAATCTCGGAGATTCTGATGTAATTGGTTTGGAGTGGGATCCAGGCGCAGGTGTTTTATTAAAGCTTCCCAGGTGATTCTTAGTGGTTTAGGGTCAGTCATCATAGGGCCCAAAGGCCTAAACACCTAAGTAGCCTCTAGGCTCTTTCCAGCTTGCTATAATCATTGAAAATCAAGGACCCCAGGGTTGGTTAGGATGACCTTGGTTACTAGGATTTTCTTTTAAGAGGAAAACACTCTATATATTAGAGGTGATTTTGGCAGAAAATAAGATAGCCTGGAAGTAAATGATACATAAACACCGATATAAGTCCTGTGTCATAGTTGGAGAAATCTGGAGGGCACTGGTGTGTTGAATCAGACACCCCCTATCTCTCCCTCTTGACCCTCCCTCCATATAGCCCAACATTTACCATGCCCGTGAATCACCTGGGGGTCTTGTTCCAATACAGATTCTGACTCAGTAGTCTTGGGGGAGGCTCCAGATTCTGTCATTCTTACGAGCTCCAGGTGATGCTATTGTAGCTGGTCCAGGGACAACACTTTGAGTCAAGGTCATCCTGATGGCCTTGACTACTCCTCAACCCCTTCTTTGGAACCCAAACAAGAAGAATGGCTCCCATGAATTCCACTGGGGTCCTTGATCTACAGCCACTGTACCAAAAACTGTAGGCATTCCTGAACTAACATCATATATTTTGTCCATCTCTTTTCTTAACTATTCCCTCCTCCCGCTAGGCAATGTTATAGGAGGATTGGGGCCTACTGAGTTAGAAACAAGCTTAGAGAGCAGGTAGTTTGGCCCATTCATTACAAAACTATGGCACTGAGGCCAAGTTGCAAAGGATTTGTCAAGTTCACAGGTGATCGTGGTAAAGGCAAAACTAGATCTAAATCAGGACATGAACGCATCCATTAAGGATTCTGTCAAAATGATTGCTTCCTGTAGCTTTCTGTGTGAAACATCCATTTGCTTATCCTCAGGGAAATCAGACTAACAAAGACTTGGAAAGGAACATAAAATTCTAAAGCTAGGCTTATGGCCTTTATAACCCTTAGATGGGGCAGATAACATGCCACGGAGGCTCAGAGACAGCTCTGAGACTATGCAATAGCTACTGTTTCCCCTCTTGTGGAATGTTCACTTAAAAAAGCTCAAGGGCTCTATAAGTTGCCCAATGAACTCCACAGACATCCTTAATTCATTTTCATTTATTGGAACCCTCTCTCAAATAATTTTCTAAATCTCACGCAATAATGATGTATATTCTTGCTCAATATTAAGAAGCCCTCATGCAAAACTGAAGAAATAAACTGTTCTTACAAAAGAAGGAAAAAGGAATTATATTCCCAGAACATTCTGCTTACCCAGACACACAGATCTGATTCTTGCTCCATTGTTTGTGGCATTCTGGATCCTAGGGCCATTGATGAGGCTGGGTCAGTGGCCACACTGGCTCCTGGGTACCCCTTCCCTGGCCACAAAAGTCCATCCCAGCAGCACTATTTAAACTGGACTTGTTATTTCTCACTTCACAGCTCTGGCCTGGGCTGAGACCTCCCCAACAGAGCTTATTAGCGAGCTTGTCATCTTGCTCTGTGGCTATCTGGGTCTGGAGTCAAGAGCCATTCACAGGAAAATCAGCATGAAACCTTTAAGTTTGCATATTAAATATTAACACCACTAAGGGCTACAGTGGAAAAGAGGTTTGCTGAGCTCAGGGGCCCTCACTCCACCCCCAACTTCCCTTGGCTTTTCTCTTCTATGTTGTGTTCCTGGTAAATCCCATTATGTCTCGACTACCTTAGGCCCTCTCAGCCCCTTCTTGGGAATTAGGCTCTCTGGATAGGCAAAGAGACAGATACCCAGCTGCCAGGTGAATCAGATGTCCTCATCAGATCTCTTAATTTCCACTTTGGTGATATTTCAAAGGATCACAAATTATGTTCTTAGTGCCTGGTCAGAGAACTGGGAAACAGCTGGAAGATGAGACACCAAACTCCATCCCATGGTGATGTTTGAACCAGGCTGGAGCTGGTTTCACATGTTTTTCATTGTGCATGACTTTCTTAATTGCCTTAGTGGGAATGCGTTACTGCAAAATAAAGTGAAATTGTTTTCCTTATTGCTTGTAATTTACAGAGGGGTGGTTTTGATCATATAAACCAGGCACTTTTCAAATCCATTGATCTTAGGGTGGAAGGAGGGATTTCTTTTTAAGTATTCATTTCGAACTATGCTTTCACTAGTAAACTCAAAGCCCAAGGGGAAAAACCCATGATTCTCCATTTTGTAATAGCTATTAGATGTCCACAGCACATCAGACCTGTGGAAAACGCATGCTTTGTGTATGGAAGAGGGAGAGGGAGCGTCAGGAGTTGTCCTTTGCCAAAAAACGTACTCTGACACTCAAAGGCACAGGCTGGTGGAGATCCAGGGAACCCGGGAAAGCCCAGGCCTAACTCAGGCCCGCGCGGGTCTCTTCTGATCCCAGAAGATGAGGAGTGTGTCCTGGCTCTGGGCATCCTGGTGTCGACTGTGAGTTCCCAGCAGAGGCCCAGAGTCCCGGTCCGGCAGCCGAGGGAAGCGGCGGGGTCTTCCAGAAGAAGGGCCAAGGTCACCCCGGTGCCTCTCCAGCAGCAGCAGAGGGCGGCGGTCGGGGTCGCTGCTGGCCGGGGCCTCGAGGAAGGCGCGGGCCAGCTGGGGCCGGGTCTGCGTTCCCAGGCGCTGCCACCGTTCCAGGGAGCAAGTCAGGCCGGGACGTAGCGCCTGCGCGGGACCCTCACTTGCCACCAAGACCCCCACAAACCCCGCCCCATCCTGCCTTACGCCCCGCCCCAAGGTCGTTCTCCCGACCCGGGGTCCCGCCCCAAGGCCGTCCTCCCGCCCCGCCGCTTGGTGGCGGCCGCATGCTGCCCGGATATAAAGGGTCGGCCCCACATCCCAGGGACCAGCGAGCGGCCTTGAGAGGCTCTGGCTCTTGCTTCTTAGGCGGCCCGAGGACGCCATGGCCGAGTGCCCGACACTCGGGGAGGCAGTCACCGACCACCCGGACCGCCTGTGGGCCTGGGAGAAGTTCGTGTATTTGGACGAGAGGCAGCATGCCTGGCTGCCCTTAACCATCGAGGTACAGCCAGCTTTGGAGCGGATGGCGAGGCAGCAGGGGCAGCCCCTGGGAGCTTGGGATGCCCTAGGAAGGGCGAGGACTCAAGGAGCACTCACTATGGGGCAGGGAGGATCCCCACAGATGAAGCCACTTTGAGCCGGGCTCTGGAGGATGAATAGGAGTTCTCCAGGCAGGGAAGAAGGGTGGGAAAACCGCAAAGGAATGTCGGTCAAAGGGGGGGACCCAGTGCCTGTGGAGTGTGACTATAATGTTGACTACAGCAGGCATTTTCTGGGCTTCGGGGTCCTAATCCTTAAAAATGGGTATCTCTAAGTGACTCATCCATATGGCCGATTATCGGAATCATCTCAGGTGGGTCCCAGAAATCTGTATTTTTAAAAAGAACCCTCAACAGTTTAGGGTCAACCAGGCATAGCAAACACTGCCCTAGAGTGTGAAGTATTTTCCATTACCTCTGGGCTTTATTTAGAAAACAAATTTAACAAGTGATGTAGTAAAAGCGCCGGTATTGAATCAATATTGACTTTTATAATGTGTGATGCCTTAAGATGGGTCCTTAATCCATGTTAAGTTTTTGTTAAAGAAATAGATAAGTCTTTTACAAGTATTTGGATTTACTCAATGAAAAAGAGTCAAAAAATGTTCAAACTCTTTCCAAACATACACTGAAGAAAGCATAAAAATTAAAAAATACATTAGAACATGTATGTCCAGTAGCAAACAATCAAAAATTATTGAGTGTTGACTGTGTCTCTACAGATGGGAAACTGAGGCACAAAAATGTACATTTGTCCGAGGTAAGATTGCTAGTAGGTAATGGGGTTGGAATTCTAGGCTCTTAACCACCACAAAATCTGCATTTTTATTGGCATTTCAATTTTTTAAATATGTTTTTACTTTAAAAATCAAGTTAAATACTTACTTTTTTAAAATCAAAATTTGAAGAAATAATTTGAAGATTCAGTGGATTTCTTTTTTTAAATCTCTGAGAAATCTCTTCTTCAACGTGACACCAAAACCACGAACCAGACAGTTTTTCATAAAATCATGATACATGCTCCACAAAAAATAACCCACTAGCAAACTGTGGGACAGATTTTGCCTCACATCATTGAAAAGGCCAGTATTCTTTTTCTCTCTTTCTTTCTTTGTTGTTTTTTTTTTTTTTCCTGTAGATACAGGGTCTCGCTCTGTGACCCAGGCTGGTCTTAAACTCCTGGCCTCAAGCGATCCTCCTGCCTCTGCCTTCCAAAGCACTGGAATTACAAGTGTGAGCCACTGCAACCCGCCAGAAAAAAGTGTGCCTTTCATGGCCCTGTCTGGGTGGCTAGACACATGTGTGTGCTGGTGGTCCTGGCCCAGCCAGAGTCCCTGAGAGGAGCATGCATGGCCTAAGGAAGTGAGCTTCAGGGAACAGTGATGACCATCATTTCACACTCGGACCCCTGCCCAGATGGGTGGGTGGCTGGCAGGAGGGATTCCGGTTTTCTGCGCCTGGAAAAGCCCTGGCAAGCGGAACCTGAAAGTATGCCCTGTCCTTTTCTTCTCCTCAGATAAAGGATAGGTTACAGTTACGGGTGCTCTTGCGTCGGGAAGACGTCGTCCTGGGGAGGCCTATGACCCCCACCCAGATAGGCCCAAGCCTGCTGCCTATCATGTGGCAGCTCTACCCTGATGGACGATACCGATCCTCAGACTCCAGTTTCTGGCGCTTAGTGTACCACATCAAGGTGAGTGTCTTTCCCCCAGAGGTCCATCGGGTGATCTTGGGTTTGCCCTCCTCCATGTCTGGCCCTAGTGGTTTATCTTCCCTCCATCCCAGTCCCAAAAGCATTAAAAAATGGGGGAAATGTACAAGTGCGGATTTCTAAAGGACTTTACCAGAGAGAAGATAGATCCTCTGAGGTCTCTAACAGAACCCTACCTCCACTTCCTCCCAGCCACCAGCTAGCCGCAGGAAGACATCTGTGGTGGGCAGTCACAGGCTGAAGGCTGGTGGGAGGAGGGGCAGTCTCCAAGAGCCCCTGAAATCCTCACACCTGGGTTCCTACCTGCTGTTTCCAGCTAGGGGAAGGCGCAGGAGTGAGGAATGGAGGGAGTGGAGGGCTCTGGCCGATCAATGCCTTCTCTCTCTCTCTGCCTCTCAGATTGACGGCGTGGAGGACATGCTTCTTGAGCTGCTGCCAGATGACTGATGTATGGTGAGCTCCACTGGAGCCTGACCCCTCTTAGTCCACAGTGCCTGTATCAGAAAGAAAGACCACCCCTTCTCCATGAAGGCAGTGCTAACCCCTCCCCGACTGCTGCCATCTGAGGGTCCCTAGGGATGGGAGAGGCTTCCTGGAGGCACTCATGTCTCTCCCTTACCACTTCGGGAGCCAAGGGCTTTGTAGGCAGCCCCCTTTATCGCAGCTGCTCATATCTATAAGGTACTTCACAAGTTTCAGCTGGCACTTTCATTTACCATTGCTTTTTTTTTTTTTTTTTTTTTTTTTTTTTTGAGATGAGTCTGGCTCTGTGGCCCAGGCTAGAGTGTAGTGGTGCAATCTCAGCTCACTGCAAGCTCTGCCTCCCGGGTTCACACCATTCTCCTGCCTCAGCCCTCGGAGTAGCTGGGACTACAGGCGCCCGCCACCACACCTGGCTAACTTTTTGTATTTTTTTTTTTTTAGTAGAGACGGGGTTTCACCGTGTTAGCCAGGATGGTCTCTATCTCCTGACCTCATGATCTGCCCGCCTCGGCCTCCCAAAGTGCTGGGATTACAGGCATGAGCCACCACACCCGGCCTTACCATTGCTTTATTAAATAAGCACTGGTGCTTGATTACATCAGCTGAGCCAGATATTAGATATGCTATTGAGTTTTGAGGAAATAAGAGTACAAAACTCAGAAATGAGTTGAAGTATAGTGACATCTTCAGATCACAGAGCCAGGTGTCAGAATTTGCCTTGGCTCAGAAGGCCTCTGGGGGTCATCCCTGACCACTAGGCTTCCCACTTAGACCTGCTCCAGCAGCACCACCCCTCGCCACTGCCTGGTCCTTTCCTTCACCCTTGGTTCTGTCTTCTCTTGTCCTTCTCCAGGTCTTGCAGCACCTGTCTCCTTTCACCCCAGGGCCTGAGCCTGGCCAGCCTACAATGGGGATGTTGTGTTTCTGTTCACCTTCGTTTACTACGTCTGTGTCTTCTCCTCCATCACGCTGGGGTCTTGGAGGAATGGACAGACAGAGGATGAGCTCTACCCAGGGCCTGCAGGACCTGCCTGTAGCCCACTCTGCTCGCCTTAGCACTACCACTCCTGCCAAGGAGGACTCCATTTGGCAGAGCTTCTTCCAGGTGCCCAGCTATACCTGTGCCTCGGCTTTTCTCAGCTGGCTGATGGTCTTCGGCCTCTTTCTGTCCCTTCTGTCCCTCACAGCACTAGTGTTTCATGTTGCACACCCACTCAGCTCCGTGAACTTGTGAGAACACAGCCGATTCACATTAGCAGGACCTCTGAAACCCCGGACCAGTGGTCTCACATGGTGCTACGCCTGCACGTAAACACGCCTGCAAACACTGCCTGCCCGTAAACACGCCTGCAAACACTGCCTGCCCGTAAACACGCCTGCAAACACTGCCTGCCCGTAAACACGCCTGCAAACGCTGCCTGCCCGTAAACACGCCTGCAAACGCTGCCTGCCCGTAAACACGCCTGCAAATGCTGCCTGCCCGTAAACACGCCTGCAAACGCTGCCTGCCCGTAAACACGCCTGCAAACGCTGCCTGCCCACACAGGTTCAGGTGCAGCTCAAGGAAAGGCCTGAAAGGAGCCCTTATCTGTGCTCAGGACTCAGAAGCCTCTGGATCAGTGGTCCACAGCCCAGGACGCAGCAGGAGGCCAGGCCGGCGAGCCCTGTGGATGAGCCCTCAGAACCCTTGGCTTGCCCACGTGGAAAAGGGATAGAGGTTGGGTTTCCCCCCTTTTATAGATGGTCACGCACCTGGGTGTTACAAAGTTGTATGTGGCATGAATACTTTTTGTAATGATTGATTAAATGCAAGATAGTTTATCTAACTTCGTGCGGAATCAGCTTCTATCCTTGACTTAGATTCTGGTGGAGAGAAGTGAGAATAGGCAGCCCCCAAATAAAAAATATTCATGGATTGATTTATTCCAGAGCCCCCCCTGCCTCCATCTGGTCCTGCTCTCCTCACCCTCCTCATTCCCATGTGCCCTCGGCCCCAGCCAGCTCTGCCTCCTCCTTACCTGGGCATTCACCAGGCTCTGTCCTTGCACAGATAACTTCTATCCTCTCTGCTCACAATCCCAGCAGAAGCCCCTCCTGCCTGAAGCTGTCCCTGACCACTCAGGCCCCAAGCAGACTCCCTTCCCCACCTCCCATGACCTGCAGTCACAGCAGATCCCACCCTGTGCCCTGTCCTCTTGCTCCCTTCTCAAGACCCTGCTGCCCCTCCTGTACCTCTATAGACAGTAGCTGGACCTCAGATATTACCAGGGGATGCCTTCCAGAGAAGGGAATCAGTCCTGTGTCGAATCCTGGCCTTCCCACTTCCCTGTGTCTCTAGTCCACAGCTTTCTTGTCACAGAGATGAACTCAGAGGGTTGTTCTGAGGATTCAGCGGGATATATAACTGAAGTGCTTTAAGAGAATTGTATAAGAAAAACACTACTTCTCCCGCTTTACAGTCTCTGAACCCAGGTTTCTTAACCAGCACTAGACAGAGAAGAAGCACTGACGTCCAACGTGCCAGGGTTTGTGTCTTCTGTTGTAACCCGGTCACCCTGCACAGACCATGGCAGCAGGGGAGTTTGGTCTGTGGGAGCAATTACTGTACAGGTGCCTCTCAGCAGGGCTGGAACGTGGAAAGTCAGAGCAGGGGGACCATGGGAGATCAGGCAGCTGCCTCATTTTAGGAATAGGAACGCGGGGACCCAGAAAGAGGGAAGCTTTGTGCGAGATTCTTTTGTTGACCAAATATTTGACCATCACCATGAACGGTGCCAGGAACTGGGACTCAGCAGGGACAAGGTGAAGGCCCCACTCTCATGCAGCCTTAGTTCTGGAAAAAGATAAAAAGAAGGTGCAAAATCCCAGAAGAAAATAGAACAGGGTAATGGTAGGGAGTTCGATTGGCTGGTAAGGAAATTCCTGTCTGTGGATATGGCATTTAAGATTGGGCCTTGAAAAAGAGGGAGCTAGATTCTTAGGAAGAGGGGATGGCAAGTGCTGTGCAGATTTAATTTGCTGTGGAAATTAAAAACATAGCAAAAGGATTACTTCTTACAAAAAGAAATGCTGTTTTGTAAGAATAAATGGCCCTAATAAATTAACTAAATGCAATGCAGAATCTCAGTTTTCCACAAGACTGACTCTAGGGTTTTGGCTGGAAACACAAAGTTGTTTTGCCAATGTATTCTAAATACCTCATATTTTTCCCTCCACATATATATATATATATATATATATATACATACATATATATATATACATATATATATATATATATATATATTTTTTTTTTTTTTTTTGAGGTGGAGTTTCACTGTTGTTGCCCAGGCTGGAGTGCAATGGCGGTCTTAGCTCACTGCAACCTCCACCTCCCAGGTTCAAGCGATTCTCTTGCCTCCGCCTCCCAAGTAACTGGGACTACAGGCATCCACTACCATGCCCGGCTAATTTTTTGTATTTTTAGTAGAGACAGGGTTTCACCATGTTGGTCAGGCTGGTCTTGAACTCCTGACCTCAGGTGATCCGCCCGCCTTGGCCTCACAAAGTGCTGGGATTACAGGCGTGAGCCACCGTGCCCAGCCTCCCTCTACATATTTTATTACATATATATTTATATTTTCTTTAATTTCTTTTAATAACATGTTGCAGTTTTCAGAGTATAGGTTTTGCATTTCTTTTGTTAAATTGATTCCTAAGTTTACTCTTTTTTTATTATGATAAAAAAATCTAATTAGCCTGGCGTGGTGGTATATACCTGTAGTGTCAGCTACTTTTGGGGCTGAGGCAGGAGGATCGCTTGAGCCTGGGAAGTCAAGGATGCAGTGAGCCGTGTTCCTGCCACTGCACTCCAGCCTGGGTGACAAAGCAAGGCCCTTTCTCAACAAAAAAAAAGCAAACAAAAAAACTAACATGAAATCTGCCCTCATAACAGACTTTTAAGTGTGCAGTACAGTATTGTTAATTATATGAACATTGTTGTACAGTAGATCTCTAGAACTTTTTCATCCTGCATCACTAAAACCCTGTGCCCTTTAAAGAGCAACTCTTCATCGCCTCCTCTTTCCCAGCTCCTGGAAACTGCTACCCTTCTTTCCACTTCTATGACTTTTATAACTTTAGCTTCCTCATCTAAGGTAGGAATCATGCAGTATTTGTCCTTCTGTGACTGATTTATTTCACCTAGCGTGATGTCCTCCAGGCTCAACCATATGGCAGGACTTCCTTCTTTTCTAAGGCTGCATGAAGTTTCATTGTATGTATGCACCACCATTTCCTCATTCATTCATCCACAGGTGGATAGAAGGTGGTTTCCACCTCTTCGCTATTATGGATGGTGCTGCCATGAATATGGGCACGCAAATATCAGTTCAAGATTCTGTTTCCTAATTCTTTTAGATGAATACCTGCCAGTTGGATTGCTGAGCCATATGGTAGTTCTATTTTTAATTTTTTGAAGAGCCTCCATACTGTTTTCCATAACAGTTACAACATTTTACATTCCTACCAACTGTGCACAAGGGTTTGCCACAGCCTCACCAGCATTTGTTGTTTCCTGGTTTTTTGATAACGGCCATCCTCACAAGCATGATGTGATATTTATTTTACTTATTCTGTTCCAATCTGGATGATTTTCCTTTTGTCTTCTTGCCTAATTACCCTGGCTAGAACCTCTAGAACTGGCTAGAACCTCTAGAACTGTGTTGAATAGAAATAGTGAGAGTGGGCCAGGCATGGTGGCTCATGCCTGTAATCCCAGCACTTTGGGAGGCCGAGATGGGTGGATCATCTGAGGTTAGGAGTTTGAGACCAGCCTGGCCAACATGGTGAAACCCCCATCTCTACTAAAAACACAAAAATTAGCCGGGCGTGGTGGCGGGTGCCTATAATCCCAGCTACTTGGAAGGCTGAGGCCGGAGAATCGCTTGAACCCGGGAGGTGGGGGTTGCAGTGAGCCAAGATTGTACCACTGCACTCCAGCCTGGGCAACAGAGCAAGGCTCCGTCTCAAAAGAAAAAAAAAGAAAAGAAAGAAAGAGAGAGAGAGAGAGGGAGGGAGGGAGGGAGGGAGGAAGGAAGGGAAGGAAGGAAGGAAGGAAGGAAGGAAGGAAAGAAAGAAAAACAAAGAGTGAGAGTGGACATCCTTGCCTTGGTCCTGATCTTAGAAATCTTCATCTTTCACCATTAAGTCTGATATTAGCTATGGCTTTTTCATAAATGTCCTTTATCAGATTGAGGAAGTTCCCTTCTATTCTCAGTTTATTGAGTGTTTTTTTTTTCATGCAGGGATGTTAGATTTTGTCAAACGTTTTTTCTGCATCTGTTGAGATGATCATCTATTGGAATGTTGGTTTTTGTCCTTTATTGTATTGATCTGGTGTAATACACTCATTTTTTTTTGTATGTTGAACCATTTTGCATTTCTGGGATGAATTTTACTGGGTCCTAGTGTATAATCTTTTTTATATGCTGTTGGATTTGGTTTGCTAGTATTTTGTTAAGGGTTTTTATATCTGTATTCATAAGAAGTATTGGTCTGTAGTTTTCTCTTGTGATGTCTTTGTCTGATTTTGGTATCATATATAACTTTTTAATACTAGAAATTTTATTTTATTTTTTAATTTAAAAATATTATTATTAGAAATAGGGTTTCACCATGTTACTCAGGCTACTTTTGAACTCTTGGACTCAAGTGATACCCCCACCTCTGCCTGTCAAAGCCTGGACAAGATGTTGAGAACTCATCTCTAAGGTAGATAGATAGATAGATAGATAGATAGATAGATAGATAGATAGATAAAAAGGCCGGGAGCAGTGGCTCATGCCTGTAATGCCAGCGCTTTGGGAGGCCGAGGCAGGCAGCTCATTTGAAGTCAGGAGCTTGAGACCAGCCTGGCCAACGTGGTGAAACCCCATCTCTACTAAAATACAAAAATTAGCCAGGCATGGTGGCACACACCTCTAATCCCAGCTACTCAGGAGGCGGAGGTGGGAGAATCGCTTGAGCCCAGGAGGCAAAGTTGCAGTGAGCCAAGATCACACCACTACACTCCAGCCCGGGCAACGGAGTGAGACCCTGTCTAAATAAATAAATAAATAAATAAATAAAAGATAAATGAAAAATAAGTAAAATTAAATAAAATTAAATTAATAAATAAAAATAATAAAATTAAAATAAATAAACATATTGGGCCATGTAAATTATGCCTATATATCAAATGCACATGGATGTCCTCAGTTTTCATGATTGTTCCCTGTGCATTTGAAAAGGAGGCATTTCTCTCAACTAAGTTCAGAGATATAAATCTCTGCTTTATTATTAATATGGCTCAGGCTTTCTGTGTTCTCCATCATTATTGTTGTTCATTTGTTCTATCTCATCCTGAAAAAAATACACTAATGTCTCCTATTAGTATATTTCCATCTTCTCCTTTAATCTCTGGTAGTTTATGCTTCATAAAGTTGTTGCTGTGTTACTGGCCACATAAATGTTGATTGTTATATCTTGTGTAGCCTTTGGCTCAATGAACTATCCTTTCTTTGAGTGATTTCTGGCTAGATTTCTACCTTGTCAGATATGAAGATCATGAACTGTGTCTATTTGTTTCTACTAATTTGCATTTGTCTGGCATATTTGTGCGTAGCATCTTATTTAAATCTTTCTGAATCTCTTTGTTTTAGGCATGTTCATTCATATATGTGTGCATGTGTATAAAAAGGTTGGATTTTGATGCATTTTTTTGAATTAGTGAATTAAGCTCATTTCAGTTATTGATGTATCTGATGTTCTGGTCTTAGTATTGTTTTATGTTTGTTTTTATATACATATACAATTTTTCTCTATGGGGACTGTTTTCTACATTCTTTTTTAGTATTCTCTTCATGTTGCATTTTCATTTCATACCTTTAGACTAATATCTTAGGGTAGTTTCCTCAGCCCTTCTTTTTCTCTTTTTTTCTTTTACTTTTTTTTTCTTTGGAGACCACGTCTCACACTGTCGCCCAGGCTGGAGTGCAGTGGTGCGATCTCAGCTCACTACAACCTCTACTTCCCAGGCTCGAGCAAACCTCCCACCTCAGCCTCCTGAGTAGCTGGGACTACAGATGAGTGCCACCATGCCTGGCTAATTTTTTAAATTTTTTGTAGAGATGAGGTCTCACTATATTGTCCAGACTGGTCTTGAACTCCTGGGCTCAAGCAATCCTCCCACTTCAGCCTTTCAAAGTGCCAGAGTTACAGGCATGAACAACTGTACCTGACCAGCCTTTCCTTTAAAAGTACTATCTACTGTAGCACTGTCCAAAGAACTTTCTATAATGTTGGACATGTTCTGAATCTGTGTCGCCCAATGTGGTAGCCACTAGCTTCTGTGACTATGGAGCACTTGAAATATGGCTAGTATAATTGAGAAACTTAATTTAAAATTTTATTCAATATTAATTAAATTTAAATAGCCACATGTGACTGGTGGCCAACCTGTTGGGTGGTGCACATCTTTTGATTCCCTATTGTGAGCAGAATTGAAAACACTAACATTTCCTTCCCCCACCCCTCTCTCTCTCCAAAGCATCTAAAGTAATATTCTTTAAGTGCTAAGTAATACCTCCAAGGCAGCCATCAAGCTTGCTTTTGGTATATTCTCTCCCTTTTTTCCCATTTTTGATAACTGAAATATACCTTTATTATCAGAGAATGTAACAAACACATAGGATTTCTCACACTCGTGCCCTTTATTTAGTCTTAGTCCTTCAGTTAAACATATTCATTTCTCACCACTAGTCCTAATGAAAAGCTTCCTAAACATTTCTTGATTGTGTGAAGCTCATAGCTTAGTGGATTACTCAGGGAGTGCTCACAGGAACATCATTTCCTGATTCCTTCCTTCCTCTTCATTAAGGTTTGTCTATGGTCTTTCTACTTGAAGGTCATTTGGCTGAATTTAAAAATCCCGAAGTGGGGAGGGTGTTACATTTCCTTTCTTGGGTATTTGTACTATGTTACTGCATTTACTCCACTGTGTTTTTAACTTAAAAGTCTTCTGTGAAGATCTAATCCCATGTAAGTTACTTGGTCATTTTACCTTATGCCAAACAGATTTCTGTTCTATAACGTACAATAATTTTAAGGCTATGTCTTGGAGTCGACTGTTTTTGTTTATATGTTCTAGGCACATCATGTTCCCTTCAGGTACACAGGTTCAAGTCATCTTTTTTGTCTTCAGGAATGTTTTCTTTAGTAGTTTCTACCCACTGCCTTACTTTCCTCTTTGAGGGGGTCTGGGGGTGAGACTTCTATTATGGATATGTTGCATCTTTGTTGCCTGTTATATCCATCACTTTCTCTTCAATTCTCTCCATCTTTTTATTCTGATTTTTTTTTCCTACTTTTCTATACTCAGTTTTTCTTTTGCTATCCTGGTTGCTCTTCTGGACTTTGTGAGGAGAATTGGGAGACTGAAAAACAATGCCACTGTCAGCATCTTGCCCTGAATCTTATTGTGTTTTAAAGTTACTTTGTTACTGTCACTGTATTTTGCTTACAAAACAACTTTATTCACAGTGAGGAAATGCCTGCGGAAATACACCAGTTCTCAAAGATTCTAACCTCTTTGTTTATCAAGTGAGTTAACTTGAGCTAGTTCAATGAATTTATTGTCAGTGAACCTCCTACGGCAAATACAACTTACAAATTTAAGTGAGAAATTTTGCAAGAAAATGCTCTCACAAATACTTAACTATAATGATCATTTATAGTTTGAGGCGAAAATTCTATAGCTCTTGAGACTACTAAACACATTTTAATAATATGGGAGAGCTCTTTGTACTACTCAATACTAAAACTTATAAATTCAATGTTGGTACCTGGTGCAGTAGTACGGGACTTACTTACACAGCAGGTTCACTGGTTAAGATGCCAATTACTTGGGCCCCTGGACTTAGAAGGCCCCTAAAGGCTGAACATGGCCAGGGCTGTTCTGACCTGGTGGTGCCTCTCCTCAACACTGGCCCTATCAGCTCACTAAGCAAGGACAGCAAGAACCATGGCCGCTTTACCATCTTACTGGCTGGACTGTAGTGAGTTAAGTAACACAGTGTCTCATTTCTACTCATCCCCACAACTTGGAGGTCATGTGTAACCACAGTAAAGCTTCATTTTAAGAGAGACTCACACATATTTAGCCTATCTTGTATAAGAATAATAGACTGACCATAGTTTTATAATCCCATCTGGTTCATTGTGAAATGCCCTGTGCTCCCTATATCTATATGTCGGATGGGGCACTCCATCTTTTTCGACTTAATTTAGCTTGACTCTCCCTCCCACATCACCTTTCACAATCTCTCCAAGGATTTCAATGGGGTCTTACGTTTCTCCCCATCACCCCTTACTTTGAGCTCTAACATCCACTGATTCCGTTTGGTTTATGGCTGATCCTATTCTTGTTCCACACACATCACCCTACCCTACAGTGAACACTACTCTGATTCTTTCTCCACAGGGCTTGCCGATGTCAGCCTTTGGGGATACATTGGGGGTTACGTTTGGGGGTTACGTTTGGGGGTTTAGGGAGGGGTGGGGGTTACCATTCAGACTACAGCTTAAAGTGGGATATTAGAAACTTTGTTTTGAAAAAGACCCTTAAGCATTGTTACAGCATTACCACCACCCCAGTAAAGCCCCACCACCTGCATCTTTTCTCAAGTCCTCTCTGCCTCACAGACCGCACCCTCCTCCTCCCTTTACATAGGTAATCCTTGAAACACCAACATTCTTACTTTATTATGCAGAGCAACTTGGTTCTCTAACTTGGGGCTATCTTCTCTGGATTTAACACCATGTCCATGTTGTTCCTGGAACTGGGCCAGGTCGGCTGTGTTTTCGCATAGCCCAATAATGAGAAGCAGATAATCTAGGAAAGAAGGGAATTTATTGCTATAACCGGATACAGGCAGAAGGGTGGAGATAATTCCACCAGACCAACTCAAAGTGTTGCAATTTTCTTAGTGCTTATATAGGCTGGGGTTATGTGCCTACGTGCAGTATAGCATTCACTTAAGTCTATAGGTAACTAATTTTGTTTCAACTAGAAGGTCAGAGGCCAAAAAGGGAGATGGGTTCGAGAAATTTCTCCCTCTTCTCACTCAACTGGCCCTGCAACACCTGCTACTGTTGTATTTTTTCAGGGCAGCAGGCAAAATGAACCACCATTGGGTTGTGATGATAATGTTGGCTTTTGGGTTGTTTTTGTTTTTGTTTTTGAGACGGAGTCTCGCTCTGTCACCCAGGCTGGAGTGCAGTGGCGCGATATCGGCTCACTGCAAGCTCTGCCTCCCAGGTTCACGCCATTCTCCTACCTCAGCCTCCCGAGTAGCTGGGACTACAGGCGCGCCCACCACCACGCCCGGCTAATTTTTTTGTTATTTTTAGTAGAGATGGGGTTTCACCGTGTTAGCCAGGACGGTCTCGATCTCCCGACCTCGTGATCCGCCCACCTCGGCCTCCCACAGTGCTGGGATTACAGACGTGAGCCACCGCGCCCGGCCTGGATTTTAGTTTTAAAGCAAGTAACAGATGGAAAGTATCTGCCATATAGTGGATTCCATAAATTTCAATATTCCTCCTTTATGATATTGTCCACATTCAGTGAAAAGCATCATTAATAGTGTTCTTAGGAGGAAAAAATTAAAACCTTTCCTAAGATTATTTTACTTTGAAAAAAGATCACAGAAAGCACTGAGAGACAAACTAAATGTCAGCGTCTGTCCTTTCATCTTTATCATATAATTTAAGCGGGAGAGAAGGAATTACTAGCGGTCTGCAACTAGAGATCAGGAATGTTGCAAGAATAACACAATTTGCTCGATTTTTAAAAAATCAAACAGTTGGCTTGAGATGCTCACCTTAAAAAATATGGCATATAATCACAAATAATTAGGTCGATTTTTGCTCCAAGTTACAACTGCCTTTTTTCAACATCTCTACTTTCTTGGGCAACTGTTCAACAGGGTGACAAGCACCCCCACCTACCTTTGCTTCAGGCTCTCTCAGAATGAATGTAGTCAAATGCTAATGTCACAGCAGGAAAAACTAAACCTGAAGTAAAACTGTATCGTTAGCTTTGTAATTACTTATAACAAAGGTCTTTGTATATATAAGGAAAAGAATAAAATGTGTATATTATGCATTTTTTCTCCTTGAAATTCTAGAAAATCCTTTCGTAAAGATGGATTTGTACATACCATATTCTGAATTTTATTAATCTGTTTCTTGATATTTTTAAAATGAACATCACTACCTTTGTTACAAGCAGCTCAGGGTAATGTGCCTAGTAGTTGGCAATGCTAGGCTGAAAGTGTGTGATGTCATACAGAGTCACAAAGCTGGGGTTTTATTTACTCCTAACCACCTACGATCTTACCCCAGGAGAAAGCCTTGCCAGCCTCATTTGGCACCTAAGGTCAAGATAATAAATTCTGGATTTTTTTTAGGAGGCCAGGGGTGACAAGTACATACTGTTGTGTAATGGTTACACTAAGCAAAAAACACCAGCCACTCAGAGTCCTTTACTGTAAAGTGTAGATAACATTGTGTGGTATGCCTTGATTGAGGAATTAAAGGTAGTTTAACTGAAGACGTTGAGGAAACTTGGTTCTAGTTTTAGTACACCAGAATTATTTTTTTTCAATTTTAGAAAAGCAAGGAGGTTAGAAAAACTAGAGAGGAATTAGGGGATGCTTTTTTATGGGTTCGTTTATAAGAAGAAGAGAACTAGCCATAAATACTTTGTGAGATTTGTCCTGTCTTAAACTTGAATTATGAGTAATGCTTAAGGGAATTTAATAAAGAAGGAAAGCTAAAAAGAGAGAGAGAAAGGCAGTTGGTCCAAAAAGTGATTCCAGTGGACCAGCTAGTGTGATGTGTGATTAACACAGATTATCTCCTTTAGGCCTTACGAAGAAGTAAGTACTCGTTACCCCCAAGTTCTTGGTGAAGAAACAGGCTCTGAGACTAGAAGTTACTTGCCCCAAGTTAGTTTAAGTGGTGTGGTTCGGATGTTGCCAGAATCTGCCCTGTTTCTCCCTTCTGGTATTTGTTTATTCAGCTCAATCTTTGGCCCTGAGCTAGGTTCAGGGGGTATGCACTCTAGCACAGAAGGAAGTCCCATGATGGAAAGAAACCCAGCAGAGTGATCAGGAAGGCAGGAAGAGCTTTGTGTGGGCCCTTCAGGCAAGGCCCCTCTGGGAATTCCCCATATTAGGTCTCTTTTTCAGCCAAGTGTAAGGCAAGGACATCTCACATATGAGAACAGATAGACTGACACAGCCATCTTCGATCCAGGGGAAACCAACTTACCAGAGAAACTTGATAGAATTGCTGAGCAGATCTGGCCTTTTGAGGTTTGCAGGCAGGAATTCAAAGTGGAAATTGTCAGCCTGTTTTTATGAGTATTTTGTCTATCAATATTTTTCTCTCAGGTTTAGAACATAAGGCAAAGTGGGTTCCACCAAATGTGGCATTTCACCTGGCAAGTGATACAGAAGAGTGGGGCAGACTCTCCCATGTGTGTGAAGGAGTTTTTGGAACACAGAATCTAAGCTGGTGAGGGATGAATGAAGTGTGGAAACAACCATAAAGAATCTTTAGATATTCAGGAAAGAAGTCCTTTGTCAGTGTTTCTCTACATACTGATCTGTGTTTTCACCATGGTTAAGTTGTTTTGTACTTTATTTTGTTGTTGTTGTTTCTGCTAGGCAGAAATGTTTTATTTTTTAACACTGTCATATGTATTGCTTTTTTTGTGTGTATTCTGGGTTTAGGTTTTTCTTTTTTTTTTTTTCCTTTTTTATTTTTGAGATGGAGTCTTGCTCTGTCTCCAGGCTGGGGTGCAGTGGTATAATCTCGGCTCACTGCAAGCTCCGCCTCCTGGGTTCAAGCGATTCTCCTGGCTCAGCCTCCCGAGTAGCTGGGATTACAGGCACCTGCCACCATGCCCAGCTAATTTTTTTGTATTTTTAGTAGAGATGGGGTTTCACCATGTTGGCCAGGATGGTCTCGATCTCCTGACCTCGTGATCCGCCTGCCTTGGCCTCCCAAAGGCTGGGATTACAGGCGTGAGCCACTGCACCCGGCCCAGGTTTTTCTTAATAAGGACTTCTCTGCTCCACAATAACAAATTTTCTTCACGTTTTCGTCTATCCTTTTGTCATTTCCTTTGTTTAAATCATGAATCTATCTGGAATTTACTTCTATATGAGAAATGAAGTAGTGATCCAACTTTTTTATGCAAATGGCTAGCCAGGTCTCATGACGCTGTTTAGTGACTAATGTATCCTTTGGCAGTGCTTTGAAATGCCACCTTGATTGTGTAAGGGAGGCAAAATTTCACCTCTACCCTCTTAGCATTTTCAGCTGGGCTAGAGAATTAAATTGACATAAAACAGATTCATAGGAGAAAAGCATATTGATTTAATGTAAGTTTTCTGTGACACAGGAGCCCCTCATAAGGAAACAAAGACCCAAAGAAACAGAGTTAAACACTGATTTTGGACAAAGAGTAGTATATTGTGGAAAATGTGACCGGGAAAGGGGCCTCGGGCTAGGCGAATTCCTTGTGGCTAAAGGAGAAAGGTTCATTTATGATGTTAGTTTATACAGAATTCTCTCAGCCTCAACTCCCAGCCCCAGTGATGAGTGTCACTTTCCTTCTGATGGAGGACATCTTCCACATAGAGGTTTCTCTCTTGCTTTCAGGAAGAGAAAGGAGAAGGCAGAGTGCCCTTCGTGCATCTGTTGTTTATCAAGGGCCATTATTAGCACAAAATCGTTATACCAGAGTGGCATGTTGTACCTGCCTTCACTCGTGTGCTGAATTCCCACTTGTGTTTTCAGCTCTCCCTCAGCCTCTTCCGTTTTCACTTCTCTTGATGCCTGCACCTGCGTGACTACCCACCAGGGTTTGTTGCTGCAGCTTTGGGTTGCTTGTCGATGGCTGCTAACTCTAGTCCACCCTCACAGCTCTCCTCGTTCAGATTTTTCCCAGCTTTTCTCACATCTTAAATTCTCCATATCAGTTTGAGGTTCAAATTGTCCAGGTACAAAACTCTTAAGTTCTTTGTTGTGATTGCATTACATTTATAAATAGGCTTAGGGAGATATTGTATCTTTCCAACAACGAAGCCTCCGATTGATTTAGACAATGCTTTTCCATAGCCCTATGTACCACTAAGAGCTTTACAAATACTAACTTAGCCCGATATGTTAATCTGCACAACAGCCCATGAGATGGCTACTTTTACTGTCCCTGTATTACAGATGAGGAAACTGAGGCATAGAGGTAAATTGTCCAATTCACATGACTATTTTAAGATTTTTAGGTTTATTCAAGACTTGTTTACTGTCCTTCAGAATTTTAAAATTTGCTTCATATAAGTATTTTACATTGATCACCCATTTTTTTTTTTCTAACTGACTCATGTCTATATACAAGAAAGCTGTTGGGTGTTACATGTTAAATGTATAAACACTTAACTTGTTGAATTCTCTTACTGGTTCAAATATATTTTGGGAAGGTTGTTTTTCTTACGTAATTCAGAAGGTCTGAATTGCACCTTTAGAGCTTTTATCATTTTTCTGAGACAGGGTCTCACTCTGTCACCCAGACTGGAGTGTAGGGGCGTGATCTCACCTCACTGCAATTTCCGCCTCCCAGGCTCAAGCGATTCCCCCTGCCTCAGCCTCCCGAGTAACTGGGATTACAGGCGTGCGCTACTACCGCCCGGCTAATTTTTGTATTTTTAGTAGAGACGGGGTTTCACCGTGTGGGCCAGGCTGGTCTCGAACTCCTGACCTCAAATGATTCACCGGCCTCAGCCTCCCAAAGTGCTGGGATTACAGGCGTGTAGCCACCACGCCCGGCCTTTTAGAGCTTTTATGTGGCCGTTCTGTTTATTGTTCTACGACCTCTCCCAACTGTCCCCTGTGAAGGATGAGGAAACAGCATCCTTGTGCTTCCTCTCTCCTCCTGTCCATATCTGCTGCTGCCAATTTTGGTTAGTTTTCTTATGAGTCTTAATTCTAGCTTTTCCTTTAAATAATATGTTCCTAGCTCTGTGACTTCATCTTTCAACTGTATTTTCTGGACTTCCTTCCACGGGAAAACCTATGTACTTTACCTCTACCTTCTTTCTCCTCCCCTTCCCAGTGTTTGGAAACACTGTTATTTTTGTATTTCCTGGAGGTCAGGAGGGTGGGACTACAAGTTCCAATCCTGTAATCACATGGTAGGTTGAAAGGGGTTTATTATGAAGAACAAAAGATGCTCCTCTCACTCCTATCACTTAGAAAATTCCAGAGGCTTCAGGAGCCCTACGCTGGGACCTGGGGATGGAGACCAAATCTGTATTTCTTATTGTATCACAATGTTACAGAAACGTAACAGCAAAAGGAGCCTGGGCCAGAGCCTCTGGGCCCAGGCAATGCGAAAGAGCCCACTACTGAAGTGGCTACTTTGTCTGGGGTATATACCCTGGAGTTCCTTTTAGGACACAGACACACACAAGGAGTTTAAGAGCAGAGGTTTAATAGGTTGAAGAGATGAGAAACAGAAATAGCTTCCTCTATAGAGGAAGGGGTCTCCAAGTGGAAAAAGGACAGTTTGAATGCTCTTGAGTTTCGTGGTCCAGTTGAGGAAGTGGTAATCTGATTTGTTATGTATGGCTCATAACATACAGTTGATTGGCCCCATCTGGTCTGCTCCTTAAAATACATGTGGCTGGCAGACAAGTCTGCCACCTTGAACATGTCTAGTCCTTAGTTCCTGCCAGCATTCACCCATGAAATCTCCCAGCTTGCAGGCTGCTATTTGTTAGAAAACGATTGGCGCTGCTTTCATTAAAAAGAATAGCCTTGGCCAGGCACGGTGGCTCATGCCTGTAATCCCAGCACTTTGGCGGGTGGATCACCTGAGATCAGGAGTTCAAGACCAGCCTGGCCAACATGGAGAAACCCCGTCTCTACTAAAAATACAAAAAATTAGCTGGGTGTGGTGGCGCATGCCTGTAAACCCAGCTACTTGGGAGGCTGAGGTAGGAGAATCGCTTGAACCCAGGAGGCGGAGGTTGCGGTGGGCCGAGATCGCGCCATTGCACTCCAGCCTGGGAAACAAGAGCGAAACTCCGTCTCAAAAAAAAAAAAAAAAAATGAAGAAAAGCCTTACCGAGGACTCTCATGCCCTTGCTATCTGCCTAAATAATTCCTTTTTAACTCCCATATCACTATGGTGAGGTGGGGTGAGAGGTTCCCTGGAGCGCATCTTCTGTGGGGCACCGCCATGCCACATCCAGCACCAATGCCAAGTGCCAGGGCAAGCTGACCTCAGCAGAGGCTTGGGTGTGGACCACCCAGATGGCAGCTGGAAAGGGGTCACAGCTAACAGTTGGGGCAGAACAAGTAGTAGGATCCCAGGTGAAGCCAAGTCACCCAGACCCTGGGAGTCACCAGGCACAGACTATGCGTTGTCCTGCTGCAGACCTCAGCAGTGAGGCCAGGAGAGCACGCAGACCACCAGCAGGTGAAGGACAGCGCCCAGGAGGGGCAGCAGATCCCAAAGTGTGACTCCCTGGGGACCAGCTGGGGGCTGGGGGCCCCTCCCAATGCTATAGGACTAATAGCGCTCTAAGGTCAAGGAGCAGAGGTATCCTAGGTGGCAGGGACAAGGGCCTATTTCCCAAGGAAGAAGCAGCACCCGAGCTCTACTTCCCAAAGAACTGATGACTTCCTTCCCTAATCCTGGGAGCCTGAAACTTCCCATATGAAACTGCCCCCCTTGCAGTTTGCATGCTGGGTTCTGGACAGAAATACAGTTATAATTAAGCATTGATCAGGCTGCACTTAGACCCACTTTCTTGTTGCTGAAAGTCACGTAGCACTCTAGATAGTGACCATTTGCATATCTGATGTTTCTACAGATAGGATTTCTGACTTTAGGATTATAAGACTGACTGTTTAATAATTTATTTGTATCCCCTTCGTTCCTATAGACAGGATCTCTGACATTAGAATAAAATCACTTAAGATGTTTTTCAGAGTCTGAATTCCAGCAACCAGTTTGAAGACCGCCACAGAGGAACAGATCAGCATGAGAATACAGCTGCTTCATCTCCCTGTCCCATGTCATCCTGCACTTTTCAATCAATCAACAATCTCCAGTGGCCCAGTCCTACTCTCTGGGAGATGGATTTGAGGTTTCCTCCTATCCCCTCCTTCGGTGACCCTACCATTCAACTGCTTTCTCTGCTGCGACCCAGTATTGGGATATGTGCACATTTGACAACAAACCTATTACAGTTACATATAGACCCCAAGTGTCCAGGCACTGGACGGCTGGCATTCCCAGACCCCACCCACCTGGTACCCAGGAAGTCTGTGCAGCCTTCATCATTGCACTTGCACCCAGCCTGCACTATAAGAAGGCAGCTAAGGGACTGAATTCTCTCTCCTGGATGCAGACACCCACTGGGTATCCAGCAAAGCCGGCTCCTTTCTGGGAGGCACATTTCTGTGGGTAGGAAAACAATGCCTCCTTCCCTCTCTGGCTTTGTAAATTTCCCATTTAACAATAAAAACCTTTCCTAGGCCAGGCGCGGTGGCTCACACCTGTAATCCCAGTACTTTGGGAGGCCAAGGTGGGCGGATCACGAGGTCAGGAGATCAAGACCATCCTGGCTAACACGGTGAAACCCCGTCTCTACTAAAAATACAAAAAAATTAGCCGGGAGTGGTGGCGGGCACCTGTAGTCTCAGCTACTCGGGAGGCTGAGGCAGGAGAATGGCGTGAACCCGGGAGGCGGAGCTTGCAGTGAGCCGCGATCGCGCCACTGCACTCCAGCGTGGATGACAGAGCGAGACCGTGTCATCATGAAATCCTTATGTTGACTGGGATGCATGCTGCATGACACACCCTCTCCTGCATACCCCCGACTCAGGCCAGTGGGAGGGAAGGCAGGCTAGGGGAAGAGGGTTCCTCAAAGACCAGGCTGCCAGATCAACATAAGCTTCTCAGCAGAAGGTACAATGCCAGCCTGCAGTGCTCACCCCAGCTCCTGCTCACGGGGCCTCCCTTTAACCATGCCAACACTGTGGAATCTGAACTCTTACCACAGTGCTCTCTCTTCATACCTCTTGTGTACACCACATGTGCAAGTGTTTATCTAGGGTAGTGATTCTCAGCCAGGGGCAATTTTGCCCCCTCAGGAGGCATTTGGCATTTTTGGTTCTCACAAGTTGCGGTCAGGAGATGCTTCTGGCATCCAGTGGGTGGCGGCCAAGGATGTTGCTAAACATTCTACAAGGCACAGGACAGCCCCTCCCCGCAACACCACTGGGCTTGAGCAAGCCCGCTGCAGGCAAACACTGGCGTGCCTTATATACCATGCTAAATTGTGATTGATGCTTCCTAATATTTTGTCATACAGAAATGCTTCACTTGAAAAAGTTTGTCTTACACTGTCTTTTGCTTACACCTGTGATTTACTTGGGTTTTTCTGTACCCCACGTTCATGAACATATTTCCCCAAACTTTCTATGAATGCTTTTACAGATTCATTTTGTAAGGTTGGGATTTCAGCCCATGGGTGATTTTTTCTTGTGAGCGACATGAGGGAGGGAATCTCTTCTCCTTGCCACCACTGCATGGTCACCCTGACCTGCACTGTATCGTCCTCTTCTTCCTGGTCACAATGGTGGCACTGCTCAGTGTCTTGGCCCCCTGCCTCATCCCTCCCTGCTCAAGGACTCTGCTCCTCTGTCATGTCATACTCTCCCACACATGGGCCCTTCCTCCCTTGCACCTGCATTCTGCATCTCCTGCAATGACATGCTGTTGCATTGTCTCGCTTTGGGAGCTCTCCCTTGCTCCCGGTTCTCCTGTGACCACTACGGGCTTTCCTGCCCTTTCACAGCAGGGCTTCACCCAGAGCCCGCACGAGTCTCCTCCCCTTCCTTAACTCCCGCCGGTGTCCTGCTGCTGAATGGACCAATCACAATTTCCTTCCCAGTGTGGAAAAATATGAAATGGATCATTAAAATGTTACCTTAACATTTCGGTACCAGAAGCTGCCATTTCTATGCTAGAAAGAGGTCAAAGAGAGGCTCCAATTCAGCACAAAAGTGGACAGTGAGCAATAAAGTTTAATTAACCAGTACTGTGAGGTCACCTTCACGGACTAGCATCCCTTCCGTGAGCTGAAGGACTGAACAAGCAGAAGCACAGGCCAAACCCATCCCTCCATGCTCCCCACTGTGCAGATGGGCTCACTGAGGCTCCGGTGTACATTGCTTGCTCAGCACTGGATCCATTTCGGGCCAAAGTGTCAGCAGAACTGATACCCACGGGGCATCCAAGTCCACATCCAGACTGGGCTCCCTCTAGTGCCATCTCTTAAACCGAACCACTGCCTGCCGATGGTGAGTTTCCAATCATGAGCTGCACTGGGGGTGCTGGAGGCCTGGCTGGGCACACATCCTGGTGGGTATGAAGGGGATTTGGGAGTGGCATCTAGAAGATCAGCATGAGGGGCACAGAGGAGAAAGAACCCACAGCTTGCAGGCAGCAGGGGAAACTGGCTCAGCGCACAGACAGGGCCCCAGTGAAGCCCATCCAGGCCAGCTGCCCTAAGTGCAGACCCGAGTGGTACAGGACAGGACTGATAACTAAGGAAAACGAGAGAAACTGAGTGTGCAGGGGCCCTACTGCCTTCCGCCCGCAAGGAGGCTATGCTGGGTGTGCAAACAGAAGAGCAGGTACATGAAGATCCTCACTGAGGGGGCATGAGGAGACACCAGGCCAGAAGAGGCAGGGCCGGCAGGGCCTGGGAGAAGACCAAAAGAGACAGTCAGTGAACTATGGGGGAGCCCGGCACCCCATCCAAGCTGCTGGGGTCAAAGGCAAGTCCAGTGCCAGCCCCTCCAATGGACCAGGCCCTGCCTGGCCTGCTCCAAGCTGCTGCCCATCTGAGAGGAGCCCTCTATGGGTCAGTGCTGGGCCCTCCAAGGCCACCGTCACACGGCACCTCAGTGCCACGGTTAAATCTAGGGACCCGAGATCACTAGATTCACCGCTATTTCCTGGCTGTATGGTCTCGAGGAAGTCATTCCCATCCCCAGAGTCTTGTCTTTTCGTCGTGAAATGGGACATTAACACATACACCTCACAGAATTCTCGCAAGGATTAAATGATGAGTCTTATTCGACGAGATCCCATGCTTTAGGAACTTATTATGGGGGCCCACCCACTGTGGACCATCACATCCAAGGGGCTGGGGAACAGAGGTGACAGGTGGCTATGTAAGAAAAATCCCAGCAAACAGCAGGGAGGAGAAGGAGGCCACACCGTCTTTCTGAAAAGAGGAGAGGTCTTCTCGCTTTCGTCTGATCCCTACACCGAGACGCACAGGGCCCCAACATACCAGCCACTCCCAGTGTCAGTCTTTCCTCTCCGGCTGATATGTTAGGACCAGCTGCTCCATAGAGTCAATCTGCAGGAGAGGGAGCAGCCATCAGAACCTCTGGGAGATGCTCCTCCAGTTGGCCTTAACGGCCGCCCATGCAGGCTGGCAGCAGCAGCAGGCAGGGGTGAGGCAGGTGGGAACTCCAGCTTGTGGATTTCTCTAGCCCAGGGAAGGCAACCCTCCCTCCCTCACCCACTCTGCCTGCATCCCACATGGGAACTCATGCACCGATCCACCCACACACACTCAGGCCTCCTTGAAGGAAGACTTGAGCAACAGGAAGAGGACAGACAAGAACCCCAAGGGGTCCAGGGGTACAGAAGAGAGAGGGCCACGGCAGTCACCGGGGGCCACCTGTCGCTTTCACCTAGAACCACCACACACTTGCCTGGCCATGGTCTGCTATTTCCCAGAAACTGGAATCCGCTGCTCGGTACTTCCTCCCGGGGTAGAGCTGCCACACGGCGGGCAGCTGGGAGAAGGGCATCTGGCCGGAGGAGAGTAGCTCCCGGGTGTGCACTGCCATCTGCCACAAGTGCACTGTGATGCTGGGTTCATACTGAAGGGACCAGAAAAGAGGCGGCAAATCATGGATAGGGGTTCCCTGCCAACTGGGCTGCACACAAGCAATGGCCAGTGGGCTGCCAGGGTCAGAGGTAAATGTTTTCAGAATTCCAGACCAAGAGCCTTGGCACTGGTGCTTGTGGCTTCATCTAGGATGGCTGGGGCTCTTCTGGCCCCCTCTGACCTGCACCCTGCCTCACCCCACTGCAATCCCCAAATTTAGCCACTGTTTCCAACCCGTCAATACCTTGGGTTAAAGCTGAGTATTCTCTTGGGGCTCCATCTCTGCCATTGCCGTAATTTTTTAAATCTTCGTTTTAAAAACAAGATATCCATGGACTCCTGGATCTGAGGGTGATAGATTTTCCCGCCAAAATATATGGCAGTTCTGATCATGACCTTCACACACTTATATACGAAATAAGGCTGGGAGCAGTGGCTTATGCCTGTAATCCCAACACTTTGGGAGGCCAAGGCAGGAGGACTGCTTGAAGTCACAAGTTCAAGACCAGCCTCGGCAACATAATGAGACTCTGTCTCTACAAAAAATAAAAAATTAGCTGGCCATGGTGGCATGTGCCTACAGTCCCAGCTACTCGGGAAGCTAAGGTGAGAAGATTTCTTGAACCTGGGAGGTAGAGGCTGTTGTAAGCTATCGTCAGGTCACTGCACTCCAGCCTGGGAGACAGAGCAAGACTCTGTCTCAAAATAAATACATAATAATAAAAATAAAAAAAATTAGGCTGGTACTGGAAGTTAGAAAGATGAAAGGTAAAGTAAAACCAAAGCTTCCTACGTTATGCAACAAAATGGAAAATCTTTTGCACAATTTTCTAAGTATTTGTCTTCTTTTGTGATAAAATGTCTTTTTGAATTAAGAATATTAGTGCTCTATCAATCAGACATGTTGTGAATAACTTTTCTCAGTTTGTTGTCCTCACTTTTTTTATGGACTGCTTTTGCAAAGAGAAGTATTTTAAATTATATGGCAAAATCTCTCCTTCTCTGTGTATTCTGACTGTAGATCAGAGATCAGCAAACTAAGTCTGGCTTGCATCTGCTTTTGCAAATAAAGCTTTATTGTAAATAAACTAAGGCTCCTTCCCTCATTCCTTTACCGTTGCCTTTAGCTGCTTTTGCACTGCAATAGCAGGGCTGAGTAGCTGCAAGAGCATAGCTCTCCAAGTGGAAAATGTTTACCATCAGATCCTTTACAGAAAAAGGTGGCTGATCTTTGCATTAGATGTGTCGCCCAGGAAGCCTAATTCCCACCCTAAGACATCGATCTATTTTTAAGAAAGAGGGGAAAAAAATACTTACTAAGTAGGTCCCTTATCCCACCCGTGGCTAAGTTATTTGAAGAATCCATTCTATTTCCATTGAATCATTTTTTTAAAGAAAAATCTTAATTTTTGTTTTGTTTTGTTTTGTTTGAGACGGAGTCTTGCTCTGTCGCCCAGGCTGGAGTGCAGTGGCTGGATCTCAGCTCACTGCAAGCTCCGCCTCCCAGGTTCAAGCCATTCTCCTGCCTCAGCCCCCCGAGTAGCTGGGACTATAGGCGCCCGCCACCGCACCCGGCTAATTTTGTTGTATTTTTAGTAGAGACAGGGTTTCGCCGTGTTAGCCAGGATGGTCTCGATCTCCTGACCTTGTGATCCACCCGCCTCGGCCTCCCAAAGTGCTGGGATTACAGGCGTGAGCCACTGCGCCCGGCCAACTGTTTTTAAGAGTACAGTTTGGTGGCATTAAGTGCATTGACATGTGGAACCGTCGGCACTATCCACCTCCAGAACTTTTTATCTTCCTAAACTGAGACTCCGTACCTGTTACTAACATTAACTTCCCATCCTCGACTCCCTCCAGCCCCTGGCAGCCACCATTCCACTTTATGAATGAGACCACTCTGAGTACCTCATACAAGAGAATCTGTCCTTCCGTGACTGGCATATTTCATTTAGTATAATGGCTCCAAGTTTCATCCGTGTGTCTGACTTTTAAGTGTGAATACTTCATGGTTTGTGTTGTTTACCCATTCATCTATCAATGGACACTGGGGCTGCCTCCACCTTTTGGCTAGTATGAATGATACTGCTGTGAACATGGATGTATGAATACATGCTTAAGTTCCGGCTTCAGAGTCTTGTGGGTATATATCCAGAAGTGGCATTGCTGGATTGTGCCGTCATTCTTTTTTTGAGGAATCCTCATCCTGTTTTCCACAGTGGCTGCACCATTTTACAGTGCCCTCCATTAACACTTTTTCAGGCTTTTGAAAAACTTAAAATATTTGCTCCACAATTTTTGCATGCTTTATTTAGTGTATGTACAGAAAAGCCTTTCCATGTTCTCTACCAACATTTTTTGAAATAACCTATTTGAACTTTTCTTAGGAAATGTGTTATATTGTTTAAAATGTCAGTGAACTGGCTGGGCGAGGTGGCTCACCTGTAATCCCAGCACTTTGGGAGGCCAAGGTGGGCAGATCACTTGAGGTCAGGAGTTCAAAACCAGCCTGGCCCACATGATTAAACTTTGTCTCTCCTGAAAATAACAAAAAAAATTAACTGTAAAAAAAAAAATCGCCTGTAATCCAAGCTACTCGGGAGGCTGAGGCATGAGAATCACTTGAGCCTGGGAGGTGGAGGTTGCAGTGAGCCAAGATCACACCACTGCACTCCAGCCGCAACAGAGCAAGACTTTCTCAAAAAACAAACAAACAGGCAGTGAATTGTTTACGATGACCTAAACGGCATTTTTTTGGGGGGGGGGGCCGGAGTCTCACTCTGTCACCCAGGCTGGAGTGCAGTGGTGCGATCCCGGCTCACTACAAGCTCCGCCTCCCGGGTTCACGCCATTCTCCTGCCTCAGCCTCCCGAGTAGCTGGGACTACAGGCGTCCGCCACCACGCCCGGCTAATTTTTTGTATTTTTAGTAGAGACGGGGTTTCCCCATGTTGGCTAGGATGGTCTCGATCTCCTGATCTCGTGATAAGCCCATCTCGGCCTCCCAAAGTGCTGGGATTACAGGCGTGAGCCACCGCGCCCGGCCCTAAGTGGCATTTTAAATATCCGGATATGCTTTTACCACATTACACTAAGGTACAGCCAGTCCCCCATTTCCATGGATACTGCACCCATGAATTCGACTAACCTCAGATTAAAAATATTTGGGGAAAAAAAGAAATTCCACAAAGTTCCCAAAAGCAGAGCTTGAAGTGATGTGTAGGTGTAGCATTAGGTGTTATTAGTAATCTAATTTCAAATATAGTAGAGGATGCGCTGAGGTTATATGTAATTACTACCCAGGTCATTTTCTATCAGGGACTTGAGCATCCACAGTCGGTCCTGGAATCAATTCCCCACCGCCACCCACACCAGAGACGCTACTGTATTTACTTCATCCCTCACAGACTGGCTGTGATCTAAAGCCCTCATCTACAGCAGTTTCCTGAGTCATTATCATTATCACCTGGGGAGCTTTTGAAAAGTAAAGAATCTAGGACTCCACCCAAGCCTCCTGAATTAATTTCCAGAATCTGTTATCAGTCAAATGCTTCCCCAGGCCATTCAGGCGGTGAGCCAAGTATGTGAGCATGTCTGTGACTAGCTTGCCACAGAGGTATATTATTCTCATTTTGCAGATCAGTAATCTGACACCAATGTCACGTTCATCCTGTTGGCCCACCTGGTGCCTCCAGGTTGCAATGCTTTTGCTTATACTACTCCTGCCTCCTTTCTAGACCTGGAGAACTCCTACTCATCCCAGAAAGCCCAGCTCAATAGCTGCCCCATTTGTGGGCCTTCCCAGCAGGCACTGGCAATGGCACTAAGCCCTGAGCTACCTTAGCCTCGGCTTCACCACGCAGGACCACATTATCTCACGTGGATAAGCTTGTGCCTGTGGTCCCTTTACGGGGGGTGTTCCTGGGGCCAGGGCTGGGCATGGACATTGCTGCGCTCCTAGACCTGCACAGAAGTGAGTTTTCCAGTGCGGGTGAGAACGGCCCCCTCTGACCCCCACCGCGGTCCCACACGGGCAGGGGTCAGTGCGCAGCCCTCCCCACAGCCTCCCCTCGTGCCCAGGACTCACTCTGCTGCCCTGGGAGGCCCTGGCCCATTCCCTATGCGAGGGATTGAACCGCACGACCACAGTCACCCAGGTTCTCCCCTCCTCATCTTCGTAGATGCCAGGCCTCTGGATCCACAGACGGCCAGGAGGCACCCCTAGACGCACAGAAGCTTCGGAGGCCATGGCAAGTCTGCAACCGGGACCCGCCTCCAGACTCACATGTGTAGCTTTCCAGCTGCGCAAACTCCTTAAATGGAGCAGCTCCGGCGTGGGTGGGGCCCGGGCCGGCAGTGGGGGCGGGGCCGGCAGTGGGGGCGGGGCCAGTCGGGGGAGGAGGGGGAGGAGGAGGGAGGGGGGAGGAGGGAGGAGGGAGGAGGAGGAGGGGGGAGAAAAGCAACCTGCAGCAGGGGCTAGGCAGGGACGAGGCCAAAGAGCAGTGGAGTTAGGAACCCGGCCTGGGTCTCCTGGAGGGGCTGTGGCTGGACCGGGAGCTGCTGGAGGCAAAAGGGCGGCTCCCGGGGATAGAGCTGCCCAGGCTTCACCCCAGGTCTCTGCAAGGAATTTGGCTCCTAAGACCTATTCCACCTCCCTTCCACTGGTCCCAGTCCCTCCACAGCCTCCTCCCTGAGCACCCCTGCCCAATTTTCTGGCAGGTGATTCCCCTCCTTTGCTCCCCGCGACCCCCTGCCAACCATCCTGCCCAGATCCTGAGCTGGCATGCACGACCTTGGTCTCTCCTATCCCTGTGGCCATTCCTTTAACAGGACTCTGTGTCAGGGACCCTTCTCTGAGCTTAGAGCTTAGAGGCATGGGGGGCGGGGGGCGCTGTAACCTCAGTGGACTCTTGCCCCTGGAGGTATCTGGTGAAGGCGCATCCTGCACAAATCAAGCTCCCTCTCCTTAGAAAATAAGCCAGTGCACTATCAGCATCTGAGCTCAGGATCAGATAAAGCCCACAGAAACAAGGCCACCGGAGGCCACGTGGCCACCTGGCCAGCCCATCCTTGGCCATGGGGCCCAGAGTGCCCACTTGGCCTGGTCGTCTTACTTGCTCGACTTTGTCAAGAGGCCTCAGAAGCTCAAGAACATGGCAAGAAGCAGGTCCGTTCTATAAGCACCCTGGGCTGCTTCTAAATGCACCATGAATAGGAACCTTTTCCTTTTGAAAACCACAAGCATGATTCTTCTAGTTCAAGTGAAGATTAGTATTGAGATGATGCCATTCTGCTGGGGAGATGTGAAAATGATTTCTGGACAGTCCTGATCCAGTGTAAATGGCAGGTAGGATAACCACTTTTGAAGAACTCCCTGGGCAGCTTCTGTGGAGGACTGAGTCTTGTTTTCACAGCAATTCCACCTCCATCCCCAGTGTTTTTCCAAGGAACCAACACTTGGGGTGGGAATGGAGTGGGCCAGGAAGACAAGGGACATCACAGTCTCATATAATGTGATCCATACGTGGACTCACGTACGTGTGTCACCTTTGCCATATTCCATTGGTCAGGGGTAGGTCCTATCCTTACTCAAGGTTATGAATACCAGGAGGCAGGGATCATGGGGAACCCTGGTCTCCTGGGCCCCCTGAAGCCTGTTTGCTGTAAGTACCTACCCTATGGGACTCCTCTGAGGATCAGATGAGGCTGTGTGTATAGTGTTAAAGCCTGACACATAGTGAATACTTGAAATACCCTGGTCAATAGTTATGTTCTCAGACTAGTTCCCTCTCCCAAGCAGAATCCATCATTCCTACCCTTGTAACCCCAATGCAATTACTATTTATCTCTATCATTTTCTGTTGCAAATATATATTTTGATATTCTCAACCTCACTCCCTGATGGGCAGGTGTGTGGCTGTCAGTGGGGTTGGAGGTAAAGGTTGCTTAATATGTGGGGAGCCCCTATGCCATGTCAGGCATTTTTCATAGGGTATCTCACTAACACCTCCCAACAACTCCATAAACTAGAGACCATCACCCCCATTTCATAGATGAAGTATCAGAGGCTTGAGTGGCTTAGTAACCTGAATGAAGTGGGTAGCAGAGGAAGGATATGGACCCAGCTGTTCCTGGCTCTAACATGCATGCTGCTTGTTGACTGCCTTGGCCAAGTTTGGCTCATTACATGGAAGAGGCAGAACCTGGAATAGGGAGATCCACAGTGGCTACTGTAGAAATGGTGGTGGGGTCTGAAGATGGAGACTGAGAACACCTTGCCATGAGTGGGTGGTCAGAAGGTAAGCAGAGGTCTCCATAGGCAGAAAGAATAACTACCAGTTAGCCTCGAGGTGGAAAATAGATTGCTTCACCGATCACCCTCTTTGGCCAGGTCTCCCATCCCTCAACCCTTGGACCTGGTATGAAAAAAGCCACGGAGCTGCAGGTGACAACAGTTTGGTTCCTGGTCCTTCAGCTGGTCTTTGTCCATGTCATGTCTGAGATAAGTGAGATAAGGCTATGTCCTCTGGCCAAGTTGTCCATCTCTGGTACCTGTGACCTGAAGGATTCACTCTCCGGGGTAGGTGTCACCAACGTCTTTGAGAACCACTTTGATCTCTCCAGAATTGCTCCCAGGATTGCCTGGTACTGATGGTGCACTCATGCCTGGGCCCAATGCTCTCCTCCTCCAGCAGAGGGAGCCCTTCACAAGCCCCAAGCCCTGGGGACGTTGAGGCTGGACACCCACTTGCCGGAAGGATTCCAGACCACAAACAAGGAGGCACTGTGCAGGGCTTGGAAGGCTGGGTAAGAGTCACTGATACCTCTGCACATTTCTGTTCAGCTCCTCCTAGGTACTGGGCCAAAATGGCAGGGCAGACAAGATGCCAAAGGCAGACAGCCTAGACAGGGCATGGTTTAGATGGAACTGGCAAAGTTGTCCCACCGAGTAAGCAGCATGAGTAGACCTGGAGGAGAGGTAATTCAGGGTGTGTCTGGAGATCAGGAATAATGAGGATTATCCAAACTCATATGATAAAGAATAAGAATGTGGTGGTGGGGGGGGCAGGGGTGGCATTGATGCTCCATTGTAAGCATCAAACACGCCAGTCCCAGCAGCTGGTTTTAAATGATGAGCAATGAGTGTTTGAGACAAGGAGTGACATAAGTATGCACTTAATGTTTGAACTAATGATAAAACCAAAGAGTGGCTTAGTATCAAGTAGATCATGACCACTAGAGAAAAGACTGGATGGGGATTGTGCAGATAATAACAAAAACAAGAACGTCCAAGTTCCAGCTCTTCTTATTTCAGACAGTGAGCAGAGCAAACTTGCAAAGTGGTAAAAGAAAGTCAACCCAACCATGGAACTGAAGAATGAGGGTTTAGGAAAGTTTTGCTTATGTACACTATTTTCTTCTAAAGGTCTTATTTAGATTAATTTTTCCATGTTGATATCCAATTAATGCCATTTATTTAAAAGATTATGCTTTGTCTACTGTACGGTATTATCACTTCTGTCATAAATCTGGGAACATTTATGTATGAGTCTGTTTCTGGACACTTTTCTATTCCATTAGTCTGTTTGTCTCTCCTTGTGTTTATACCACATTGCTAATTACTATAGCTTTAAAATAGGTCTTTGTATCTTATTGTAAGATTCTGTTTCTCTGGAGAACCCTAATATAGCTATTCTCTTCCCTTTACATATCCATATGCATTTTAAAATCAGCTTGTTAATCCTCCCCACCTCCAAAAGCCTGCTAAGATTGATTGGGATTGTGTTGAATCTATAGGTCTATTTGAAGAGAATTAACATCTCCAGCATATTAAGCCTTACAATCTGAAGCAATTGCATAGTGTATCCTTCCATATTTTGGGTTGTCTTTAATTGTTCTCTCTGATTTCATTAAATTAACTCTTAAGTATTTGATTGATGCTATTTTAAATGTCATTTTAAATTCTGTATTATGTTTGTTGCTGTTATAAAAAAATGAAACTGGTTTGTGTGCATTGACACTATATCTAAGACCTAGATAAATTGACTTAACTCTAATAGTTTATCCACTATTTGAGGAAATGTCTTAGCCATTGTATCTTCAACTATTCCCGTCTCATCCTTTCTTTTCCTCCCTTTCTCTCTCTTTCAGTGACTCCAATTACACATTGTCAGACCCTTTAAACAAGTGTACCATGCTCTCTATGCTCTGTTCTGTTTTGTTTCCTTTTTTTTCCTCTCTGAGCTTCAATGTTGATGTTTTCTATTAGTTTATCTTCCAGTTCACTAATGCTGACATCTGCTATAACCAATCTGCTCTCAAACAATTGATTTCTTTGCTGCAAATATTATATTTATTAGTTCCAGGATGCCCATTTGATGCTTTTTTTAAAGATTAAAACTTTATCTGATAATCTCTACACTCTTAATCATTTTGTCCATCATTCTATTTGTTTGGACATAATCATGGTTACTTTAAAGTTCTTGTCTAATAACTCTGGTTTACTGGTGGGCCTCCTATTGTCTACTTTTTCTCTTGGTTTTTAGTTAAATGGTCTTTTCTCTTGAGTAATATTTAAAGGAATGCCAAATATTTTGTATAAAAGCACTGGAAAGGCTCTAGCGTTTTCCCCCCAAGTAGAGTTAACCCTATTCTCTGCTAGGCAGATAGAGTGAAGTATTAAACAGTTTAATCCCAATAGGGACTAAACTGAGTCAAGGTTAAGATGCAGTTTGGATAAGAATCAGTCTATCCAGCCAGGCACAGTGGCTCACTTTGTAATCCCCACACTTTGGGAAGCCAAGGTGGGTGGATCGCTTGAGCTCAGGAGTTTGAGACCAGCCTGGGCAACACAGTGAGACCCCCATCTCTACAAAAAAATATAAAAAGAGCTGGGTACGGTGGTGCATGCCTGTAGCCCCAGCTGAGGCTGAGGTGGGAGGATCACTTGAACCCAGGAGGTCAAGGCTGCAGTGAGTCAAGATTGAGCCACTGCACTCCAGCCTGGGTGACGGAGTGAGACCCTGTATTAAAAAAAAAAAAAATTGCCTATCTACCTCTAGTTTGCCCTGCTCTTAGAGTATGATCCTCAATCAAGAGTCTGGTAGGTCTTTGTCTCAGCACTGTGAACAAAATTCTCTGGAAAGGAAACTGGAGGAAAGAGACTTTATATTCCAGTGAATAGTTTGCAAACCAGGGAGATGCAGCCTTCAGTGTAAAACAAGATGTGTTCCAGAGCACAAAGGGAGGGTTGGGGTTCTGTAGCAAAAGTTTCCACCCAGGTTCCCAATCAGGTCCATTTATGCAAATGAGAGATTCAGACTCAGGTAGTTCCAATTAGTTGATACAGCTGAGCCTTGATTGGTCAAGGCAGGTGGGCTCTGATTGGTTGGTTTAGGCGTGCTCTGAAAGTCACCAAGTCAAACAGAGGTGTTGGATTTCTGGGAACTCAAGAGTACCTATGTGATTTCTAGTTAGCAGATGGCTGCTTGGCTGTATTTTACTATTTCACATTTAGGCCTCGTTAGCCACTAGGGATCTTTCTGTCTTTTTTTTTTTTTTTTTTCCTTTTGAGATGGAGTCTGGCTCTGTCGCCCAGGCTGGAGTGCAGTGGCGCAATCTCGGCTCACCGCAAGTTCCGCCTCCCGGGTTCACGCCATTCTCCCGCCTCAGCCTCCCGAGTAGCTGGGACTACAGGCGCCCGCCACCAAGCCCGGCTAATTTTTTTGTATTTTTAGTAGAGACGGGGTTTCACCGTGTTAGCCAGGATGGTCTTGATCTCCTGACCTCGTGATCCGCCCGCCTTGGCCTCCCAAAGTGCTGGGATTACAGGCGTGAGCCACCGCGCCCGGCCTGGGGATCTTTCTTGAAAGATTGGCTCTTTCAGGTTCACATTTGTTCATGACACTAAGAGACCGCAGGAAATTATTTGGCTTTTGGGGGTTTTGGCTTTGCTCTTCAGCATCCTGCCCTGAACTGCTTCAAATTGTAAAAAGCCTGTGGAGAGAGGGTACTGGCCACGCATTTGAGATTCCCTCAAGTCTCCACATTTGTCCAGCTGCACAAAACTCACAGCTAATGTTCTCAGGAAAAAGCAGCTGCAGATGCCTGACAGCAGGGGTCAGTTCACCTGCTCGCCAGCGTTTTCAGCTCCTGCCAAGCTGTTCTCAGGAACTCCACCCCCTGGTGAGCCTTTGTCTTCTCAGGAGACCACAGGGAGCCCGGTCAACATGGTGAGACCCCACTCTACGAAAAATACAAAAAGTACCCGGGAGTGGTGGCCTGTGCCTGTGGTCCCAGCTACTCCGGGGCTGAGGTGGGAGGATCACTTGAGCCTGAGAGGTCCAGGCTGCAGTGAGCTGTGATTGTGCCACTGCATTCCTGCCTGGGTGACAGAAAGAGACCCTGCGTCAAAAAAAAAAGACCACGGGAAATTCCACTCTACTTTCCTGAGGTCTTCAGCTTAGCCTGTCAGCCTCTCACATCACACAGCTTCATAGTTCAGCATCTCTCAAGGAGGAAGCTGGCTGGATGTTTGAGGCCCCCACAAGCCTCTAATTTGATGACTCCACAGCATCCCCCGACTGGACTCAGCACCAATTTCAGTCTTTGCCCAGGATTATCAAATGACAGGAAGGGAAAGGCATCTGCAGATGCTCACCTCTGAGCTGTCCTCCCTTCTCCAGAATTTTACTTCCTCTGGCCCCTGTTGCTTCCATAGCTCCGATGGTTTGGAAAATACAATCTTTATTTTTATTTAGATTTTCCATAGCGCGGCTGTAGTGTTACCAGAAAGGGGTCCCAATCCAGACCTCAAGAGAAGGTTCTTGGACCTCATGCAAGAATTTGGGGCAAGTCCATAGGCTAAAGTGAAAGCAAGTTTATTAAGAAAGTAAAGGAATATAGAATGGCTACTCCATAGGCAAAGCAGCCCTGAGGGCTGCTGGTTGGCTATTTTCATGGTTATTTCTTGATTATATGCTAAACAAGGGGTGGATTATTCATGAGTTTTCCAGGAAAGGGGTGGACAATTGGAACGGAGGGCTCCTCCCCTTTTAGACATATAGGGTAACTTCCTGATGTGTTCATGTCATTTGCAAACTGTCATGGTGCTGGTGGGAGTGTCTTTTATCATGTTAATTTTATAATTAGTGAATAATCAGCAGTGAGGACAACCAGAGATCACTTTTGTCGCCATCTTGGTTTTGGTGGGTTTTGACTGGCTTTTCTTATCACAACCTGTTTTATCAGCAAGGTCTGTGTGACCTGTATCTTGTGCTGACCTCCTGTCTCATCCTGTGACTTAGAATGCCTAAGCTCATGGGAATGCAGCCCAGTAGGTCTCAGCCTTATTTTACTCAACCCCTATTCAAAATGGAGTCACTCTGATTCAAATGCCTCTGAAAGTAGCATTGGCCTGTTGCCAACCACTTCATCTCACCCTAAGAGAGCGAGAGCTGTTTTTTGTTTTGTTTTGTTTTTTTAAGGTAGAAGGAATTCAATTATGTCTTTGTGCTGATGGAATTGATGCTGGAGAGACTGGACTACAGGCAAGGTATAAACTGAAGGCAAGCACAGTGGTGAGAGCCCAAGGGGATGACTTGGCTTGAAGGAAGGAGGGGCTCTTCTTCCAGTGTAACTGAAAGGAACAAGGAGAATCGGCTCAGATGCAAGTAAGGGTTTTAGGTTTGGGGGCAAGAAGATGAAATTCCTTTCCTCCACCTTTCACAACATGAAGTTACAAATGGTTATTTTGTAATTTTCTAAGACCTAACCTTGGAAAATAAACACATGAAAATATTAAGAATATGTTTATGACCTTCGATAGGGATGACCTTCTTAAAGATGATAAACAAAGCAAAAGTATGACTTTTTTTTTTTTTTTTTTTTTTGAGATGGAGTTTTGCTCTTGTTGCCCAGGCTGGAGTGCAATGACACCATCTCGGTTCACCATAACCTCCGCCTCCCGGGTTCAAGCAATTCTCCTGTCTCAGCCTCTTGAGTAGCTGGGAATACAGGCATGTGCCACCACACCAGCTAATTTTGTATTTTTAGTAGAGACAGGGTTTCTCCGTGTTGGTCAGGTTGGTCTCGAACTCCCGACCTCAGGTGATCTGCCTGCCTCAGCCTCCCAAAGTGCTGGGATTACAGGTATGAGCCACCAAAAAGTATGACTTCTTATGACAATACCTGAATTTTTAAAAGTGACCAGAGTAAGAGAAGACAGTAACAATATATAGCAAAGTATTAGTTTCCAGTATATGTAATGAACTCTTACAGATCAGTAAGTAAAGCGAATAACCCATTGGAAAAATAGGGAACAGCTAGAATTCACAGAAAAGGAGATGAAAACGGCCAGCTGCTGTATGAGAAGATGTTCAATCTCACAAGTAATCAAGAAAATGCAAATTTTAAAAGTGAGATACATTTTTAAAATCTATAGTAGTGCCAAACAAAAGCACTTGGCAATATCAAATGTTGGCAAGCGGTGTCGTTTGCCTTATTGACCAGGTCCCTTCTTCACAAGGAGCTGGTGAGGGAGAACCAGGCTCTTCCTCCCGTGGCCACCCTAGCCAGTCAGTTTCCACAGAACTAACACACCAGGCTGGGCAGGCCAATGCAAGTTTCTTTACTGAAAGGTGGGTCCATTTCAAAAGGACAGTTTGGACACAGAATAGACAAACATTAGAGTTTGAGAGTTTTCCCTTGAGTTTTGCAAGACAAAACATCTCGTAACTTCAGTATTCACCAGGAAAAATTCCCCAGTGGCCTCTCCCTCCAGCCCTTTCTCCTGCCTGCCTTCAGGATCACCCCTTGTCTCATAGGTTTTAATTTTTCAGGTCTCCTTCTTGGATAGAGTCTATCCTGCCCACAGGTGAGCCCTCTCTTCCCATGCCAAATTTCCATCTAACCCTTGGTCTGGAGCAGGTGCAGGCTTCAGCCAGGTGGAAGCTGCTGGGTGGGTGCTGCCTAGCCTTTGATGGTTGGGTAAGGAGAAGTGGGGTGAAGTTAGGGTGATGGGCTCCAGTCTGTTGGCCAAGGTTGAGCCTGGCTTCTCTCATTCAAGTTTCCTCATTGGCAAGAACTGTAAGCCTGCCAGTTCTTTTATTAATAGATCTATAAAGTTGGCACCTCTCCCAAGGGCAGACCTTTTCTCCCCCATAGGACAAGACAGTCTAAAACCAAATTGAGGAAACAACACTTTCTCTGTTAGCCCGGGTTCGTCCTGCCCTTGCAAACTTTGGTCTCATTATTGGCAGAGGGGCTTTTGATTTCTCCCCAGCTCCACTGAGAGGGGGTGGGTAGAGCTGGATTTATCTTTCATAGCTGAGCTTTGTTGGAAGAGGACCAAGGAATAAATTCATTCAGCCCAGCCATTCTTTCTCCTTCCCCAGACAAATGGAAAAAGAAGGTTCCTACAATGGAATAGTATTTTCCATTTGCAAATGAGTTAGGAAGCCAGGGGCACACAGCATCAAGCCTATGGCAGAACTCTTGCCTCCCTTTCAGTCAGAATAATTGTCTCCCACCTTTTATTCAGACTTTTGTTATCACATCAGCCTCACTCTGACTTGGCTTACAGCATGTAGGTTTATATTGCCTGGATCCTATTTCAGGGTTTCTATCTCTGTCTCCACTAGACTCTGGCTCCCAAACAAAAAGGGGACCTGGAATATTTGAAAGTGAAATGGGAGAGTTCCCTGACCCCTGTCTCATGATGTGTGACAGGGGCATAGCTCTTATGTTCAGCCGCCACATCCTCAAACCCCTTACCGGAGGGGGAGCATGCAGACGGGCAGGTGCAGGAGCCAGGGCAAGCACTTTTTGGGCTCCGGACCCATGGCAGCACCTACGGGTGGGTGTCTGCAACTCCCAGAGTCCAAGTGGGCACATGTTACAGCATTCTGTTAGCCTTGCTGTCCATGGATGACTTAAGTGTTAGACAGTTCACTGGACCTAGGTCTTTGTCCAATGTCCAGGAAGAATCAGGTCACACATAAACTTGAAGGATGAATGCAGCGGTTTCACTGAGTGGTGGAGGTGGCTCTCAGCAGGATGGATGGGGAGCTGGAAGGGGGATCGAGTGGGAAGATGATCTTCCCCTGGAGTTTGGCTGTCCAGTGGCTAATCTCCTCTCCAACCGCCCCCAGCCAAATTCCTCTCAACATTCAGATGTTCCTTTTCTTCTCTCTGCTGTGCCATTCTGCCATTCTTCTGCTCTTCTGTTTGTCTCCTCATCTGCTTCTGGAGCCTGGGGTCTGGGGTTTATACAGGTATAGGATAGGGGACATGACGGGCCAAAAGGCAACTTTTGGGCATGAAAACAGGAATGCCTCTTCCCATTTAGGGCTGCAGGTTTCCAGGTTTGAGGGTAGGGCCTTTGCCAGGGAACCACCCTCTTCTACCCAGTATTTCTGGGTCTCCTGTCTGTATCAAAAGCATATAGGATTTGATGGTGAACAGTCCCAAATCCAAAGGTTAGTTCTACATCTGACTAGTTGTGTGACTTTGACCTTATAAACTTTTTGAACTTCCTACTCCTCACCTGTAACACAAAAATGCTATCTACCTTACTATGTTGTAAGAAATGGTAATCACATTTGTAAAGTCCCTGGCACACAGTAGATCATCAATGATAATTTATCAGCTGGGGGACAGAGACCATTTCTTATTCATCTCTATGTCCTCAGCATCAAACCAGTGCCAGAAACACTGGAAGGGCCCAGAGAGTATTTGTTGGATTGAAATATCCTTTAGTCAAATTGTTTCCTGGGTCAAAACAGTTCTAGCCAAGTTCAACATGAACCCAGAGGTATGCTGAAAATATAATTCATTCTGACTCTCTTCCGCCAACTCCTCATAGAAAATGTACTCAGGAATGAAAGTGTTCACAGCAAAACAAAGGCCCTGGGTATTGAGAGTTTGCAGTGAAATAGAGAGGTCTGAGGGGTTAGGAGAAACAAAGCATCAGTCCGCACAGACGGTCCCCTGGGGTCTCTGTAATTATCATGTCTTCTTTTGCAGCTCTGCTGTGTGACTGGTCTATTTAGGTTAGCAGAGTTGCCGAGGTGAGAGGTGCACTCTGATTGGCCATGGAGGCTGCCCTTGTGTGCCTGGAGCTTTTCCTGACCATGGTACAAAGCTTCCTCATGCAGTGCATGAAGATCCACCTGCATCTTCCCTCTGCTGCCTCTCCCTCTGGCCCTTTGGGCTGTGGTTTTAAATGGTTCTTCATTTAATCCATCAGAATGACCCAGAAGGAAGCAATTGTTTGTAAATGGGTCACTCCCTCAAGTGTGGTGGCAGCCTTCTTATGATGAAGAAATTGGGTCTTTGCAAATAGTAAGTGTCTAACCAAAGACTGGGGTGAGGGGAGAGAGGCCCGCATGTGTTACAAGCTCCCCATGGAAACTAGGCAGTATTCCTATCTTTGTTTTAGAGATGAAGAACCAAGGCTCTGAAAGCAACCATCAGGATGGGCACGGTGGCTCACACCTGTAATCCCAGCACTTTGGGAGGCTGAGGTGGGTGGATCGCTTGAGCCCAGGAGTTTGAGACTGGCCTAGGCAACATGGCGAAATCCCATCTTTACAAAAGATAAAAAATTAGCTTGATGCCATGGCAGGCGCCCCTTGGTCCCAGCTACTCAGGAGGCTGAAGTGGGATGATCTCTTGAGTTCGGGAGGTTGAGGCTGCAGTGAGCCATGATCATGCCACTGCACTCTAGCCTAGGAGACAGAATGAGACCTTGTCTCAAAAAAAAAAAAAAAAAGTGACCGTCACTTAGCCAAGATCACAGAGGTTGTTAGTGGAGGAGCTGGAATCTGAACTTCAGCATGTTTGATTCCACAGTTCAAACTCTCTTCTACTACACCACAGGTACCTGGTGGACGCTGCAAACCCTGTTCACTGATTGATTGACAGAAGTCAGGCTGGTACTCGTGAGCTGGGGACATATGCCCCAGTAACTCAGCAAGCCTCTCAAGCTACATTGCCAAATACTAATCACTCATCTAATCCACACAGGGCATCTGGGGCCCAGCTCCAAGCTACTCCATAACAACAGAGGGCACCATCTTATTTATACTCGGGCCCTGCAGGATCCAACTTGTCTAGGAGATATTCTGGGGATGAAATGGAGGGGACCTCACTGCACAACTCTAATAAATAGAATGCCTGATTTGCAAGGCCATGGTTGCTTGAATATCTGAGGTCCCAGGGATGCCAGCCAACATGCCTGGCTTTCTGGGGTTGGGAGAGGAAGTAACCCACCTCTCCCTCCTCTCTGTAAATACAAATATTATGAGGACCCTCCCATCCCTAGAAACAAGCCTGCTCACCACCATCTTTTCATGATGGACAATATAGTATGTGGGTTAAAAACACAGATTCTGGAGCCAGATTGCCTGCTTTCAAATCTCAGCTCCAGTATTTACTAGCCACGTGAATTCCAGCAAGTAACTCACCTGTCAAAAGGTATAATGAAAAGACTACAAACTTTGTATAGTTGTAAGGATTAAATGAGCTGAAGTGTGCTGAGTTCTTAGAACAGTGCCTGGCACACAGTAAGTGCCTTAGGTCTTGTTATTATTGAGTATTGTGCTAGCTCTCCAGCCTTCCCTTCAAAGCTAGACTTCTCAGAGAAGTCTAGAGGCACTAACCCCCAAGCCTGATACCTGGTACAGACCATCTCATAATCTTGTTTCTGCCAACCTGCCTGCAGCCTCCACTGAAACGGCTCTCTTAAAGGGCCCCAGGGGCCTCCTTCCTGAAGGTGGTGGATGATGAGTTCCTTCAGTAGAAGCCACCCCAGTAACTGCCGCCTGCCACACTGCGGCCCTTCCCACCTTCTCAACCCTCTGGTTTTCCTTTGGTTTCCATGCCTTGACACTGGCAATTCTCACCTTTTGACATACCAAAGTTTAAAATGTTAGGTGGAATTAAAATTAACCATCATCCATCTCCTAAAAGCTTTCCCCCTAAACTTCTTTTCCTTTTTTAGACAGGGTCTCACTCTGTCAACCAGGCTGGAGTACAATGGTGCCATCATAGCTCACGGCAGCCTCAACCTCCTGGGCTCAAGCGATCTTCCCACCTCTGCCTCCCGAGTGGCTGTGACTACAGGTGCTTGCCACTGCACAGGGCCCCCGCCAGACTTCTGATAACAGCATGTATTTTGTCCCCACCATTCACCTTTCTCATCAGAGAGATCTGGTAAATGAGGCTTCACTGAACACACAGAGCCCAAGATGTGATCGTTTAACAGCCATCCATCTTTATCCACCAGACTAGATTCCCTAGTGTCCGGAGAAAAGGTTGTTCGCATTTTCATTATGCTATAGAGACCTGCTATAGGAGGCGGGCAGGCATAGGGGCAAGGCAGAGGCAATGAACAGCCACTGGCTAGTCTCACTGGCTTATATGGTATGTTAGCTGGACTTTCTGGGCAAAAATCAAAGGTCTCAACTCAGATCTTACACATACATGCAACATACAGCCAAGTCCATGGTCCTGTGACTTGCCAGGTTCATCATCCATCACTCCTTCCCACTGTCTGGAATCATTCATCCCCCTGAAACCTTTGAACAAGCCCTGAGTCCAATTCCACCCTGATTTAGAGAAGGGGAGTGGATTAAAGACCTAGCTGACAATTCAGCAACTCCAGCCTGTCTGCTGGCCATACTAGTGTTCGAGGTCCCCACTTCGAAACTAGGGTTCAAGTCTCCACACCCCAGTCCCTCCATCAAAGATCTGCCTTAATACCAACAGTTCAGGGAGCATTTTCTGCCCCCAACCCCCAACATACACACACCCCTACACACAATGCACGCATACACATACACATACTCACGCATCCTTTGCAAACACCAGAGGCCTGCATCTGATTCAGGGCTGTGTCTCAGGCCTCAAGTCCTGATAACAGTCTCTCTGATGCTGAATGGATAGACATGGACCATGTCATCTTGGGGTTTACAGTAGGCCTGGCACATACCAGGTGCCTGATAAATGTCAGAAGAGCCAAATTCTTGCTGCCTTGCGCCTGCTGCATGAAAAGTCATAAGGAACGGCATAAAGAGTACGTCCTTGGGGATGAGACAGCCAAGCTTGGATTTGGGTTCTGGCACTTTGTTGGCTTTGGGATGGTGAACACATGCCTCAACCCCTTTGCACCTCGGTTTCCTCAAGGTTGCGAGGATTAGCAATGACATATGGAAGTGTGTGCTGTAAAAATGCCTGCCTGGGTTTGATCTTGAGGAATGGTGCTATGAAAACAGAATATTATAACTCCCCTCCCCTTTGAGAGGGGAAATAAATCTGAAATATAAATTTTTCTTCAGGAAAAGAATTACTTGTAATGAAAATAAACTATGAAGAAATTACCGTACCTTTGTTTATCCAGTGCAAAAATGCTGCCTCTGCTCTGAAATATTTGTAAGGCCTTTTGGGTTATAAAGTGTGTTAGCTGGACTCTCTGGGCAAAAAAATCAAACGTCTCAACTCTGAGCTTTCTTCTGAGTTTTCACCCTCCCTAAGCTTCCTGATGCTCAAGGTCCAGAAATGCAAGAGATTACTCAGCTGTGTACTCCATCTTTGCCTCTTTATAAAATATAAATCAGGCTGGGAGTGGTGGCTCACACCTGTAGTCTCAGCACCTTGGGAGGCCAAGGCAGGAGGATCGCTTGAGCTCAGGAGTTTGAGACCAGCCTGTGCAATATAGTGGGATCCCATCTCTACAAAAAAGTAAAACTAAAATATGAATCAGAACCCTATATTCTGTGCAGACTCCTAGCTTTGTGAAGCACATTTTATATTACTGCATGAAGCCACAAAACCTGGCAAGTGTAGGAGACTGCTGAGTGTTACACATTTACTCACTCGAGATACACATGTAGAGAATTTGGTTTTGTTTGGGATTTTTAAAAAAGTGTTCTCTCCCTCTGTCCTCCTCCTCTGGTTGTTCCCCAGCACTGTGAATAGCTCCAGGAGCCTTTAGTGTTTGAGGGGGCAGCTTCCTGTGCTGCTTCTCCCTGCTGGAGGGATGTGTAACAAGTTTCTATTGATAAAAGTGCTTTGGACAATCTCAGAAACTAAAATTCATCTCAAAACAAAATAGTAGCGATTGTTACTGCTGTAATTATTGTCAAGTCCTCGTGTATCAGCTTTCCCCCAGACAGTGGTAGTCACCCACTTGCTAAGATACCAAATTTACCTCTTTTGGGGGTCTCCCTCCTGCCTTTTGTCACCTTTCATTTCTTCAATAAATATTTATCGGGCTCCCACTTTGTGCTGGCACGGTCCTGGGTGCAGCAGATCCAGAGGCGAATGAGATAGGCACGTGCCTCTCTGCTTCATCCACGTCCTTTCTAGCAGGGTGGCAGATGATAAACAAAACCAACTGATGTTACTCTAGATGGCAATAAAAGTGTTATGGCACTGTAATGGGCTGGAGTGATGGAGGAGGGTACCTATGTCAGACACAGGGCCAAGGAAGACCCCTTGGAAGAGGGTATTTAGGCAGAGAGAGCCAGCTGCATGATCTGGCAGAGGGGGCACAGATTCCCAGGAGACAGAAAGACAGCGTGAAGGTCCAAGAGCAGAACAAGCCTGGAGTGTCTGAGAAACAGAAAGGCTGGTACGAGGAGGGGAGGGGGATATTAGTTGAGGTTAGGAGGTAAGGACAGGCAGCAAGTCACACAGGGCTGTAGGCCAAGGTTTCATTCCAAGGGCTGTGAGAAACCGAGAGCGGATTAAAAAGATCCAGCTTGTGGCTCCGCAGAGAAGGCACTGCAGGATTTGCGAGCAGAAGCCAAGACCACTCGGGAGCCTGCTGTGAAAGTCCCAGTAAGAGATGAGGCGGCATGGACTGGAATGGTGGAGAGAGAGGTGAGAAGGCGCTGGAGGAAGGATCTATTTCAGAGCTGATAGGACTCGACAGTGGGTTGAGGTGGGTGTGAAGGAAAGAGGGGAAAGAAAGCAGGACCTCTGCCTCCCCAGTACATTCTTCACCAGCCTTCCTGACCAGCCAAGACCCTGGCCCAGCTCCCACCTCCACCCAAGCACCATCCTGATTTCCCTCCTCACAGGCTACATGTTCCAGAGCCCCCCTCCTCTCTCACCTGCACTCTCACCTCCCCAGCTTCTGTTGTAACTCCAAGAAGGAGAAGGAGGGAAAAAAGGACGTGACTCGAATCTGCAATGGCAGCTGCTCTTGGCCCAGTGTGTCTGGGATGTAAATCTGTTGTCTCTCTGGATAAAACAGGAAACAATTACTCATGCAGATGAAAAACTTTTATTCCCCTCCTTGACAGCTAACATCTCAAGGAGTCTTTACTATGTCAGTCCTCAGTTGAGATAGAAGCAAATATTTTCTGTCTGTAGTCTCTGGGATAATGTAAGGCAGCTTCTGGTTTAATAATGAGCTTCTGATTTTTGGCAGGACCACGGAGATACAAGGCGGGGGAAGGAGAAAGGCAAAGAACAGCGAGAGAGGTTCTAGGGAAGCGCACCTGATTGCAGGTGAAAATTATTTCAAAGTCAGGGGAAGTCGGATACGGTACTGGTCTAGTTACTGAGATGATACAGGGGCTCCTGGGAGAGATGAGCCCTTAGACAGCCCGTGGGCAGGCGACAGGGACCAGAACCGGAAATTACAGCTCTGGGTTCCAAGCTGGGGCTTATTTCATTTAATCATTCACTCATTTAACAAATCTTCATTGAGCATCCACAATATGCCAAGCCCTGTGTAGATTTTACTTTAGGTACTGGCAGGAGTGGGAGGGGATTAACAAGTAAACAGAAAAATTATGATGCAGAGTAAGCATGAGAAGAAACCAGCACAGATTTGGATGCTGCTAATAAGAGCCCAAAGAAATTGCATCTAAGCAGAGGCCTTAAGATGAGGTGGGCAAAGGCAGAAGACATGGAATTCCAGGCAGAGAGAACAGCATACGCAAAGGCAGAAAGGCAAGAGGTGCTCAGCAGGCCCAGGGAGTTGCTAAGAGCTCAGTATAGCTGCAAAGTAGGTTGTAAAGTGTGGAAGGCAGCTTCTAAAATAGCTCTCAAGTTCTTCACCTGCAGTTTATCCTTTGCATGGTCCCTTCTCCTTGAATGTAGGTATGACTTGTGCCTTGCTTCTAACCTGTAGAAAACAGGACAAAGGTGACCGGGCGTGGTGGCTCACGCCTGTAATCCCAGCACTTTGGGAGGCCGAGGTAGGCGGATCACGAGGTCAGGAGATGGAGTCCATCCTGGCTAACACGGTGAAACCCTGTCTCTACTAAAAATACAAAAATTAGCTGGGTGTGGTGTTTATTTATTTATTTATTTTTCAACTGAAAAAGCTTAGTAGCCCAGCCCTGTGGTTATCCACTAACTCCAAAGTTATCAACTAGTGCTTAGCTAGTTACCTGCTTATAAACACCAGAATTCTAGCTCAGCTCCAGCAAAGATTAGTCAATAGCTGGCAAAAAGAAACACAGACAGATGGACAAGAGCCAGAGAACACCAGAGACAAGAGCGAGGCTGATTAGGAGGCCAGAGCTGCGAAGCCAGACAGCCAGCAGCCTCTTTCCAGCCCTGTTCCTCCACCACGTCGTCACTCAGGTTTCTCTTTCCTTTGCTGCTTTCCTGGCTCACTTGAATCAATTTACAGGTGACTCCATACACCTGTCTGCCTCTGCACTTCCAACCCCAGTGGGGTCTTCATCCCTATCCAGAGGAGGCTGGGGAGTGAGGATTGGCTTATCCAACTCTGGCTGAGGGCAGCTTCTGGAACAAAGAGGCTGCTTAGAACACGCCCATGGAAAGAAGTCGAATTGAATCCATCAGAATTCCCCACTTGTTGATGCTGGAGTGAAGTGGAGACATTCCATTCCATGAGGCCCATTTTGTAGATGGGGAACTAAGGCTAGAAAACATGTCCCTTGAGCCTTGCTTTTAATGATGACAAAGAGACAGCGGTGTGTAGTACAAAAGGCCTTGAACCAGAGATGCAGAGATCTGGGCTTTACTTGTACCTCTGTCAGGGACGCCCTGGGTGACTGCAGACAAGCCACTTATTCTCTAAGTTTAGGAGAAAATCAGAAATTGCTGATTCATCACTCACTCAGCGAACATTTCTGGAGCCTCTTTGACGTGCCAGGCCTGGGGATAACTATTGAAATATGTGGGCTCCAAACTGTAGCCAGATCACATCATGGAAGTGGGGTTTGGCCCTGCGGCCACCTGTCCACATGGCTTTTGGTCACGTTTTCTCACTTGTTGTGTCTTCTTCACATACGTGTAAATGAGAGAAAAGAAGGGCCTGTTTTTCATGCTGCTGTGCAGTTTGAATAGTAACGTAGGATGTGCACAGAGCAGCCCTGGCCTGCAGAGGCTCTCAAGCTGTAGACAGCATTGGTCAATGGACTGCTGCAAAGAACCAGCAACAGGCAGGACATGCAGTAGATCGGGGTCTGGAAACACTTCATCCAAGCCACACACCTCTGGAAACTTAGCAGGAAGGCTTAATTTGAAACATTTGTGATCATACTTCAGTATGTCACTTGTAATTCCCGTGATCTGCAAAAAGGTGAACTTTCACACTCACATTTAATAGCTTCATTCTAACATCTCAGGTACCCCATAAATACATCACTCTGCACCCACAAAAATTAAAAATAAAAAAACTTTAAGTTGTTTTATGATATAAAAATAGCTTGAATCTAATCAAAACTATAGACAAAATCATGAGTTTGATGTTCTGGTAACTTTTTGGAAATACATAAATGCATATTAATCATTGCAATTCTCTATCTTTGCAGCAGTTATAGCCTATCGGGGAAAAATAGAAAAGCATATAGAAAAGCATATAGATGGAAATTATGAAAATTTCCAAATGAGGGGCATGAGTAGTAGGGGTGACCTGGGCTTCCAAAGGTGCCTCTGGCCACAGAGTGAGGCAGGAGATTCCAGGTGAGCCCAGACAGGAGCAAGGAGGGGGTTGGGCTTGTGACCAGAGCTCGAGTCTCGGAAGGGCCTCCACTGGCCACCCTGAGCACAATGAAGGTGTGGTACGATACCCAGCAGGGGCCTCACCACGTGCAGACATGGGCCCTCACCCCCTCCTGAGCTTAGAGCCCCCAGGGAGGCAGGCAGGAAGTGGTGTTTGCAGACAGCTTTCAGCAGAGTGCCCAGCAGGTGCCCTTTGTGCAGATGGTACAGTTCCCAGGAGATCTCTCTCAGTGCCCTGCCCTCCAGCCCCACCCCTGGTTCCAGGGAGGGCCACACTAGGGCAGGATCCAGCAGGACAGCAAGAAGCCAGCTCCCTGCCTGCCTGACTACAAGGTGCCTTTTGGCTCTCAGACAGTGCAGTAGTGGAGCAGTGGAGCTGCAGCCAGCCAGAACCCGGTTCAAATTTCAACTCTGCCTCTTACTAGCCGGCTGACCTGGGCACTTTCTGCCTTTTCTGGCCTCTGTCTCCTTCTCTGTAAAACTGAACATGAATATCTGTCTTGTTGGACATTGCATCCACCCGATGTTTACTGGGCATCGGTTAGGAGTTAGGCATTGTTCTTGCTGTGAGATCCCACTGATGCCTGGGGTGACCGATCATCATACTCAACAGAGCTTTCATTTATCAAGTGCTTCTTCTATACCAGACCCGGGATGAAATGCTTTACAGCTAATATCTCGTTTAGTCATCACCAAAAGCCAAGCAGAGGTCGAATCATCCCATTTAACAGTTCAGAAAAAGAAGTCTCATGAGGTGAAACAAGCTGCCCAAAAAGTTTCAGCTTAGCACAGCACAGCTGGGATGGAACCAAGGCCTGTGGGACACCAGCCTGCTTCCCAGCACCTCCCAAGGGGTCCACACCTGGGACATCCTGGGGAAATGCCTGGGATTAGCCAAGGTCCTTGATCCCCTTCCCACACTGCATTGCACACAGGATGGGGCACATTGAGTGTCCATACCCAGTCAGGAGTGACTGGTGGAGGCTTGAACAGCGTGACCAAGCATTCCACCTCACATCAGGGGTCCTGCCCCTAAATCTCAGCGGGACCGCAGCCAAGTGGCTCCCTGACTGGGCCTGGGCAATGAAGAGATGACAGTTGATAAAGATCTTTGGAGAGTTCTCAGAGCACTGATCAAACATAGAGTCACCATTTGGATCAGAGGGAGCTCGTGTTGCTGGCCTTGGATGCTGGCCTGCCACTCTCTAGCTTTGTGACCTTGGGTAAGTGACTTAACCTCTCTGAGCCTCAATCCAACTCAGTTTTCCTGTCTGTATTCCAGGGATAGTAGTAATGCCTTCCTCACAGAGCTCAGAGGTTAAAGGAGATGATGGAGGCAAAGTGCCAGAGCATGGTGCCAGGCCCCAAAGGGTGCAATGATGTGATGGGATCATAAGAAGAGCGGGTATGGTGGCAGCCCCATTTCCCTGCATCCTCCTGGCTCCAAGCATGGGAGGCAACACCCAGTAAACCTGTGGAATTGAGTTGAATCTACCATCCCCAGATAAGAACCCATGTGCAGTGTCATGAAACCACTTGCAGTTATAGGGTAAAGACCTCAGAGGAAAAAAAATATGCTTTGTTGGCCGGGCGCAGTGGCTCACGCCTGTAATCCCAGCACTTTGGGAGGCCGAGGCGGGCAGATCACGAGGTAGGAGATCGAGACCATCCTGGCTAACCGACGAAACCCCGTCTCTACTAAAAATGCGAAAAAAAAAAAAAAAATTAGCCGGGTGTAGTGGCGGGCGCCTGTAGCCCCAGCTACTCGGGAGCCTGAGGCAGGAGAATGGTGTGAACCGGGGAGGCGGAGCTTGCAGTGAGCTGAGATCACGCCACTGCCCTCCAGCCTGGGGGACAGAGTGAGACTCCGTCTCAAAGAAAAAAAAAATGCTTTGTCCACAGTCCAGGATGGGAGGCCCAGTAGGGGGCTTTACTGAGCAGGGCAGAATCTATTTTCTTTCCCTCCATATTAGAGTCAAGCCCATGTAGGGAGCTCCAAATGCCATGCCTTTCCCCAGCTGGTGGCTGCTGTTATGCTGAACCTCTATCTACTCCAATGGGGATGGCAGCAGGTTTGAGAGGCTGAAGAAGGGACCCAGGGCTGCTGAAGGAGACATGGAGTTTTACTGGGGCTTACATGCAGGGGAGAGCATCTAGCAGTGGTGGGCTGGGCAGGAGAGCCACACAACTTACAAAAAGCTTGCAGCATATATAGCATCTTCACTTAGCACCCTCCCCCAACAGTCTCCACCTGGCAACATTTACCTAACCCAAAACAAAGGGCCTTGATCCCCTGTACTGTCCGTGTTGCACAGGACGGGACAGGAGCTCAGATGTTCCTCATAGATAAGGAATAGGAATGAATCTCCAGGTTGGCCACTCCCAGATTCCTTAGCTCAGAACTCCAAACCACATTCACCTGCACCTGCCATAAGGGTCATTCTCAGGGGATGCTTAAGTTATTGCTATCAGGTGCGTTCACTGTAAGCGGCTTTTGGGGAAATCACCTGCTGGGTCTGGAGGAGCAGGGCTATCATAGGAGAAGGTCCCCCGGGTTCAGAAGAGCCTGGTAATCTCAAGCACATCACCTCCAGGCCTCACCTTCCCCATGCATCCATCCAGGGGCCTCTTCCTCTGTGTCACTCTGGGCTCCATCCTCTTGGTGCATTTGGAGTCAGACGAGACCTGGGTTCAAATCCTTGGCTAGAGGGATGCAAGATGCACGTGGAAGGAGAACCAATTCATCCTGTCCAGGCTCTTCTAGAGCAGCTGGTCTCCCCTGCCGACCTGTCTAGCTGACCCTAGCGCCAGAGCAAGCTCAGCCAAGGTGGGCCAAGCCAGGCCCCGATTGGCAGAAACACTCAACTGACTTGAGACATGTGGGCAACAATAAGTGCTTGCTACATTTCGGTGTGGCTTGTCATGGAGCAATAGCTCACTGGTGTAACCAAGAGGCAGCAGAGCTGTGCGTGCGGTAAACAAACAGCAGTCCAACTGCCAAGGAACATTTCATATACGAAGGCAGGAAGCCGTGACAGCACCTGCAGTTTACCAGCAGGGTAGTTATGAGGCCTGGTGCTGTGGGGGTCCTTCTACCATGAGAGAAGCCAGCCTGGGGACAGAGGACAGAGGAGACCCTATTCCCCACTTGTCCCCTCGTGTGCTCCCACATGGCACAGATATTTGATGCTCAGAGCTGTGCCAGGCATCTTACAAAGGTGAAGGAAAGGAAAACTGTATAAATGGGGATGCCAGCTCAGTGCCCTGATCTGATGAACCAGTGCTGGAAGCTTCTGTTCAGGGATAAAAATAAGTCCTTCTTATTTCAGCTACATTGGCAGGCTTTCTGTTGCCTGCTGCTGAAACTCCTATCTGATGCACAGTGGCTGCCTGGTCCCCGCAACTCCCTGATTTCTGCAAGACCAGGCCAGACACCAAGAACCGCCCATTCTGTCTCCATGCCAGAGGTCTGTGCCTAGTTGGTGCACTTCTGAATGCAATTAAAAAGCTTGTTTGAGGCCAGGTGCGGTGGCTCGTGCCTGTAATCCCAGCACTTTGGGAGGCCGAAGCAGGTGGATCACTTGGTCAGGAGTTCAAGACCAGCCTGGCCAACATGGTGAAACCTCGTCTCTACTAAAACTACAAAAATTAGCCTGGCATGGTGGTGGGCACCTGTAATCCCAGCTACTTGGGAGGCTGAGGCAGAAGAATCACTTGAACCCGGGAGGCGAAGGCTGCAGTGAGCCGAGATCGCGTCACTGCATTCCAGCCTGAGTGACAGAGCAAGACTCAGTCTCAAAAAAAAAAAAAAATGTGTTTGGTGCTCAGCCCAAGTGTGGGACAGTCTGTTTCTATTTTATTTTCTCTCAATTGATTCCTTATGAAAAGTTCTTAACCTGCTCTTTTAAAATACTCTGTGTCACCTCTCCCAAACAGCACAATCCAACAAGGTGCTGACACTGTTCCAAATTGCTGTCCACTTAAGATTAAAGTCCAAAAAGAAACGGAGAAAATAAATCACAAGACATGAAACTGGCCTCACCACTGCTGTCCCCTCTTTGGCTCCACACACTCTCTCAGACTTTCTGTTTCTGATTGCAGGTGTGTAGCTGGAAGGTGAACTGAGATAGCATGAAAACAGGTGGCATGGGCTGCAGAAAGAGCACTGGGGCAGGAAACCTGGATCCTGCGCTGCTCGGATGCACTTGGCTGTGTGACCTTGGACTTGGCCATCCACTCTCTGGGCTTCGGTTTTCTCCTGTGTTCAGGGAATTCTCACTAAGTCCTCTTCCCATTCTGCTCCTCTGTGAGTTGAGTGAGGATCTTTCTCTTTAATTTCAGCCTCCATCTTGTAAACCAAGAAGTATCTGAGACAGGTCTCAATCGATTTAGAGATTTGTTGTGCCAAGGTTAAGGACATGTCTGGAAGTAAAAAGACACGAAATCACAGAAACAGTCGCTAGTCTGTGCCTTTCTCCAAAGATGATTTTGAAGGCTTTGATATTTAAAGTGGAAAAGTAGGCTGGAGAGGAGAAAGGCAGTGTATGGTCACATGACTGAATCCACATGTTGCAAAGGAAACGGAGTAGGTAGGGGATAGTCAATTACGTATTTGTCTCATGCTCAATAAATCAGCAGTTTACGTAAGATAAGGTGAACATACAGTAGCTACCTGTGGAGCTATTTAACCTTTTATCTGTAGCTATCTACTTAGGAGCAAAAGGAAAGGCAGCTTCTTGCATGACTCAGCTTTTGGCTTTTTTTTTTTTTTTTTTTTTTGCCTTTTTGGCATAGTGAACTGGGTTCTGAAGTTTTAGTTTTCCTTTCAGAATCTGCAGCTGCAGCTGTGTCCCATGAGTGTGGTAAGGCTTAGGGTGTTTTTGGAGATGAGCAGACCCAAGTTTTAATTCCAACTATGATGCCCAAATGCTAAGTTAATGTTGGACAAGTATTTAACCAATCTGATCTTCAGTTTGTCATCTGTGAATGCGGAACAATAATAATAATAATACCTTCTTTTGATAATTAGAGATAATGCATATGAGATATAAGCACAGAGCAGATGTTCCATGGCTGGTAAATATTCTCCCTCTTCCTCTTTGTGTGGTTGTCTGCTTGCTGTGTGTCTATGGAAGTCAGATGAGCATTTGCCCAGAGGTTGGGTAGATGGAGCCCACAAGCTCATAAGAATAAAATAACTAGAATGGAAACAGAAAATTAGATGTTCCATATGTTGTAACTCATTTTTGGCTGGCAATTATAGAGACCTCGGTTGGGAGTGTCATTAGATACTTGGAAAGGATGGGCGATGATTAGCACAGGTGGCTGGAGATGAACTCCCTGAACCGGCCCTGACATCTTGTTAGAGAGAGAAAAGCTCACATAGGTGTGAGCCTAGAATTTCAGTTAATATGCATTTATTCTGTATCTTGTCATCGCAAAGTTGAGTTTCGCAGTCTGCTAAGAAAAGCAAAGAACTTCCCAATAATATTGAAAGGTAATAGACCTAAGGACCTTGAAAAGCTACATTTGTTAAGGAGTTTATTGTAGAATAGCATGCTTGTTCAGTAAAAGTGAAAAACCACCTTTGTCACAGGTGGTTGATTTCACCGGACAGCGCTGGTGATCATTAACCCACCATGACCTCCCACATTCGCTTTCAGTCACCTCCACCTGTTTTTGCCAGATGCAAAGTATTTGTTTGATGCCAGATAAGTATTTGTTTTGCAAATAAGAATAATGTGGCCGGACGCAGCGGCTTACGCCTGTAATCCCAGCACTTTGGGAGGCCAAGGCAGATCACCTGAGGTCAACAGTTCGAGACCAGCCTGGCCTACATGGCAAAACCCTGTCTCTACTAAAAATACAAAAAAGTTAGCTGGAGGTGGTGGTGCACACCTGTAATCCCAGCTACTTGGGAGGCTGAGACAGGAGAATCGCTTGAACCCAGGAGGCGGAAGTTGCAGTGAACCGAAGTGGTGCTACTGCACTCCAGCCTGGATGACAGAGTGAGATCACATCTGAAAAAAAAAAAAAAAAGATTAAGTTCTAGATCTATAGATGATCCTGGATCGCCCACATAGGCCCTAAATGTCATCGCAAATGTCCTTATAAGAGGGACAGAGGGACATCTGACTGCAGAAAAGGAAAGGCAACATGAAGACGAAAGCAGAGGGAGATCTGAGGATGCTACACTACTGGCTTGGAAGAGGAGCAAGGGGGACCAAGGGCCAAGGAATGCAGCTCTCCAAGCTAGAAAAGTTCAGGAAGCAGATTCTCCCCTAAAGCCTCAGGAGAGAGCACAGCCCTACCTTGGTTTCAGCCCAGTGAAACTCATTCTGCACCTTTGACCTCCAGAACTACCAGACAATGTTTGAAGGCACTCAGTCTGTGGGATTTGTTACAGCAGCCCTAGGAAGCTGACATCCCTGTTAAGGCTCAGCGTTGTTCCCAGACGGGGGACTGAGAGCAGGATCCATCCAGCGCTGCTCAGATCTTGCTGTTACCTTCAGGAGATCCCAGTGAAGAGTTTGGAAAAGGGGAGGCTTTGGGTGTGGAATAGTTAAGTGACTTGTCATACAACCACACCAGAGGACGCCGTGTGGGTGTTAAAAATGACATCCCATAGAGCCTGGATGATGCAGGGAAATGCTTAGGATATAATGCCAAACAAAAAGAACAAGGAGGGAGTATACGTAGTAGAATTGGGCTGTGCTAAAAAGGGGGGCAAGTCCGGTCTGAGAGCAAACAAAACAAAATATTGCAAAATGTACCCAAGGGCTATCTCTGGCTGGGGGGACTCTGGCAATGGCTGTTTACATTGTACTTTTCTGTGTAGGGTCTCATTTAGGAGGATTCAGGGCTGCAGAACAGCAGCTGCTAAATGAGCAAGTTATAGCCAGAAGATTTTCAAATGTCAGCAGATCAGGAGCTCTGAGATAACATCGGAGACCTCCCAGCTGCTGCTGGAACCCTCAGGGTTGGACCATGGGAGGGGAGGAGGGGGAAGGAGAGAGTGTTGGAAGAACTAAGGAGGCAAGTTACAGACAATAATCTGCCAGCAAACAGGTTTTCTAACCCACCTTGCCTGTGGCTGCGGCACTGTTCTCTTTTTGCTGAGGGAAGTGGGGAATACGAGATGTTCGCCTTTCCCATTATCTAGGTCTCTGAATTATTGGGAAACACACATCTAGGCAAACAGCAGGCTCATTTTAGCGAGCACTATTTCACACTGCTGCCAGCTGGGGCTGGATGGGGCTGGCAGGCATGGCAGCCTCCCTGTCTCCAGACCTGGGCTGAGACTATGCCACTGATCCCAGGCTGGAAGGTGACTTCTATCTCCAAAAGAGCTGATCCTAGTTATCTAGTTCTCCACGTGGTTTAGACATGAAGAAGCCCAGGACTGGAGGAAGAGAGAGCAGTGCCGGCAGATCACTGGGTGAAGCTGTGTCTATCCGGTGCCACCGTGACTAATAAATTGGCAGGGTCCTGTGTCCAGAGGAACCCTGGGCTGCCTAGTGGAGACAGCTGTCAGGACGGACCCTTCTAAACCAGGAGCATGGGTCCTGGCTGCTGGGTGAGGAGTGGATCTGCCAGCTCCAGGCAGCGGGATCAGAGTGAGGAAGGGTCTTCTCCAAGCTCTGTGCTAATGGGAATTAGGCTGAGAAGGGACTTCCAACCTAGCAGAGCTCAGCTGGAGGCCTGGAGCAGCAGAACTGTCTTTTGGCACTAAAAATTAATAACGTGGAAAGCTGAGAAAGAACGAGGCTGTGAGCCTGCCCACCAGGCAGCCTGGGCAGAAGTCAAAGAATTCTATTTTTATCAAGAAGTGCCACGTTCTATTACACTACTCTAAAAGAGATGCTCATTTGTAACATGGCAAGGAAGTCTCGGTCAGGGGTAGCTCTGAAAGGAAAGGTCTGAGTTGTAGGGTGTGTGTGTGCATATGTGTGTGTACATCTGTGTGCATGTGTATGCATACATATATATAAAATGTAAATATATATAAAAATATATTTAAATATATAAATATATTTAAATATATATAAATGTATATATATAAATATATATGCATGCATGTGTACATGTGTGAGCACCTACAGGGGCTGTTCAGAGAAGCCAGAAAATGTGACTGCAGAGATTTTTAACACCTGCAGCCTGGCTGGACTGGAGGCATGTGCCTTCTGGTCGCTTCCCCTAGGCCAGATAAACAACCCAAGCATCACACCCAGGACCCTGCATATTCACTGCAAACTCCAGAGTCACTGGCCTCCTGTCCAAGTCTGCCCCTCCTGCTCTGGGTCCCACTTAGCCCTGCACAAACTGAGGCACATCCGAGATGCTGGTTTCCCCTCGCCCTGCATTCAAAGTGGGGCCAAATCCTCTCAACCCATTCCTCACCTCCCTCTTTTGACCCACCATCAAAATAAATAGAACACACCACCATCTACCACACTCTCCTCATTTGTTCCCTTTCCTCACCATGCACGGGCTACCTGAACCCCACACCTGAGCCCCATACCTAAGCATCCTCCTTCCTTCCTCCTGGTCTTGTACTTCCAAATCTCAGCAGCCACCATGGCTTCCCAGCTCTGCCCACTGATGCCCCCAAACAGGGCAGACTCTGGACAAATGTGGTAGAATAACTTCCTGCCTCTATCTCCTCCCTACCTCCTAAACTCTATGAAAATGATAGTAAGGGAATGAACTAAATAAAAGCTGTTGACCCACAGGGATGGAGAGAACAGGAGCTCAGGCAACGGCAGACAGGATCAAAGCACCCAACACTTGGGAGCAGCCTCAGAAGAGTTGAGGACAGTGTATGGTAAAGGTGAAGGGGGTGTGGGAAAGTGGAGGGGCAGGGTGGACATCAAGAACAGAGACTCTAATAAATCCTGGGTTTGCAATCATCAGGCACCAAGAAGAACTGGCACTGAAAGCATGAGGTTGACTGAAAGTCAGTATACTGGCTGGGCACCGTGGCTCACGCCTGCAATCCCAACACTTTGGGAGGCTGAGGCAGGAGGATCACATGAGCCCAGGAGTTCAAGACCAACCTGGTCAACATAGGAGACCCCATCTCTACAAAAAATAAATTAGCTGGGCATGGTGGTGTATGCCTGTGGTCCCAGCCACTTAAGAGGCTGAGGCAGGTAGATTGCTTGAGCCTAGGAGTTCGAGGCTGCACTGAGCTGTTATCATGACTCTACGCTCCAACTTGGGCAACAGAATGAGACCCTGTCTCTACAAAAGAAAGTCAGTATACAGTTACCAGCTAGCACCCCAATCCATTTCCCTCACCTGCTCAAGCAGACCACACCCCTCCCCCCACCTCTCTCAGGAGACCCCAAATGATTGTGTGGTGAAACCACACACCACACCTCAACACCTTATGTCCAGTCTTGAGGACACAAAGCACCGGCAAGGAAAGGGTGGGTTCCCAGCTAAAAGTGGGGGCTGTGTTTAAGGGAAACATTACATTGTGAACTGTGGGGGCCTCTGCTCCCTTCCCTCCTGGCAAGTCCACAGCTCTCGCAATCCCTTAGGATGGAAATGGAAAGGTTCATTTCTGGAGAAACTGAAGGTGCCAAAAGGAGACACTCTGCCCGCTGATATCTGGGGATCCCCAATAAGAAGTTGGGCTCATCATCTTTGCTAGTCAGGGTTCTCCAGAAAAACAGAACCAGTAAGATAGATAGATGACAGATGGATGGCTGGACTGGTTGATAGACTGATAGGTAGATAGACAGAAGACATAGAATGATGGATATAGATTTGTTATAAAGAATTGGCTCATGTAATTGTGGAGGACAAGAAGTCCCATGATCTGCCGTCTTTAAGCTGGAGACTCAGGAGAGCCGATGGTGTAAGTCCCAGTCCATAGAGAAGAGAAGACCAACGTTCCAGCTCAAGTGTTCAGGCCAAGAGAGAAATTCTCCTGCCTTTCTGTTCTATTCAAGCCTTCAAGGGTATGGTGCCCGCCCACATTGAGGAGGGCAGCTTGCTTTATTCAGTCCATCCATTCAAATGCTAATCTCATCAGGAAACACCCTCTTAGGCACACCCAGAAATAATGTTTAACCAAATAACTGGACACCCCAAGACCCTGTCAAATTGACAAATAAAATTATCACACCATCCAATTACTCTCCAAAAAAGCACTCTAGGTGACAATCCCACCCACATACAGTTTTAAAAGTTCCTAAGAATCTGCTCTGATCTTAAAAAGAAACAATGGTTCAGGAGAGATTGAGGAAGAAAGTCAGAAACAAACTAATTGGGGAAAGTAAAAAAGAAAAAAGTATCTGCAGAAAATTAAAACAAGGGAGAAAATACAACCTTCAAAAATTAGATATAATATGCTCAGAAAGAAAACAGGAGAACCCACACATCAAACAACAATGGAACGCTTTTAAAAAAAGGGAACAAAAAAAAGCTCTTAGATATTTTTAAGGCATAAGCAGAATGAAAAATTCTTCAACCAAGAGCTGAGGAAAGTAGAATGAAAAGACAAAAAGATGGAAAATAAGAAGAAAGAGATAAGATAATTAGAAGATCAAGGCAGTCTGGCATCTTACTCCAATGTCTTCCAAAATAAATAAATAAAAGGTGCAGGTGCAACAGCACAACTCCAGAGGATGCCATTCATAGAATATGGGGTGAACAGTGCCCTGGAGTCGGACACTGCAGAGGCCCTGATCAGAGGGAGAGAAATCAGGCAATCAATGCTACAGATATTTTTGCAAAGCCAAAGGACACACATTTCCAAGTTGAAAGGGCCAGTGAATACCCAGCACAGTGGGTAAAAGAGACTCACAGTAGAGCACATCATTGTCAATGACAATCAGAGGCTGAATGCGGTGGCTCATGCCTGTAATCTCAGCACTTCAAGAGGCTGAGGCTTGAGAATCCTCAGTAAGAAGTTGGGCTCACCTTCTGTATTAGTCAGGGTTCTCCAGAAAAACAGAAACAATAAAATAGATAGATGGATGGATAGATGGATGGATGGATGGATGGATGGATGGATGGATGGATAGATAGATTGATAGGTAGAGAGATAGACACAAGACATATACAGATGGATATAGATTTATTATAAAGGATTGGCTCATGCAATTGTGGAAGCCAAGAAGTCCTATAATCTAGAAAGATTGCTTGAGGCCAGGAATTTGAGACCAGCCTGGGCAATATAGCGAGATCACATCTCTACAAAAAATTTAAAAATTAGCCAGCCATAGTTGCACATGCCTGTTGCCCCAGATACTCAGGAGGCTGAGATAGGAGGATCACTTAGGCCCACGAATTTGAGGCTGCAATGAGCTAGGATTGCACCACTGCACTCCAGCCAGGGCAAAAGAGTGAGACCCTGTCTTTTAGAAAAAAAACTAAAATATTAAAGAATGTCAGAGAAAAAAAATAGTTCAATAATAGTAATAGCTAACATTAATTCAGTTCATTAAATTCCAGGAACTATTTTAAGTATTTTATGTGTAACTTCTAGTGAGAAAAAACTGGTCTCATTAATAAACATGTTGGAATTTAAAATGCCATCAAATCTCAATGGCCATGCTGAGTGCTAGAAGATGAGGGGGCAATGCCTTCAAAGTTCTGAGGGGAAATATTTCCCATCCTAGAGTTTGTGAACCAAAAAGTATCTGAGACAGGTCTCAATCCATTTAGAAGTTTATTTTGCCAAGGTTAAGGACATGCCTGGAAGAAAAGGACACAGAATCACAGAAACAAGTCTATGATCTGTCCCTTTCTCCAAAGATGATAGTGAGGGCTTCAATATTTAAATGGGGGAAACAGACATGGAAAAATTCATCTCTGGAGGGGATAGAGGAAGGGTATGGTAATCCACACATTGCAAGAGGAGAAGAGCAGCTAGGGAATAGTCAGTTACATATCTGTCTCCTGCTCAGTAAATCAGCACTTTACATAAGATAAGGTGAACATGGAGTAGCTACCTGTGGAGATATTTAATCTTTTATCTGTAGCCATCTACTTAGGAGCAAAAGAAAAGGCAGTTTCTTGCATGACTCAGCTTTCAGCTTCTTTTTTTTTTTTCCTTTTGGCATACTGAATTGGGGTCCTGAGTTTTTATTTTCCTTTCACAAGTTCAACATCCAGTCGCATTATTAATCAAAGGTTAGGGTCAAACAAAAACATTGTCAGATAAGGAGGGGCTCAAAAAATGGATCTCCTGTGCACCCTTTCTTAGGAAGCTACTGGAGAACAGGCTTTAACAAAAGAAGATAATAAGAAAGAGAAAAATGCATGTTAAAAGATGATTTTCAAAAACAGGTTAAATGATAACTCAATATAGATATAAAAATGAATATGTGCTGTAACAGTCCATTTGCACACTGCTATAAAGAACTACCTGAAACTGGGTAATTTATAAAGGAAAGAGGTTTAATTAACTCACAGTTCCACATGGCTGGGGAGACCTCAGGAAACTTACAATCATGGCAGAAAGCGAAGGAAAAGTGAGCACCTTTTTCACAAAGTGGCCAGAGAGAGAGAGAGAGAGAGAGAGAAGGGGAACTGCCAAACACTTTTAAACCATCAGATCTCATGAGAACTCATTCACTATATGGGAACACCATGGGGAAAACCGCCCCCCATGATCTAATCATCCCCTACCAGGTCCATCCCTTGACACATAGGGGGATTACGATTCAAGATGAGATTTGGTGGGGACACAGAGCTAAACAATATCACGTGCTGCTCAAGATTATGTTTAACTCCTCAGTGAAGAAACTGAAGAGGTGTGACAGCCAATTCAAAGGAGAATCTGAAGGACAGGCACATTTATTGATCAGAAATATTGAAATGGGCTGGGCACAGTGGCAAATGGCCTGTAATCCCAGCAAGTTGGGAGGCCAAGATGGGAGGATCACTTGGGCCCAGGAGTTTGAGACCAACCAGGGAAACATAGGGAGAGCCCATCTCTATAATTTTTCTTTAATTAGCCAGATATGATGACACGTGCCTGTAGTCCTAGCTGCTTGGGAGGCTGAAGTGGGAGGATCTCTTGAGCCCAGGAGGTTGAGACTACAGTGAGCCGTGATTGCACCACTGCACTCTGGCCTGGCACAGAGGGAGATAACCTAAAAAAAAAAGAAAAGAAGGAAGAGAAGAGAAATATTGAAATGAATGTGTAAAATGGAAGCAAACTAGGGGATTTGGGGGGAAGTGAGGAAGGGTTGTCTCTCTTCAAAACATAAGCATTTGCATATCCATAGACAAGAATTATTTTTCATTGCTATTGGTTATCTGTAGCTTTCAGAATGGTAAAATAGGTCCCATAGAATTGGAATCAGATAACCTGGAAGAGTATGCCCTAGATAGAGAAATATTCTGTTCCTTGCCTCCCACTGAAGCAGAGTGTTTTCTACAAATGCAATCCAGGTAAAGGAGAATACCTGTTAGGAAGCCTGGGAAGAGCATTCCGGGGTGGGGTTGGGACGGGCTGAGAGATGCCAATCAACTTGTGAATACACAGCTAAACAAACTCAACAAAACATGATTTGCTTTTGTTTTTTTGAGACAGTCTCACTCTGTCACCCAGGCTGAAGTGCAGTGGCATGATCTTGACTCACTGCAACCTCCACCTCCTGGGTTCAAGCAATTCTCCTTCCTCATCCTCCCAAGTAGCTGGGACTACAGGTACCTGCCACCATGCCTGGCTAAGTTTTTTATATTTTTTAGTAGAGACACAGTTTCGCCATGTTGGCCAGCCTGGTCTTGAACTCCTGACCTCAACACCATGCCTGGCCTAAACAAAATGTTTTAAAAGTCTCCCAGGCGGGGCATGGTGGCTCCCACCTGTAATCCCAGCACTTTGAGAAGCTAAGGCAGGGGTATTGCTTGAACCCAAGAGTTCAATACCAGCCAGGGCATCATACTGTGACCCCCATCTCTATAAAAATAAAATAAAAATCTTATCCCTGTAATCCCACCAATTTGGGAGGCTGTGGTGGTAGGATCACTTGAGGCCAGAAGTTTGAGACCAGCCTGGGCAACACAGTAAGACCTCCATCTATACAAAAAGTTTTAAAATTAACCAGGCATGGTGGCGCATGTGTGTAGTCTCAGCTACTTGGGAGGCTGAGAAGGGAGGATCACGTGAGCCCAGGGAGATAGAGGCTGCAGTAATCCATGATCGCACCACTGCACTCCAGCCTGGACGATAGAGTGAGATCATTAACAAATGAAAAGAGTCAAGCTCTGTAAAATATTTGAAGAGATTTATTCTGAGCCAAATATGAGTGACCATGGCCTGTAACACAGCCCTCAGGAGATCCTGAGAACTATGCCCAAGGTGGTCGGGGTGCAGCTTGGTTTTATACATTTTAGGGAGACATGAGATGTCAATCAAATACATTTAAGAAATACATTGGTTCTGTCCAGAAAGGTGGGACAACTTGAATTGTTGGGCGGAGGTTGGGGGCTCCCAGGTTACAGGTAGATTTAAAATTGACTGGTTGACAATTGGTTGAGTTTATCTAAAGATCTGGGATCAACAGAAAGAAAATGTCTGTGCTGTGATAGGAGGTTGTGGAGACCAAAGTTTTACCATGCAGATGAAGCCTCCGGGTAGCAGGCTTCAGAGAAAATAGATTGTAAATGCTTCTCATCAGAGAGGTATAATGAGTCCTGTCTGACCTCTACTTCCCATCATGGCCTGAACCAGTCTTTCAGGTTAAAAGTACCCTGGCCCAGAAGGAAGTCCATTCAGATGGTTGCAGGGAGGGCGGGGCTTAGAATTTTATTTTTGGTTTACATCCTGTCTCAAAAGAAAAAAAAAAAAGAATAAAAGAGTTTTTGGTTTATACCCTGTCTCAAAAAAAAAAAAAAAAATGAAAGAAAAGAAAAATCTCAAGGACATCTAAAAGCTGATAAGACAGAAATTACCAGGCCAAAAATAAAAGGGAAGTAGAATTCAGAAAGGGAAAAAAAACAGAATAGAAGCTGCTTTTTCCCTGAGAGCTTTTTCAGAACCTGAAAATCAGAACTTGTTTGAGCCTCACGGAGACTGGTGGAGAAAGAAGTCCAGCCAGGCGCTGCCCAACTCTAAAGGAAAACCCAAACTTGTCGATATTTGATGAGACTATAAATTGCTTGCCTCTTCACTCTCTGGTGCTCCAGCAGCACAGCCCCATACCAACCTTCATCTGGAGTGTCTCAAGACCTTCTGGAATCTTCTCCCACACATACCTCCTTACACAGGTCCATTCTGTGAAAATAAGCAATTCAAAATCTAAGCTGTTGGAACTTTAAAATATTTTGAGCCTTAAGGGAATTTGATCATGGGACCTGAGTCATGTAAACAGGCAGCTGCAACCTTTCTTTCTCTGATTATAGATTAGCCTTTTTCCTTACTTACATTGTTGTGTAAAATGTCGTATATGACTGAAGGGTCAGGGAAGACCCCTTTCCTCTTCACTGTTGATCTTCATTATAGATTAACTCCCTCTTTCCTCTCTGACGGAGACTTCATGACCATCACATTGTCTGGGATAGAATGTTAAACACATTCTTAAATTGGAAAGGAAATGAAAACAAGCTGTAGAGAAAAGAAAACAAGGTGGAGGCAGGGGAACAACCTATAATTAATTATCGGTTGTAACTCATAAACCAGCCTTGCATAGAAAATGTTAAACAAGAAAGTTAAAACAAGAAAAGTTATACAAGAAAATGTTCTACAAGGTTACTAAATGTCTTTACTTTCTGCCTATGTAAGCAAGACTTTAACTTTTAACTTCAGGGCCCTGGCCCCATTTTCCTAGAGTCTGTGTTTCTCAGATGGCCATTCCCAGCTTTTGGCTTCAATAAACTCTTTAAACTGGATTCTGGGCTGGGTGCAGCGGCTCACGCCTGTAATCCCAGCACTTTGAGAAGCTGAGACCGGAGAAATCACTTGAGCCCAGGAGTTCGAAACCAGCCTGGTCAATAAAGTGAGACCGATTAAAGAGAAGTAAACTTAAAAACGAACAAAAACAGCTTCGTTTTTAAAACTTAAAAACTTAAAAACAACAAAAACCCTGGATTCTGATCCTTTCAATTACTTTATTTTGACAATTCTACTATGGGTGCTGCCCAATCAGCCTTGTAAAGCACAGGGCTGACCACTTCAACTCCCTGCTGAGGGTTGAATCTGGAATAAAATCCAGATTCCAGAGCTACGGTGCCCTTAGATCTGGGGCTCTTGCTTTTGTACTTCTGTTTTTCCACTTTACTTAGCTGAAGCACATTCCCTACAGCAAGCTAAGAAAGGAAAAGGTCCATTCCCAAACCCTTCGCTCCCTAGACCACTGCTCTGTGTGCAGACAACGAAAACAGCCGAGAGTTCACACAAAAGGGAAGGACTAACTGCCCGGGGCAGGCTTCAAGGAATGCCTGTTAAGCCCCAGGGAGGAAGTGGCTGTTGACTTGGGAAGAGTCCATTGGGTAGTCAAGGGCTAAGGTGGTGGTTGACATGAAGGCAAATTTTCCATGCCCTGGTGAGAAGTTGGAATCCTTGCTGTGAACGTTGGGTAGTACAGTTTGCAGGACCATTTGCTTGGCTATTGGGTCCCACCTGTTGACAGGTGCCAAGCCTGATTTTCCTTGGCCTTCCCTCCTGATTTAGCTGAACACCAACCTTCTCAACACAACCCCGAAGTACACCTTGCTCAGTTTTTAACAGAGCTGCTAGATTTCAAGGCATGATTCTCAGCACTGTGTCTGGAATTCGTGGGTTCTTGGTCTCACTGACTTCAAGGATGAAGCCGTGGACCCTCGCGGTGAGTGTTACAGCTCTTAAGGTGGCGTGTCTGGAGTCTGTCCCTTCTGATGTTCAGATGTGTTCGGAGTTTCTTCCTTCTGGTGGGTTCGTGGTCTCGCTGGCTCAGGAGTGAAGCTGCAGACCTTCGCGGTGAGTGTTACAGCTCTTAAGGTAGCGTGTCTGGAGTTGTTCATTCCACCCGGTGGGCTCGTGGTCTTGCTGGGCTCAGGAGTGAAGCTGCAGATCTTCGCGGTGAGTGTTACAGCTCATAAAAGCAGTGTGGACCCAAAGAGTGAGCAGTAGCAAGATTTATTGCAAAGAGCAAAAGAACAAAGCTTCCACAGTGTGGAAGGGGACCCGAGCGGGTTGCCAATGCTGGCTCTGGGAGCCTGCTTTTATTCTCTTATCTGGCCCCACCCACATCCTGCTGATTGGTATAGGGATAAGCAAGTACCTAGCCACCACCGTCTGTGCTCCCAGCGTGGCTCACCTGCCTAGCTCAAACCTTCATGGAGCTGTGATCTGTACCCCAGGATACAAACAAAAGTGGGCACCATCCCATGGTCCATATCAAATTCATGACCAGCTCCCAGAGGACCCTCCTGCTGCCATGCTGATCCTCAGGCTGCAGACCTGCTTGACTCTTCACACCTGGCTACTACTGCGCTCCAGGATTCTCAATATGACCCCTCCATCCACCCAGCTGCCAGGACCAGAAACCCTGGCCATGCAGTAAGAATTCACTCAACAAACACTGAGCCCCAACTCTGGTCAGGCACTGGGGACAAATCAGATGTGGCTCTACCCTGCTGCAGCTTGCAGTGTGACTGGGAGTGATGACGGTCCCTAGCCTCAGCCTGTCACCTTGCATCCGTCAGTCCCACATCAGCCCGTTTACCTCAGGCTCAGATTGTCCATCGCAGGGACCGTGCAGCTCAGTGTTGGCCCTGCCTCTGGGCTTGCCCCTCCAGCTCCGCCTTCACTCTGCTTCCAGGGATACATTGCCCATTCTAATTTAATTTTACCTCTTCCCAAATAAAACTCCTCAGTAGATGCCAATTGTTTTTAGGATAAAATTAACCACCTTGTTTTGGCACCCACAGGACTGCATGACCCTCACGCCAGGCCCCCAGCTCAGACATGTTGGTCCAGATGGAGCACCTGGCAGTTCCTTGAATGGGTCACACCCATCACACCTCACACTGCTGCCATGTTGGCCTTGTGCCATGAATGTCCCGCCTCCTCCTGCATGGTGCCTTGGTCAGACAGGCTTCGACTTGTCTCCCATATTTCAGAAAGTCTTCCCTGCCCCTCCAAACCAGGCTCCATGCCCTCTGGTTCCCCATAGCGCCCAAGCCACGCTCTGCAGCAGCACACATCGTACTGAATGGTAAATATTTACAGTCTGTCTTCTACACTAGATCATGAGGGCCTTGAGGACGAAGACAATAAAGCCATTCATTTCTGCATCATCAGAAACTAGCCCAGCACTCAGTATATATGTACCTGGTGAATATTTACTATATGAATGAATGTAATGATTGAGTAATGTGTCTAGACTTCATGTTTGGCCCACCGGCACTAATAATACCTCCTTAATCTTTCTCTTCTGACACTCAACTTATGACCCCCTGACTTGGATTCCCATTAAGGACTGAAAGTTTGTGTTTCCCCCCAATTCCTAGGTTGACACCCTGACTTCCAATGTGACTGTGTTTGGAGGTAGCACCCTCAAAGGTAGACAGCAGCAGTTTATTGATCCTGGGCCACTTTCCAGAGACCACTCTCCTAGGACAGACCATTGAACTCTTATGGGTCCTCCTGGGACCAGTCACAGCAATTTGGATTTATCTACCCCAGAAGGTAAATGGGTCAAAACAACACATTAATTAGATTAACTCCAAGGCAAAATTCTGTCTCTCTTTTTTTTTAACTTTTTATTGAGAAATAATGGTAGATTTGCATACAGTTGGAAGAAATAATATGAGAGATTCCATATATTCTTCATTCACTTTTCTCCTATGGTTCTCCTTGGTTTCATCATAACCAAGAAAGCCCTGGTTGATAATCCACTGTATTCAGATATGACCCATCTTATTAGATATGATCCACTGTATCAGATTTCCCTTTACATGCACTTATTTGTGTGTGTGCGTGTGTACATGCACATTTAGTTATATGCAATATATCACATGCACAGATTAATGTAATCACCACCACAATCAAGATACAAAACAGTTCCATCAAAGGGACCCCTCAAGCCACCCTTCTATTGCCAGAGCCACCTCCTCCCCACTCGCCTGGCAAGTACTAATCTAGTCACCATTTCTATACTTCTGTTCTTTCAAGATTGCCATCAAAATGCAATCATACAGTATATAACATTTTTGAATTGACATTATCCACTCAGCATAATTATCTGGAAATTCATCCAAATTGTTGTATCTGTTAATAGTTCACTCCTCATTATCAATGAATAGTATTCCACGGTATGCACATACAACAGTTTAACCATTCACCTGTGCAAGGAAATTTGAATGGCTTCCAGTCTCGATTTTGAATACAGTTGCTAGGAACATTTGGGTACAGGTTTTGTGTGAACATCAGTTTTTATTTCTGGGTTTATGGTAGTTGCATGTTTACTTTTACAAGAAACTGCCAAGCTGTTTTCCAAAGTGGCTGTACCATTTTATACTCCTACCAGCAATGTAGGAGAGATCTAGTTTTTCCACATTCTTGCCAGCATTTGGTGTCTTCATTATTTTGTATTCTAGCCATTCTGATAGGTGTGTAGGGGTATCTCGTGATTTTAATTTGCACTCATTTAATGGCTAATGAGGTTGGATATGTTTTCATGTGGTTATTTACCATCTCTATATCCTCTTTGGTGAAATGTCTGTTCACATTTTTTCCTCATTTTCTAAGTAGATTGGTTTTTTACTGTTGAGCTTTGAGCATTCTTTGTATATTCTAGCAACTAGGAATATGGGCTCTATCTGGAAGGAATTCTGATGGATATAGTTACTCAGCTATTACATCACTTTATATACAGAGTTTGGCAACCAAATTTTCAAATCAGGAATCCAGGGAAGAAGAAAACAATGAGTTAAGAGACGTCCTCAGTGTGGAAATTTTGAGAATGGCTTACAATGTCTCAGTATCTCAGACTGCTGGCTTCTGAGGAGCCCCACTAAGACCCTGCTGTCCCCATGTGGGCCTGTCTGGGGCAGGCAGCCTGATTCTTATCCATCAGGTATCAACATCCTCAGTGACATGGGGCAGACATCCCTGACACCATTGCCAATCAAAGCCCATTACCAGCCCTGCTGTCCCACCCGCCATCTCTGTCTTTCTTGTGCAGGTAGCTGGCATGGGAGACACAGAACAATTTATGAGCCACAGCCTCAGGGCTTGGTTTGGCCAACAGAATCAGAAATCCAGCTTGAAGGCTGCTGCTATATTTCACCCCTCCACTTCCCTTTGAACACGTTTCAGAGCTATTGATCTTAAAAGTAGAAGATTAGTCACTTCAAAATGAGGCTCAGAGAGTGTGCTACAGAGGAGAGCTGTTCTGAGGATTACAGGCAGCTGCCCCTCCTCCTTCTACCCCTCCACTCCAGCATCCTCATCTAGGCCCCTGGGGCAGGTCTCCCAACTGGAAACTCCTCAACAGTGAGGGCAGGACAATTAAAAGAGGCCAAGCATGTAAAATGCCACAGTAGATGATCAATAAATGTTGGACAAGAATCTAAGCATGCTGGCACAGGGGCAGCAACAGGGAGCTACCATGCCTGAGATCCTGTCTCCCAGAGGCCTCCTGGTCAATGTTTCACAATCCAGAGTCAACCTTCAACCTTGCATTCATAGAAACTGAATTTTCCAATTCTCAGTAGATGTCCACTAACCTAGCCCACAGGAGTGAAGCAAGAAGCAGAAGTCCAGTTTATTAATTTATTAAAACAATGCAAGGTGTAACTCTTTAGGGACCAGAGCAGCCCAAGTCTATGTGAGACTGCCTTCTCCACTGTCAGCAGATTGGCAGGGAGCCTGGCATGGCTTAACGAACAAGAGGCAAAGCCTGAGAAGCCAGTTTGGACCCAGGCATCAAACATGGCAGCCCAGGCTCTTAACTGCTGTGCTACGCTCCCTCCAGCAGGTTCCAACCGAAACTAACTTGGGGCCTGTCCACCCACAGCCGCCTGTGTCTGTTTCTTGTTTTCCCAGGGAGGCCATTCGCCCAATCTCAGATGGATCTCAAAACTTCACCCAAATTAGGGGCTTCACCAAAATCGTCCCCAGGAAGGGAAAATCCGTCTTCCCAGTACTTCAGGCTCTCTTGTCAGAGCGTTGGTCTGAGCTGGCTACTCTCAGCCTACAGAAAAAACGAGCATCCCAGCTGGGCGCGGTGGCTCACGCCTGTAATCCCAGACCATCCTGGCTAACACGGTGAAACCCCGTCTCTACTAAAAAAACAAAAAAATTAGCCGTGCGTGGTGGTGGGTGCCTGTGGTCCCACCTACTTGGGAGGCTGAGGCAGGAGCATGGCGTGAACCCGGGAGGTGGAGGTTGCAGTGAGCTGAGATCGCGCCACTGCACCCCAGCCTGGGCGACAGAGTGAGGAGACTCGTCTCAAAACAAAAACAAAAACAAAACAAAACAAAACAAAAAGAGCATCCCCAGATATGCTGGATCTGTTTAGCTCTTCTGTTTGCAAGCAACAAATATTAAATAGCTCAACCCAAATGGCCATAAGCAAAAATGAAAATATGTTCATATAATGGGAAAGTCTAGGGGGAGGGGGAGGGGGAGGCCCCGCTGGATTCAGGGCTCAACCTGTGGGGCCAGAACTGGGAAGGTGGCTGCCTCAGTGACACCATCTTTTGTTCACAACCAGAAGATTGGAGAGGGGACAATCGGCTTCCTCAATGACCAAAACAAGTCTAGGATTGGGGCTCTTTGGCTCTGCAGCCAGAGCTGGTTCATGTGCTCATCCCTGAGCCAATCACTATCATCAGAGGGAGACCTGAGGCTCTGATTGGCCAGGCCTGAGTTGCATGCTCCCAGAAGCAGAGAGGAGGTCACCCTCATTAGAAGCAAATTGTGACGACTTTCAAAGGAAACTGGGGCTAGCCATGACTAGCCATGGCTGAGTGGATGCTGATTAGCTCCAGACCACAAATGTTCACCCCCCCATGCTCTGTGCTCACCTCTGCACTTGAACTCACCCCAATGCCCACACCTGGAACGACCTCGTGTTCATCCCACCACTACTGCATCCTAAACTCCTGTTCACTAAAAAACCCAGAGCCTGCCTCCACCAACCAGCCTTCCCTGATTATCTCAGCCCACACATACCCTTCCTCGGCACTGTGAAGCCACTTACTGTCCACAAAGCTCACAGGGCACCTAGCACGGCTGCCTGGTCAAGCTTTTTGTCTTTTGGGGTGTATGTATTCTCTCCAATACAGTTCTCTAGGGCTAAGGTATAAAATTTTTTTCTTTAAAGAATTGGATCGTAAATATTTTAGGCTTTGTGGGCCAGACAGTCTCTGTAGCAACCACTCAACTCTGCCATTAGAGCACAAAAGTAACCATAGATATGTAAATGAATGAGGATGGCTGTGTTCCAATAAAACTTTATTTGAAAAAACAGGTGGTGGGCTGGGTTTAGCCCAAGTACTGTGGTTTGTCAACCCTTGCTCTAGGGCTTTAAGGACTGGACCTTGCCTTCTTGATTTTTGCATGTCCCATTCAAGCCAGCACAGCACTTCACACACAGGGACCGACAGTAATCAAAGCTGACTGGACAACATTGAATTTATTATTTTAGTTTCCTTCTTTTAAAAGAAACAGTAGAAAGCTGTGAAGACTATAGCCAAATAGGAATGAGTGGGTGTTCCTGGTTCACACCAAGAATGAGATGCAGGATACGCTGGGAATTTCTCTGTCCAGACTCTTCCAGAAGTCAGAAACAACCAGAGCAGCTGGTAAAAGATACTCCTCTCTGGGGCACACCAATCATAAATAAATGTAAAAGCACGCATGTCTGTGGGTGTTTTTAGTGTGTGTGTGTGTGTGTGTACATGTGTCTGCATATATGTGTGAATGCATGTGTGTAGCATCAGCACACCACCAACAGGCATCCACGTTGCTGGCATCCACGATGCCAGCCCCATCATCCTGCTGAATCCACTTCCTCCTCAAAGACCCTGCCAAGACTGTCCCATAGCGTGCATCTCTGTGACTATCTCTGAGAATAGAGATGGTTCAAGCCTGGGCCATTCTGTGATTCCACGCTAGGCATTTTGGGACCCCTTTGTTCTGTCTGGAGGGCCATGAGCTAGAGAAGTCATGTGGAGGGCCATGAGCTAGAGGAAAAGTGAGTGTTTTTAATGAGAGTATTGCTCCCTCTTGGTCTTAAAGAGCCAATTGTGTCTTTGAGCTGAAAGCCGTGGGAAGGAGCAAAGGAAAGAGAATGAATGTACTTCGGTTCTGAAAACCATTTTTCCTGCTGCTGGGAGGGGTTGATGGGCCCTCTTGGGGTTCCCCACTTCTGTTGAACCCCAGATGTCCCCCCTTTTATGCCTCCTGCTTTCCTGCCTTACTGGGCTTTGTGATAGCATCTGGGCTCTACCACGTATTTACTGTGGGATCCTGAACAAGGTGTGTTGTCTCACTGAGTCTCAACCACTCATCTGCACATTAGGAATAAAATCTATTTCTTAGGACAGTTGTGAGAATGGAAGATGATGCATGTGAAGTTCCTGAGACACAACGTACTCTCAGAAATGGCAGCCAGCATTAATATTAATAATTCTACTTATTATTATTAGCAATTACCTAAAATGCTTCATGATCTTCAGCTGTGTTCATGTGGCCTCATTCTCCTAGAGGGCCCTCCAATCCATCCCCACTCCATGGTGCCCACTTCCTCACAAAGGGACAAAAGCATTTCCCTAGCCATTCTTCATAAATACCGCTAACTCTTTTATACAACCTTCATGAGTCTTCTGACTCAAACCATAGTGGAGGCCTTGTCTTGTTCTGAGAAGCCATATGGCAAGGTGGAAAAAGAACCCAGGAACGCTTGTTCAACCTGGGCATAAGGCAGGGCTCTCCAGAGAAAGAGAACCGTTGGGATATATATGAGGAGATTTATTATGGGAATTGACTCTTGAGACTATAGAGGCTGAGAAGCCCCATGACCTGGTTTCTGCAAGCTGGAGAACCAGGAATGTTAGTGGTGTAATTTTGTCCAAGTCTAAAGGCCTGACAATTGAGATAGGGTTGGGGGACAGCTGCTATAAGTTACTGGGTTCCAACAACCCAGAACTAAGCTCTCTAATGTATAAGGGCAGAAGGAGATGGATGTCCCAGTCAGAGAAAGGAGAGAGAATTCGACTTTCCTCTGTGTTTTTGTTCAATCTGGGCTCTCAGTGGATTGGATGATGCCCACTTACTTGGTGAGAACAGGTCTTCTTTACTCAGTCTACCCATGCAAATGCTAATCTCTTCCAGAAACACTCTTACAGACACACCCAGAAAGAGTGCTTTACCAGCTCTCTGGGCATCACTTTGCATAGTCAAGTTGACACATACAATGAAGCGTTACAACCTGAGTTCAAATTCTTGCTCTGTTGCTCACTGCCTGGATACCTAGGACAACCCTCAACCTCTCTGAGCCTCACTGCTGCAAAAATGCAGTTGACTCTTGACTCTATGGGGTCACTGTGAGGAATTGTTAAGGTGACAGTGCATGGTACGTTGGAGGAGCTCCAAAAATAAAGGCTCATGTTCAATAAATGCTGTCAACCCACAAAAACATTTCTTATACCTGCAATACAAACTTGATTTCCATAAATAATACAACATTTTTCTTAGTCTATGTTTTTTCCTAAGGAACCACCCAATGGCACAGAAAATGAATTCCCACTTCCACCTTCCTGGTGGCTTGGACAACTCTCTGTCCTTCAGTGTCCTTGCTACATTCTCCCTCTCCCATTTGTGCTGTCATCAGCTCCATCAGAGCAGGAGAAAGAGGCAGGAATTAGGTCTTTATCATGATTGCTTAGACTGTTCTGCTAGTGTTCATTGAAAGACCTTTTTTTTTTTTTCTAGTTCAAAATTCAAAAACTAAGAGCAAGGTCTTCCTTACCTAAATTCAAGTAGACATTTTCATTAAAAAAAAATAATAATAAAGACTCAGAAGCCATAAGGGAAACAAGCAAATGTTCATGCTCCCCCTCATTCTCCCTTGACTCAGCAGGGAGAAACTGGTCACAAGGCTTCCCCTGGCAGGCAGAGGCCACACAGAGAAGAGTGTGCATCACCAATGGCCTGTGGACGCCCAGGGAAGCGGGTCTTATCTGGTCAAGGGAAGAACAATGTTTTTATTCATTGGTCATTGCATTCAGTGGTCCAAAAGTGTTTACTGAGCACCTACTGTGTGCAAGGCATCATGCTACATGCTGGTGTGACCCTAGGGGAAGAAAGAAGTCAACACTGTTCTGGAGTTTCTCACAACCCTAGGGAGCCAGCCCTAGGCCTTCTCTTCTGTGGGGCTGGCCTGTCTCAAGAGGGGCCTGACAGAGACCCCACAAGTTCTTTTAAATGATGCTTCCCCAACACTACAATGCTTTTATATTTTAAATACCATGTTGATCCTAAATCCAAACTGCTGCCTCATCCTAAAGTCCTTGGGGATCTAGGCCCCCAGAATTAATTGCTATCCAGGTCAGGAGGTATCTGTTCATCTTCTTTTCCATCAGGGCAAAATGTCTGATCCTGACTGGCCCTTAACTAAGAACTGGAGAACACAGCAGCTTCACTGCACTCCTAAAGAGGAAAACAAAAAAGAACAAAGCTCAAAAGGGCATGGAGAGAGGGTCTCGCGTGGGAGGGAACCTAAGCTCAGTGAGTACAGCACAGATCCATGTTGGAAGGCTGAGCACGTTATTCTGTAGAGTTGTGCGGTCTATTTACCTGCTAATTAGTACCAGGAACTTCATCCGTCCACAAAGGCATCTCTTACACCCACAAGATGAATTTTGTATTTCACAAATAATGCAGTTTCTCTTAAATCAGCACTTTTCTTCTGTAAGAATCCTCCCAGCTGCAAAGAAAAATTAAAAATATTCCCAGAGAATGGGGTTTATAAAAACACTTCAAAATCTCAAGAAATGGATATAGCTATAGAAAAAGGTCTCAGAAACTCTCACCACCATTGCAGACAAGGTGACTCAAGGTAGGTGTGGACGGTGGCCTCATCAGATGGGGATATGGTCCTGCCTTGCAAGACTGTGGTTAGGGCATAGAGATAACCACCAGCAGGAATGGGCAGCTGCCCCCAGACTCCCCCTCCCCCGTCCCTCCTTTCCTTGGCCTTGGCTGACAGCACAGCAGCCTAAAACGGCCTGAATATTGGGGTTTTGAAAGGCTCCAGAAATGCTCCCAGGAAAGTGAGCCCCACACAAGCCCAGACAACAGGTTTACAAGGCTTTAGATGTCTTCTGTGCTTTACTGCACCCCAACTCTCAGCTCTCGAGGCCACCACCCCACGCTGACTCTTCCTTCACTTTTGGCCCTCAGTTCAGTTCCTCAGCAGTTACTAGATTGTGCCGTTCAGGAGGAAGAATTGTTTGAGTCACAGCCCTCCTCCTGTCCCCAGCTCTCCTGCATCTGCTTTTAAGCCAGGAAGTCTGGCATCCCCATTCCCAATGAGCCTCTTGCCCCTGGAAGGAGAGTTCAGCTATGTGACTTTGGATAAGTCACCTACCCTCTCTGTGACCTTGAATGCCACGATGGGGTGCTTGGGCTTGCTCTGAAGGACATCGGAATCGACAGAAAAATTATAAGCAAGTCATTTGCATTATATTGATTTGCATTTTTAAAAAGTTCCTTCTGATGGCTTTTTGAGGGCAAAAAACACATAAATGGAATGAAGTCTTGCATTGGAGTCAGACAGACACATCATGGTGCTGCCCTGCTCAGTGAGGTGACCCTGGGGAAGTCCTTTAGTGTGGCCACCTTGGGGGAGTCTTGTTAAAATGCAGATCTAATTCTGCAGGGAGGTGGGAGGCCTGAGAGTCTGCATTTCTCCCAAGTCCTGGGGTGATACTTCTACAATAAGACCCAATTTCCTGGGCATCTGCAGGCCACCAGTGACACCCACGTTTCCCTGCACACTGGGCCTGTTTCCTCATCTGTAAAATGGCATCAAGAAAACCCCAGGTGTATGGGCTGCGTGGGGTGTGAGTGAGATCTCATGCGTGGCTAGGCTTGTGCTGAGGCCCCCCTGCCCCCAGCTTCCTTCCTCCCCATTACTGCCATGCCCCAGGATGATTAGTGTCTGTTCTAGGCTCAGCACTGACTCCTTCATTTCCGCTCCTCCCTCCTTTTATAGTTGGTGTACTCTGGAACTTTGCTTGGCACTGGACTTGCCTTTCAAATGCCCTAGAAGTCTTCTTTTAGCTCTTCTCTCTTCTCAAATTCAAAATCCACAATGCTTGCCCAAGGTTTCTACAGTCCCAGAGCCATTAGAAGATTAGAATTTTGCAACACCTGCCTCTGCTGCTGCCAAGGTCCCACTTTTCATGCCAAGCAAGGCACAAGACACATTGGCCACATTCTCCTTCCAAGTGAGGGAGCAACCTGTGAGGATGGGCTTTCTAATAATAAGGCCTTAGGTCTGTAGCTTACCTGGTTCACTTCCCAGGCCCTGCAGAGTGCTGGGGTTGGGGAGGGCTTGCAGAAACCCAATGAGGAAGGGTGGGAAGCTCTGTGTCTAGGCCACTGGCCCAGAAGTTTCAGGGCCTAGGAGCTCATCCTGGCTCTGCCTCTCACTCCCTCCATGACTCTGGGGAGGTCATGACCCACTGAGGCCTCAGTTTATCCATCTCTAAAAAAGACATGGAATTAAGTGTCCTCTAGGAACCCTTGCAGCCCCCCATCCTCTTGTGGTCTCCAGTCTGTAAGTGAGAAGATTCAGGGTTTCTGACTACGGGCCAGGGCTCTTTCTACGCATGATATACATGGTAGTCATACTTTATAGCCATGATACATGATACATATATCACATACATCCAAGATCAACATGGAGTGACTCCCTTCCATTTTGAAAATGAGCCATTCAACCTTACACTTCTCTCCCACTGTGGCCCCATTTCTTTGTTCTTTTTATTGCAAAACTCCTTGATAGTGTTCTTGGGGAGGTTTTTAATTATGTCTGCCAATTCTCTCACACTGCTCCCAGGGAGAGATGGGGTCCATGTCTCCCACTTGAAATGGGGTAGGCTTCTGAGAGTATTTTGGCCAACAAGGTAGGGCAAAAGGCCACACACACAGCTCTGCCTTGCTCACAGAAATTCTCCTTCTTACGCAGTTTCAATACCCTGAGGCCGCCATGCTGCAAGGAAGCCCAAATGAACCCCCATCCAGCAACCTCATGGAGAGACCCTGAAACTTCACGAAAAGCGAGAGAGAGATCTGCCTGATCAGCACCCAGCAAGCTCCAGCTCCAGCCACTGAGGGCCTGCATGACACTGCCTGGCAGGTCCCAAGTCAGAACTGCCCAGCCAAGCCCTTATTCTCAGAAACCATGACAGATAATAAAATGGTTGCCATTGCTCTGTGCCACTAAGATGTGAGTGACAAGACAGCACTCAACACTGGAACAATCATCTATTTGTGCTCCTGCAAATCCCTTCACCACCCCACTGCTCCTCCCAAACTGCTTTCATGACTCGTGACCATCACTGTGCCAAATCCAAGTTTTCACCCTTCATCCTACTCAACCTGTCAGCACCATTTGACCTGAAGTCATATCCTATTATGTCATGCTCTGCTCAAAACTCCCCAGTGGCTTCCCATCTAACTTAGACTAAAAGCCAAAGTCAAGACAATGGCCAACGGAGCCCTACCTGATCTGCTGCCCATCCCCCTTACTTTTCTCACTCAGTTCCCATTACTCCACCTTCTGCTCCCTCTGCTCTGTCCACTGTGGCCTCCTGGCAATGCCTCAAACATGTTTCCACCTCAGGGTCTTTGCACTTGCTGCTCCCTTGGCCTGAAACTCCTAGATAATTGCATAGCTCTTGCCCTCATCTCCCTCAAGTGCCACTCCTCTAAAAAGCTTTCCCTAATGGCCCTTATTATTTTTAAAAATATTTATTATTATTATTATTATTATTATTTTTGAGACAGTTTTGCTCTGTCACCCAGGCTGGAATGCAGTGGTGCAATCTCGGCTCACTGCAACCTCCACCTCCCGGGTTCAAGGGATTCTCCCACCTCAGTCTCCCAAGTAGCTGGGATTACAGGCACCAGCCACCAAGCCTAGCTAATTTACATATTTTTAGTAGACACGAGGTTTCACCGTGTTAGTCAGGATAGTCTCAATCTCCTGACCTCGTGATCCACCCACCTCGGCCTCCCAAAGTGCTGGGATTACAGGCATGAGCCACTGCGTCCAGCCCCTTATTTAAAATAGACACCCACCTGCTGGGCACGGTGGCTCACACCTGTAATCCCAGCACTTTGGGAGGCCGAGGTGGACGGATCACGAGGTCAGGAGATCAAGACCATCCTGGCTAACACAGTGAAACCCAGTCTCTACTAAAAACTACAAAAAATTAGCTGGACATGGTGGCGGGCGCCTGTAGTCCCAGCTTCTAGGGAAGCTAAGGCAGAAGAATGGCGTGAACCCGGGAGGCAGAGCTTGCAGTGAGCCGGTATCGCACCACTGCACTCTAGCCTGGGTAACAGAGTGAGACTCCATCTCCAGACACCCACTAACACCCCTCACACACACAGACCACCACTACTGGACCCTTTCTTGCCCCTGTTTATTTTCCTATAACACGCCTCATGCTCTGGCATACCTTACATTCATTTGTTCTGTCTCCCTCCACTCAATTTTAAGTTCCATGAAGGTAGGAATTTTAGGCTGTTTCACTCACTGCTGTTTTCCAAGCATCTAAACAGTGTCTGGCACATAGAAGGTACTCAATAAGTGTTTGAATGAATGAATGAATGAATGATATGATATGACTATGGCTCCCAATTGCTGCCATCAGAGTGATACCACACACAAATAATTACCCACACCCTTCAATAGCTCCCCATCATCTTGAGGATAAACCCAATCTCCTTAAACCTACCTTTAAGGCCCTTTATGACCTGGCTCCTGCAGACTTCTGTAGCCCTCACTTCTCACTGCTTCCTGCTTTGCACTTCACACTCCAGCAACACCTAACTGCTTGAGTTTTTCTATATGTCCCCATGATATGTCACATGTACTTGCCTTTGCTCTACTGTCCCCTCTCACCTGGAATGCTCTCTCTGCCTTCTCCTTCCTGAAACATTACCTCTCTTTCTTCAGTGTGCAGCTCAAATATCCCTTCCCCAAGGAACCTTCCTTGCCTTCCCTAGGCTGATTAGCTTCTTCTTCATGCTCCTAAAGCAGCATGGGTTGATCTCCATCACTGTAGCTACCACTTGATGGTTTACCTACCTGTTTTCCCCATTCCCCACTAGACTGCAGAGAATACCAATGACTAAAGACATGAGCATGTTAATTTAATGAAGGGCAAGGTCCAGGGACAATGCTGGAAACAATATGCTACAGGATGACCTCAGATGAAAGGGAGAGGAACGTTGAGTCAAATCTTCTTGGTCCTTCTTTTGGAGAAACTTGGATGTCAACTGAGTATTAAGAGATGCTATGGAATTATTGTTGATTTCCTTGGGTATATCTATAAAATGGAGATAATAGTATGCCTGTCTCCATAGGTTGCTGTAGGCTTTAAATTCAGCATTAAGTTAGGCGCATCTTCAAGAGGTGCTGAACACAGAATAGTGCTCAGTCAGTGATACTGATGAACAAACATGATGCTTCCATCTGGTCCAGGGCTGGGCGTGTAGTAGACACTCTCAGAATGTCTTTGAATTAGAAAAAGAAATGGAGGCATGAGCATGTGGGGATTTCATGTGGCACCACCCGGAGCGTGTTTTGATGGTGCAAGGAAGAGAGGAGAGTGGAGCCCCTGCTCAGGATCCTGCAGGGATGGGGCTGAGCCTGAGCAGATGGTGAGGTGAAAGGTTCCTGCTCCTCTTCCCTCTACCTTCAGCAGGCGATTACCTACGTGCTTCTCTCATTTCTATGACAATGACGCCCCTCCTGGGCCCAGGGAGCTGAGGAAGGGGAGCTGCTTCCCTGACAGTTCTGGAAAGACCCAGGCTGAGGCTGACAGGGGGAGGAAGATTTTGCCAGGCTCTGTTGGGAGACTCAGAATCACTAACAGTAATGGCCAAAAAATCTACCCACCCAGTGGCAAAATTGTGAGCGTGATCATCAGGATTAATATGAACTGCTTACTGAGACTAGGACTCGGTCAAGGTCCAATTTTTATTGGTTATTTTATTTGAACTGCATATGTTAATTCCATGAAGTAGGAATATTACCACCATTTTGTAGATGAAGAAACTGAGGGTCAGAGGCAGGTGGAGCATCTCCTAGATTCACATGGAGTCAGGATTTAAACAATTGCAGAGCTCTTCCCTGCTACACAAGTTCACAAGTTCCTGAGAAAAAGCCCAAATGATGAGGTCAGGAATAACATCACCCCACCACACACGCTTCACACACACCACACATACACACATACACCAAGAACCCGGTTTAGTGATAAATTAAGATGTAGGGAGCCACACTCCTGTGTCCTGGGCCATTTCCTCCCAGGACCTCTGCGCCTGACATCCAGCATGCCTATTCTTCCCAATCTGCTTAGTGAAGCTGCCCTGTCCCACCCAGCCCCACTCTCACATGCTCCCAGGCTGGAACCTTCCAATACTGTCAGGGTCTCCAGCCTCCCCCCAGCACCTCCCCTGAACATTGGTAGCTGCAGGACAAACCTTACCTACTGGTCAAAACACCCAGAAGTCAGGGCACATCCCTGGTCTTGGATGAAGACAGAGATGAAATACACACCCAGGGATTCAGGGAGAAGCCTCTGCCTTGGACAGGAGTGGCTAATTCCAGAAAAGAACAGAGACTCCACAAAAGGGCATGAAGGGCCCTCCCTGCACTTAGACTGACTCTTGTCTAGCAACTGAGGGGTCTTTAGATGTTGTCTGTTTCAAAACAACTTTTGTGCCCATTGGCCAATATGATGAAAGAAACAGACTCTTATCAATGACATGCTTTCTCTGTCTTTCTATACCTGCATTCATTCATTAACATAGTTTTTGTTGAGCCCTGTCTATGAATTAACTCCTGTTCTAGGTACTGGAGATACAGTAGTGAAGGAAACAGACAAGAACTCCTGGCCTTGTGGAGCTGACATTCTGGTAGATGGATAAGCCCCACATACAGAGGTACACACACCATGTGTCAGATGGCAACAGGGGCTGTGGAGACAAGCAAAAAAATGGGAGGGGAGTGGCTGCAATTTTAGATCAGAGGTCAGGGAAACCTCACTAGGATGGTTTCATTTGAGCAAAGGCCTAAAGGAGCAGAAGGAGGTAGCCAGGCAGATATCTGGGGAGGAAGCATTCCAGGCAAAGAGAAATGCATGTACAAAAGCCCTGAGGCAGGAGCTACTTTACTTGGTCAAGGAACAGCAGGAGGCCAGCAAGAGCCAGAGGAAGGCAATAGGAAAGGAGGAGAGGTGGGGACAACGCCAAGTGGTACAAGGCCTTGTGTGCTACAGAAAGCTCTTTGGCTTTTCCTTTGAGCATGGCTGGAAGTGATTGGAAGCTTCTGAGCAGTGCTGGAATGTGATCTGACTTGAATTTTAAAAGATGACTGTCTACTATGTGAAGAATAGATGGCTGGGGACAAGGTGGATGCAGAGTCAATGAGGGAGCTCTTGCAATAATTCAGCCAGGATGACAGAGGCTTGGCCCGGTAGGAGCCTGGAAAGACGGAGAAGGGGTTAGGCTCACACAGTGGTGTATTGATGGCTTACATATATCTTCTCCCAGAAGCAGCCCAGCAGGGAGTTAAGAGTGGGACCTCTGGAGTCCAGCAAGCTTGTGTTTTAATCCTGGTCACTCTTTCTCAGCTGGTTATCTTTGAGATAATTGACTTAATCCTCCTAAAGTTCCATTGTTCCTTCATTGGAGAAACTACCTCTGCTACCTCTTAGCTATGCTAAGCTTCTAATGTAGCAATGCCTATGTATTAGTCCATTCATACATTGCTATAAAGACATACCTAAGACTGAGTAATTTGTAAAGAAAAAAGGTTTAATTGACTTATAGTTCTGCAGGCTGTACAGGAATCATGGCTTGGGCAGCCTTAGGAAACTTACAATCATGGCAGAAGGTAAAGGGGAGCAGGCACATCTTCACATGGCTGGCAGGAGAGTGAGCAAGTGAAGGGGAAAGTGCTACACACTTTCAAACAACCAGATCTCATAAGAACCCTATCATGAGAACAGCAAGAGGCAAGTCCACCCCCATGATTCAATCACCTCCCAGCAGGCCCCTCCTCCAACCATATCAGCCTGTAACACCCCCTCCCTGACCACCACCCAGCACAGCCTCTGACACACAGAAAGCACTCAATAATGATCAGACTTGTGGGGGCTCTTTGATTTCATGACTGTGTTACCAAGACCCACTAGGACAGAGGCCACAACAGCCTCTCTCTGCTGTACTCCAAAATGCCCACTCTTATATCTGCTCCAAATTAAACTCCAGGTTCCATCTGGGAATTCAGGACACTCTGACCCTGCCAGTCTGACCCAGTGGCCATGCTGGTCTTCCCCTTGTGACCTCAGAGATGGCTTATCCCATGTTTATATATAGGAGCTTTGGAATCAAAATTATGATAACAGTGACTTTTGGTAAGCAACTATTTTTTGTATGAACTCCATTGAACTAATGTAAGACCTTAAAATAGTTTTCCACACATTATGAGCTGTGTCTTGCTTTCCTCATGTCCACCAGTCATTTTAGAAATTGTTTTCATAGGATTCAACTTAGGCACAGAGCTGTTGCATCTTACAACTTCAGGAAGTGCTGGCTGGGGGCACCCCTGGCATGCATGGGGCAGCTAGCTATGGGTCTGGGCATGGCTTATCTTGTCCATGTGGTCATACAACAAAGCTTGGATTCACTGAGCAATTGTTGGACCTATCCTGGCTTCTGCCAGGTGGTTGTGCTTAGCATCATTATTTCTTTCAAGTTCACCAGTGAGCTTGCTGCACAATGAGGTCAAAGTAGCAGGGTCATGACATCCTCTGGGCCAAAACAGCAGGGTTTTGCCCCAGTCCCTGGTGTTGCTTCTGGCACCTCAGACTCCCCTGGGCTGTGTGGCTCTCATTCCCTTGGCATTCCTGTGACCCCTCCCAGTGGGAAATGCTTAACCCCCATCTCAGACCTCTGCCCACCTGGGGTTCACCACAGCCTGACCTCTTGCATACTACTGCCAACGTCAAGGTGAGTTATTCATCAGTGTCATCCCAAGGATTAAAAGGAAAGAAGACTCATCCCAGCAATGGTCCTCCCTGGTCCTGACCATTCCCTCTAGCAGTGCCTTCCAGCACATGCAATGCAGAGATCCTACTCTAATCCCCATCCCCCAACACACACACACACACACACACACACACACACACACACACACACACTCTGTGAGGAGATTTCTGGAGACAAGCTTTGCCCTGGGGGACTCTGCCAAGGTCCCCTGGCTCTGCCCTGCAGTAACTGAGCCAGCACCAGCAGCCTCATCACCCTCACCTGGACTGCAGCCTCCCTGCCTCCCATGGCTTCCTCTGCATTGAATTGTGCCCCAGAAAGCTTTCAAAGCCTATCCAGACCCTATCCTGCCACACCCTGACCCAGTGGACGAAGCCACCTCCTTGTTTCATCTGCAAGCTCTTTCATCACATGGTCATCACTCGCCTCCCAGGCTCCTTGCTCACCAATGTCCAGTTCCCCTCTGCACACTTCCCTCCAGATGTCCCCAAAGACTTGCAGGACCCATGTCTTTTCTACTTTTCCAGGCCTCCACAATTTGCCACAGCTGTTTTCTCAGCCTGGACATCCCTTCTGCCCTCTGCTCTACAGCCCCAGTCCACAGGGAGTCTCTTCCGCCAGCTCCTCCCTCTCTCCTCCCAGAGCAGATGCTGTAGGGCATCACCTAGATCCTCCTTCAGGACCGAGTTCTCCTCCCCAGCTGTGGGGTTATTGGAGGCTGGGAGATCCTCGCTGGGTCCCTTCCCAGGAATTGCCCTCTACCAAGAGAACTGCCTCTCCCAAGGCCATGCCGTCCTTCCAGCCTGATCACTGTCGATGGGGGCAGTGGGGCCCAGGGCAGAGAGGCAGCTGCTGGCCTCCACTCAGTGCAACTCTGAAGAACCATCTAGAGCTTCCTATGCTCAACCATGCCACATGGCAGCCTCTGCCTCTGCCCAGCCCTGCTCCCTGCCCTGCACCGCTGCAGGTGTTGCTCACAGTAGCCCCAATATGCCTCCTGCACGCAACCTCCCTTTCAGAGTTCACTGGCTGGGAATCGAATCTGTGATGGCCGCTGACCCAGGGCAGGTGGGTGCCTGTGGTGAGCCTCTGTGTTAATGCCTGCTCGAGCACCAGTCTCACTCCATGGGGACTCTTCACGGCCTTGTCTCCCCCACCAGACCACCATCCTCTTGGCATCTTTAACTGTTCATTCCAGAAACACTGACTAAGGAGCCCTAACTTATTCATTCATTCCACAAATCGTTAATGAGCCTGTACCAGGCGATGAGTGCCAGGGATGAACAATCAGACATGGAGCTTAAAATATGCCTTCCACCTGTAATCCCAGCACTTTGGGAGGCCGAGGCAAGCAGATCACCTGAGGTCAGGAGTTCGAGACCATCCCAGCCAACATGGAGAAACCCCATTTCTACTAAAAATACAAAATTAGCCAGGTGTGGTGGCACATGCCTGTAGTCCCAGCTACTCGGGAGGCTGAGGCAGGAGAATTGCTTAAACCCGGGAGGCGGATGTTGCAGTGAGCCAAGATCGCACCATTGCACTCCAGAATGGGCAACAAGAGCGAAACTCCATCTCGAAAAAAAAATGCCTTCCCCTCTGTATGACTTACCCATGGCTACTATTACAAATCACCACATATTTAGTGGCTTAAAATAACACACAGTTATTATCTTACAATGCTGTGCGTTCAAAATCCCACACAAGTCTGCCTGGGCTAATATCTGCATGCCGTCAGGGCTACGTTCCTTCTGGAGGCTGAGAGAGAAACCACTTCTCACCTTTTCGGCTTCTAGAGCTGCCCACATTCCTTGGCTCATGGCCCCTTCCTCCATGGTCAGAGTCAGCAAGTGCAGGCTGGATTCTTCTCACACTTGGACCTTTCTCCTAGTGTCTTCTCCCTCTCTGACTCTAACTCTGCCTCCTTCTTCCACTCGTAGAGACCCTGTGGTTACACCAGGCCCACCCAGATAATCCAAGAAAAATCTCCTTATATAAAGTCAGCTGATTAGCAGCCTTAATTTAATTTGCAATCTTAATTTTCCCCTTTGCCATGTGAGCTAATATATTTACAGATTCCAGGGAGTAGAACATGGACATCTCTGGGGAGGGGATGCGTTATTCTGCAGATCCCACCCTCCTGCCTAGCTTGGACATGACACAACAGTAAATGCTCAGTCAATATTACAACAAAAAACTGAACGTATGAAAAGCCCTAAACAGTTGATCCCAAGCATGACTGTCTTCCCTCCCCTCCCACCCTCTCTCCTTGGCCCAGCTGCACTGGTTCTAGCTTGTGGCACATGCTCTCACCCTTCCTTGCGGTGTCACTAACTCCTCTGTTCAGCCTGAGCCCCAGCAAATACTCTTCCATTTTCCACACTGGGTGATGTATGTCTCGTATGTGTATCTGTCTCACTCTAAGATGTCTGTCTTGTCTCTGTCCTTTTCCTGCATCTGCGAGTTTTAGAGCACCTTCCCCAGTGCTCGAGTCTGCCAACTGGAATCATTCTGACAACTTCCTCTGCCCCCAATCCTCAGGTCCCCGCTCTAATCCCAGTACAGTTTTTCTGCATTCTACTTCTGTCTTTTCTCACCTCCTTTCTTCCTCTAAGGGCCCCACCTATACATTGTACATTTTCTTTTTTTCTTTTGAGATAGGGTCTCACTCTGTCACTCAGTCTGGAGTGCAGTGACATGATCTCAGCTCACTGCAACCTCCGCCTCCTGGGCTCAAGTGATCCTCCCACCTCAGGCTCCTGAGTAGCTGGGACTACAGATGCGCCACCACACCTAGCTAATTTTTTGTATTTTTAGTAGAGACAGGGTTTTGCCATGTTGCCCAGGCTGCTCTGGAACTCCCGGGCTCAAGCCATCCACTTGCCTTGGCCTCACAAAATGCTGGGATTATAGGCATAAGCCACCACACCCAGCCCACACTGTACATTTTCAATAAGCAAGTCATTCCCATTGATGGTGCCACATTTTAAAAAAGTACTTAAGACGGCACATTTATTTTTTTAAGCAGACAAATCCATGCCCACGCTCTCACTCCACTTCTGACATGTCTCTCCTAAATTTACAACCACTTTTTTGGGGATGGAGGAACCATTTTTAAAATAATGACATTTAATATTCCAAACATCTCCACTCCTGGTAATGTATTAATATCTTGAATTGTCAAGCCTCAGAGGAAGCCAAAAGATCACAGTAATCACCCTGAGAAGCTGTAGCTGGTGCACGATTGATGAGAACTCCTACATAACAAAGAGCCGAAGCAGCTGCTCCTCCATCCCTCCTTCAGCTGGTCAAACCCACAGATCACCTCCACACCTTTGAGAGTTACACACAGTGGTGTGTGTGACACGCTCACCTCATTGTTTGCAAGGTGAATATTCTAAGTGGAGTCTATCTGTCTATCAGTGGTTTTCCATTGCTGTGCCCTGGAGCTTATAAGAGTTCCAGCAGTGCCTCAAGGGCAACGCCAATCAGAATTTCTGTGTAGAAGTGGTTTAAGGGAGGTGGTCTGGTTGGTAATTGGCCTTGGGTATTTGTCTTGATGCTGAATTTGCATGACAAACTTATTGCTAAAGACTGGAGTTTCTGCCGCTGCTGGCGGCTGCCCTTATTTTCTGCCACTGCTGGGGTGCCCTTTAGAAAACAAAAAGGGAGGCTAAGAAAAAAGAAATTTAGCATTTATGGAACCTCTGCTCTATGTCAGGTATTTTCCAAACACTGACCTACTTAACCATTACAACAGTTCTGCAAGGTATAACTATCCCAATTTTATAAATGAAAGAGGCTGAAAAAGTCTAATTAACCTGCCTGTATTTGGTATCTTTTGGAGCATAACAAATTACTCCAAACCTTAGCGGCTTAAAACAACAAACGTGCATTATCTCACAGTGCCTGTGGGTCAGAAACCAGGGAGAAGCATAGCTGGGTAGTTCTGGCTCAGTTGCTCATGAGGTTTTCAATCAGGACATTGGCAGGGGTCCCAGTCCTCCAAAGGCTTGACCAGGGCTGGAGGATCTGTTTCTGTGTAAGGCAGAATAATGGCCCCATAAAGATGTCCATACCCTAATTCCTGAAACCTGTAAATATTGTATGGTAAAAAGAAATGAATGTTGCAGACAGAGTGAAGGCTGCCAACTAGTATATAGGGACATTATTCTAGATTATCCAATGTAATCACAGCGTCCTAAAAATTGAAAAGGGAAGCAGAAAAGGATGTCAGAGAAAAAGACTGGCAACAGAAGCAGTGTCGGAAAGATGCAGTGTTGTTGGTTTCAAGACAGAGGAAGGGGCAACAAGCCAAAGAATGCAGGCTACTGCTAAAGTTGGAAAAGACAAGGAAGCAGATTCTCCCCTACAGACTCCATAAAGAAACAGCCCTGCTGACACCTTGATTTTAGCCCAGGGAGACCCTGTTGGACTTCTAACCTACAGACTTCAAGATAAATGTGTGATGTTTTAAGCTGCTAGGTTTGTGGTCATTTGTTACAGCAGCAATAGAAAACTAATACAAGCTTCCAAGGTGGTTCACTCACATGGTTGCTGGCAGAAGACCTCAGTTCTTCACCATGAGGGTGACTCCTATAGTCTACTTTAGTGTCCTTACAACATAGCAACCATCTTCCTCCAGAGCAAGTGCTCTCAGAGGGAGAACAAGGAAGAAGCTGCAATGCCTTTTGTGCTCCAGTGCTAAAAGCCTAACATCAGCTTTCCCACCACATTCTAGTTGCAGAGTCACCAAGTATGCACAGTCCACACATAAGGGGAAGGGAACTGAGTGTTTATGGCCACACACCCTGAACATGCCCACACTCATCTGAAGGGAGGAGTTTCAAAGAATTTGTGGACTTTTTTCCACACTGCCAAGGTCACACCAGATTAATCAGTAGACTTGAAATAAAATTAAAAACTCAGACTTCTGTGCCCAAAGTCTACACTCTTTCCATTTCACAGAATTACAGAGGTGGTTCTAAGACTCAGGTATTGCAGTCTTGCCATATTACCAGTGGTACTGAGGCTAGGTTCCTCAGGAATAGTAATGGGGATCTGAGAACTATTTTCAATATTTTTAAATTGCAAAGGGAACATCACATTCCCAACCAAGATGAGGTCACACCAGCTCTTGCATGAAATGACATCAACTCAATTTGCTTATACTGTGATCAGAAGCTTTAGTTGGAAGTTATGGATGTCTTTAATAAAACATGGAGAACCTAATGTTATTAAAATAAGCTCTATCTGACAGATAACATCTTTCAAAATATAGCCTTCCAAGGACAAAAACCAAAGAGCATCTTGGTGGGGAGGGGGTTGGGAATCCCTGGTCTACAGCAGCTCTCTGTTTTACAAATGGGGACACTGAGGCCCAGAGAGGGTGGGGTCTCACCCAGGTCACCCTGAGAATTAAACAAAGCCAGGATTGAACCAGGACATCCTCATTCCCAAGTCAGTGCTCACAGCCTCCAAGGAAAAGGTTTTCTCATTTAATGAGAGAGGGGCGAGCAGAGAAGTAACCAAATAATTTTCTAACTGTTCCTCCAGGGCAGGCTTTGGCCATTTTTTTTTTTTTCTTGAGATGGAGTCTCGCTGTGTTGCCCAGGCTGGAGTGCAGTGGCATGATCTCGGCTCACTGCAAGCTCCGCCTCCTGGGTTCATGCCATTCTCCTGCCTCAGCCTCCCGAGTAGCTGGGACTACAGGCGCACAGGGCCACACCCGGCTAATTTTTTTGTATTTTTAGTAGAGACAGAGTTTCACCGTGTTAACCAGGATGGTCTCGATCTCCTGACCTCGTGATCCGCCTGCCTCAGCCCCCCAAAGTGCTGGGATTATAGGCGTGAGCCACCACGCCCAGCTGGCTTTGGCCATTTTTAAAGTGTATTGCTTACGGGGAAAGGCCATTAATGTGTTCCCATGGGAGCTAATGAGATGGAGGTGATGACTAATCTTGGAAGGGGGTTTTGGGGGAGAAAGAGGTGGAGTCTCTGTCCAAATGACTACACGGATCCCAGAATAGTCCCACAGGCAAGAAATGACATTGAGCCATGAGTTTGTTCTCTACCCTGGATGTCAATCCCTGAAAGAGGAGGACTCAGATGACCCTTCATCTGAGTTACTTGAATAATCTGGTTTCTCGAATAATTCCTAGGACCTAGCCCTGCACCTGCCCCAGCCAGGCTCAGACTTACTTAAAGCCCCAGGAAGAATCCCATCTCTGCAAAATAGCACAGCTGCTGTGGAAAACAATATGATGTTCCTCAAAACATTAAAAATAGATTTACCATGTGATACAGCAACTCACTTTGGGGTATATGCTCAAAAGAACTGAAAGCAGGGACTAGAACAGGTATTTGCACACCCACATGCACAGCAGCACTATTCACAATAGCCAACACATGGAAGCCTCCAAGAGTACATTGACAGATGAGTGGTCTATGCATACAGGGGAAATTTCTTAGCCTTAAAAAGGAATGAAATACTGGCACATGCTACAACATGGATGAAATCTGAAGACATTCTGCTAAGTGAAATAAATCGGTCACAAAAAACAAACATTGTATGATTTCACTTATATGAGGTACCTAGAACAGTCAAATTCACAGAGACAGAAAGTAGAATGGTGGCTGCCAGAGGCTGGGAGTGAGGAAATGAGCAGTTAGTGTTTAATGGGTATAGAGTTTTGGTTTGGGAACATGAAGCCGTTCTGGAGATGGATCGTAGTGATGGTTGCATGACAGTGTGAATGTACTTCATGCCACTGGACAATACATTTACAAATGATTAAGGTGGTGCTTTTAATGCTGTGTATAATTCACCACAATTTTTAAAAAATTAAAAAAAGACATCAGGGAGGTAACACCCTTGGGGAGGGCTAGAAAACCCGGCTTGGAAGCTACACATCCAGGACTGACACCCCAAACTATCCTGAAGACCCCGCTGGGTGGAGACGTGGCTGCTGAGCTGCCGGGCACAGATGCATCACCAGCGCTGGACCCCAGATCCTGCCACTGCTAACCTAGAAATCCAATGGAGCTGCTGCCTTGCCACCAGCCCTGCCAGGATATCTTTACTTCTTCACAAACTTCTGACTCAAGGAGCAGAAGCCCAGGTCATGTGCGCACAGCCTGGATGCAAAGGGCCCTGGGAAATCACATGCATGTAATTTGTATCAACTTCCATTGCAGGAAATGCGTTCTAGATCACAGAGTGGGAGATTTCTCCAAAATATTTTAGAAAAAAGGGCCCTGATATGGTTTGGCTGTGTCCCCACCCAAATCTCATCTTGAATTGTAGCTCCCATAATTCCCATGTGTTGTGGAAGGGACCCAGTGGGAGATAACTGAATTATGGGGGCGGTTTCCTCCATACTGTTCTCGTGGTAGTGAAAAAGTCTCATGAGATCTGATGGTTTTATAAGGGGTTTCCCCTTTTGCTTGGCTCTCACTTCTCTCTTGACTGCCACCATGTAAGATGTGCCTCTTGCCTTCCACCATGATTGTGAGGCCTCCACAGCCATATGGAACTGTGAGTCCATTAAACCTCTTTTTCTTTATAAATTACCCTGTCTTGTAATCAGTGGCATGAAAACATACCATTACAGGCTCTTTCTCTCCATCCACATCACCCCCCTTCCAGATCAGGAGTAGTGTGTCTCAGCCCAACACTCCTAACTTCCTCCTTGCTGACCTCTCTCTCTAGAGCTACCCCTTCCTATCCAATCTGCAGCCTCTGTGTTCCCAGGGGTCATCCCTCTCTTCATTACACTCACATCCACTGTGTCACCAAGGCCAGCCAGCTTTGCCTCCCCAGCATGCTTGTCCACCTTCTCCTTGCCACTTCTTTCCTCTGTCCTCTTAGAACCTTCATGCAGGCTCCCATTACCCCTTTCTGGTCCCCAAGTCCAGGGGATGCTCTTGACCACTCTCAGCTTCCCCCTATGATGCTTCTAGATGGTAAACCAGATCAAAGCACTCCCCTGGTCAAAATTCACCTATCACTGGCTCCTCTGTGCCTTGAAGATAAAATGCCAAGGCCTTAGCCTGGTATCCATGCATCCTTCACCCTCAGCCTCCCCCAGGATCATAACCAGAGCATATCCCAACTGCAGGCACCATGCTCTCTCTCTCGCCCCCAAATATTGCATTTCCAAATGAAACATCTTTCCCACCTTTTGGCCAAGCAAAATACTCAGAAGCCTTGCTTGACCTCCAAGCCTAGGTTGAGGGTCCTCTCTGTGCCCCCTGACACACACATCCTGCTCATCTGCACCTCACTCAGTTCCAGAACAGTACTTATTGTTCTGAATTGGAACAAACTGTTCACTTATTGATACCCATGACCTCCAATAGCCTGGAAGTTCCTTCAAGTATGGGACAATGTTTTGTCTCAGCAGTCAGCAGAGCAAACAGTAGACACTCAATAAATGTTCAACAAATGAATGAGGCAAATGAACTTTTAGCCCCAAAAGAACATCGCCCTGTCTCTGGGGAGCCAGTCCTGGTATAGCAGACTGGGCTCTTTAAGACTCAGCAGGTTTTGCTCTGGGGTGATGCTAGCATATCTTACTGCCTCCTGACCATGAGGCCTCTTCCCTCAAAACCACCAGAAGGAGACCAACCACTGGCCTTTCTCTAGAACTTCCTGTCTGACCAAACTTAGCCTGGAACAACTCAGAATCCAGCCTCTTATCTACTGAGCAGTCCTGCCTGCTCTGTCCAGGCTGTACCATGTCCTCAATGCACCAACAGCCTTGCCCAAGCATCCAGCCACACTGAGGCAAGATGAGCCCTGCTAAGCGCAGCAGGACAGGCCTGGTCTGGCCTAAGTTTCAGCCTAGCTAAGGCACAGGTCTCCATGATCCCACCCCAGAACTTCCTGGATGCCCAATGGTCCTGCATTTCATCACCTGCCTTTCTGCTTAGAGTTCTCCCCCAGCCCTTCCCTCCCTCCCTCCCTTCCTCCCTCCCTCCCTTCCTTCCTGAGTTCTCCCCCTGCCTTCCCATTCTTCCTCCCCTTCCTTCCTTCCCTCCTTCCTGCCCTCCCTACCTCCCTCCTTCCTTCCTTCCTTCCTGAGTTCTCCCCATGCCTTCCCATTCTTTATCTCCTTCCTTCCTTCCTTCCTTGCTTCCTTCCTTCCCACTCCCCTGACTTCCCTCTCCTTTCCCTCCTGCTATGGTCTCAATGTTTGTGTCTATGCCATATTTGTATGTTGAAATCCTAATCCCCAACATGATGGTATTAGGAGGTGGGGTCTTTAGAAGGTGATTAGGCCATGAGGGTGAGGCCCACATCAATGAGATTAGTGCCTTTATAAAAGAGGCCCAAAATAGACCCCTTGCCCTTTCTGCCATGTGAGGACACAGGAAAAGGACAGCTATCTGTAAAACAGAAAGCGGACCCTCATCAGACACTGAATCTGCTGGTGCCTTCATCTTGGGCTTTCCAGCCTCCAGAACTGTGAGCAATAAATTGTTATAGCAGCCCAAATGGACTATGACACTTCTCTCTTCCATCCACATACATTTCCATGAACGCTTTAGCCTGTCAAACAGGTGGGAAATCAAGGAATCAACACATCTAAGTGTGCCCATTCTTGCAGCTGCTGTGCTAGGCACCTAATATGGAGCATCTCACCACCTCCAGCCCACAATCTCTGATACTGGGATTATGATACTCAGTTTACAGAGGAGGAAATTTTGCTCAGAGGTCCGATCATTTGCCTTACTCATTAAGTCACCTAGCTCAAGTTCAAACTCTGGCTGCAAAGGACACACCCTTCTCCCTGCACCATCTGCTTTTTCTGCTCTGACAATGTCTTCTGCAAGAGGAAGACGGCCTACTCCTTCTGCCCTTGAAGAATTTTCAGCACCACAGTAGGGAAAGCATTCCCTGCCTGCCAAGAAATTTAGACAAAAGGTCAGGGAGGCCCAGGAAAATTAGACATTCACTTTCTGTTGGGGAGATGTTTGAATTCTGTTTTCAAGAATAGATAAGGCTTAGGCTGCGTGGAAGAAAGTTCAAGGATAGGACAGGCAGAAGGATGGGGTAAGCTACAAGAAACATGTCAGCCTCCCTGGAACTCTGAGAGGCTCATGTGTCACTGAGAAGTGATGCCCATCCTTGCAAACCACAGAGGAAATAGAAATACTGGGCAATGGTAAAAATAGCTCCATGGTGACGATGTATTTTTTGGAACCACCTGGACAGTGAGATATTGCTGACACTCCACCGATGAGGCTGTTCAGATTGATCTATGCTCTTTTTGGGGGTAGGGAGGTGGGGGGAGACAAGCAAATGAACTAATCACTTCAGGTAGAGAAAAAAATAAAAGGTCACCTTTGGTACCAAGATATTTTTCCAAGTCACAGAGCCTAGCAATACCTAAACCCCATCCTTACATAACTGAGGGTTTTGCAGCCCGGGGGCTTGTTGTCTGCAGTGAAGATCTTTTAAGAAAACAAATGGTCATTGTTTACATGATAATGACAGGAAAAAAATAATGAAAACCAGGCAAGGGGCCCCTGGAGATTATTTTGACGGGTAATTAAAAGGCATACTAGAAGTCCCAGGACTATATCTGCCCCACCCAGGGGCCTGCCTCCCTGGTGGGGTCTGGGGGAGTAGGTACTGCAGTTCTCCAACTTGCTGGAGGTTTGGTTTTGTTTCGGAGTTTTTCTTACCAAAGTTCATTCTTTGCAGTTATAAGAGAGAAACTGAGACCTAGATTAACATGCTAATTACTCCTTGGCAATTAAATTAACTTTGTCAGAAAACAAAAGTTATCTCCCTGAAATGCATTTCCCTTGTTGCTTTAGCTGCTAGCACTTAAAAGTAAATCAGCATCTATTCAAAGAGCATCTATCTGGGGGTCCTAGTAAAAAGCTACACGATCCTCTTCGTTTAGAAAAATGGTAAGAATCACCAAAAAAAAAAAAAGGAAAAATAATACTATTAAGAATTGTACTACATGCTCAGCTGGCACTGCCTTGCTGCTGCTGCTGCTGCTTCTTCTTCTTCTTTTTTTTTTTTTTTTAAGACAGTTTCATTCCTGTCACCCAGGCTGGAGTGCGATGGCGCAATCTCAGCCTCCCTAGTAGCTGGGATTACAGGCTCCCGCCACCACGCCCAGCTAATTTTTGTATTTTTAGTAGAGATGGGATTTCACCATGTTGGCCAGGCTGGTCTCAAACTCCTGACCTCAGGAGATCCACCTGCTTCAGCCTCCCAAAGTGCTGGGATTACAGGCATGAGTCATCTCGCCCGGCCGGCTTCTTATATTCATTACCTCTCATTTAATCCTCAAATAATGCTGTAGAGTAGGTACTTCCGTTATGTCCATTTAATTGATAAGGAAATGGAGGCACAGAGAAGTTAAGGACCTTGCCAAAGTCACACAGTTCATTTGTGGCTGAGCTGGGACTCCAAGTCAGGTCTTCAGTGCCGAGTTCTTAACCATCATGCCATCTGTCTATTGGGAGGTCTCTAGTCCCATGTATTCTTAAATGTATTATTTTGTACCATGCATTAGACTAGGGGCTGGAAAACTATCGCTACATGCCAAATTTAGCTGTCTGCCTGTTTTTGTAAATAAAGTTTTATTGGAACACAGTGACGTTCATTTACATATTGCCTATAGCTGATTTCATGCCACAACAACAAAGTCGAGTAGTTGTGCCAGACTGGCTGGCCTGCAAAGCCTAAAATAGTCACTATCTGGCCCTGTTCAGAAAAAGCTTGTCAATTTCTGCCTTAGATCATTGGTTCTCAAGTTTGTCTGTATTTTGGAGTCACTTGGGAAATTTTAAAAATACCTATGTCTGGGCTCTGCCTCAAGTGATTGTGATTAAACTGGTATGGAGTGCAGCCTGGGTACTGGAATTGTTAAAAAATTCCCCAGGGACCAGGGTATTCCAATGACAGCCAAGTTTAAGAACCACTGCCTTGGAGTGTAAGGGACTTAAACACCCTTGCAGTAATTACAGAAGTTCAGTTTACACATAGGAACACTTCATATGGCACTTAAACATAACTCTGCCATCCATAGAGGACCTCCTGCTCCTCAAAATCACATTAAATCTAGCCCGCAGCCCAATTCCACATTACTATGAACGTCCAGCCCCTCCCCACCATTTCAGAGTCCACTTGACTGGTGCCCAGACTTCTCCCTCCTCATCCTCTCCCCACCTACTTGACTTCCTGCTTCCTCCGTCAGAACCCAGCCCCAGGTCCAATTTCCACAAAACTCCACTCTTTCAAGCATTTCCAGAAGTTACCGGAGTATGATGCTACTGATGGGGAGCAGGTGCCGTCGGGGGTCATGCGACAGAACCCTGGCTATGTGTTTCTCGCTGGCTCCATCCGCTTGCCGCGCTCCCACTTCCGCCAACTCACTTCCTGAGCATCAAAGAAACCCTTCCCCTCCTCCGTGGCTCCTGTGCGGCCCCGGAGACCCAGCACCTTTTTGTGCCGTAGTTGGCTTACCTGTGCCCTTCCACAAAGACAGGTCATCCCTACAAAACACACCCATGCTAACTGCTGTGAAAATAAACATTTCTCAGCATTGTTCGTAGAGCAAAGTGCTTGATGACGTAAGATAGGAACCAACAGACACTGTTTGCCCCATTTTTTAGGTGAGGAAATGGCAACCTGGAAATTTTCAGAGACTTGCCCAAAGTCAGTCCTAGCCATCCAGGTTAGGCAGCTGGCCACACACGCTGCCCGGGGAAGCACAAGGATCCCAACCTTAGGCTGTTCCGGTCTCCAGGCTTTGGCCAGCCAGCCACATGACATCTCTGTCAATCCACTCTCCCTCGCTCCCGTTTCCCGGGTTCTGTGAATGTGTGGTTCTCAGTAGTCTCCGGCGTCCTCCTGGGATGGGACACATTGGCATATCTCCACCTGCCCCAGTCAAGCCTTCCCTTTGAAATCCTCCCACCTTTGACTCCATTCAGCAGCATTTCCTTTTGTTTTTGGAGAGACAGGGCCTCATTCTGTTACCCAGGCTGGAGTGCAGTGGCGAGCGCACCACCGCACTGGGCCACAGTCAGCAGCATTTTAAAGTAAAGATGTTCTGACCACACCCTTATCCCTACACGACTGACAAGGATCAACCAGGCCTCTTCTGGGAGAGGGAGGTGGGCATCATTTACATAACAATAGCGTATTGAGTCCCTGTTGCGCCACTTGGAGACTTTCATAAGCACGTCAAACACAGCTTCTGCTGTCACGTAAAGAGAGGCTGTGTATTATTTAAGACGAAAGACTATACGTTCAGATCCCAGCTCTACTTACCAGCTGTGACTACTCTGTGCCTTAATTGTCCCATCAGTAAAATGAGGATAATGAAGATACGTATAGTACCCTCATAGGCTTGGTGTGAGAAGTCAATGTACATGAAGTGCTTAGACAGTGCCTGGCACAGAGGAAAGCGCTATGTAAATATTTGCTATCATTCTGGAGCTCACAGCCCTATTGGGGAAGCAAATCTGAAACAAACCATTAACGTTCGCAAATCTGGCCATGTATTAGAATTCCTCGTGGAGTTATTACAAACTGACTGTTGGACCCCTCCCCACACTTAATAACTCAGGCTCGCTAGGATAACACCCAGGAATCTGTATTTGTGAAATGCTCCCTGGGGCCATTCTGATTAGGCTGGTCTAAATGAAAGCCACTCTTCTAATGCAAATGATCCTCCCTGTAGAACTGAGAGGACAGAAAGTCTTACCTAGCACAGCAGAGCTAAATCAATGGGTGCTAGCTGGATGCTGGAAGTTGAGCGAGGAGTTAGCTACAACTCCCCTTCCCTCAGCATCAGCTCTCCTTCATCATCGGCCAAAGGCAGTCCACACAGTCTGGATAGGTGGAATCTGTCTCTTTTAAGAATGAATCAATAGAGGGGGGAAAACATCCTAGGACTTCTGAAAAGTGCTGCAGCCACAGAGAAATGGAACACTACAAGAAAGCCTCAGGAGAAACGACTTGCTCTGAAAATTACTTTCCCCATTAAGCAGAAGGAAACTGTTAGGAACCACCTATAGGGTATCTCAGAAGATGTGGCCTCTGTGGAATAGGACCAAGGAGCTTCAGGTGACAATCTCAGACTCCAGGACAGCAGGCTGAGATGAAAAGGGTAGGCTGAGACAATAAAAGCCTGCAAGAAAGCTGAAATGCAGTTGCAAAGATGAAATCCACCTCTGAGGCACTAAAGACAGGGCTGACCAAGCAGCAAATCAAATTATGGAGGGTGTGGTGAGATGAATAGTGTCCCCCTCCCCCCTACCAAAATTTATGTCTACTAGAACCTTGGGATGTGATCATATTTGAAAATAGGATCTTTGCAGATTCAATTTGTTAAATTAAGATGAGGCCATACTGAATGAGCTGAGTCCCAAGCCTAAAGACTCGTGTCCTTTTAGGAAGAGGAGAGGATACAGAGACACACACAGAGAGGAGAAAGCCACATGGCAATGGAGGCAGAGATTGGAGTGATGCAACTACAAGTCAAGGAACACCAAGGACTTTCAAGAGCCACCAGGAGCTAGAAGAGGCAAAAATGATGCTCCCCAGAGGCTTCAAAGAGGCCATGGCCCTGCCAGCACCTTGAGTTCAGACTTCTGACCACCTGAACTAAATTTCTGTTGTTTGAAGCCACCCAGTCTGTAGTAATTTGTTACAGCAGCCCTAGAAAACTAATGAAGATTTCTAGGTCACAGTTCCAGTTAAAAAGGAGGAAAAAAATGGAATAAAAATGTTAAATTAATAGCCACAGAGGAGACAGAGAAAAGATCTCAATGATTAGGCTGTCTGATCAAGCAGACAGGCCCCAAGTGGGTTTCCCTGGAGATGAGAGAAAGGATTAAAAACAAGTCCCCTGTTAGGCCTTTTGTGTCTGTAAATGGACTGTTGTAACAAAATATAAAAGAAATGAAGGGGCAAAATATTAACCTATTAGTACAAAGTTTTAGAAAGAAACCAGCACAAATCATACAGGAGCAATAATTCACACTTGAATAGAAGAAAACTTCCCAGACCTCCGAAGTTATACTTTCCCACATTAAACCAAAGTAGGACACCACTGAGGCCTGCCTGGGTACCCAGCTACAAGGATGACGCCTCAGGCTTCCACCTCTGCCACAGGCTCACCACATTCCTGCTCACATTCTAGGCTTCAGCTACAGTGAATTACTCCAAGTTACCCAACCATGTTCCTTCATGCTCTTTCACTTATCCTTACATCTTTTCCCAGAACTGGAATCACTTCCCCATCTCCCCTCTGTCCTGCCACAACCCCTGCTCACCCCCTCACCATCCTGAGACCACCCACTCACCCTCCAGGTCATAGTCAAGCACCTTGGCCTCCACAAAGCCTTCACCAAGGCTGTCCCTTCCTTTTCTTGTGCTCACTAGACCCTGGACACATTCCTATGAACCTATTTCTTATACTGTGTTGTCATTCATATTTTTACATCTCTATTTGGCCTTCTAAACTGGAAGTTTCCAGAAGACAAGACTGCTGCCTTTTCCTGCCCTTGTTTCCGCTGCTTCCTGCACAGTACTCAGCCCTGTTTTACCCTTTAGGGATAAATTAATGCTGTACCTAAGGTTAGCTAAATTTGCAAGTGTCAAACAAAAATATTTGGGACATGAAAAAAAATAATAGCTTCAACTATAGAAAAAAGAGAGCAAATTTAAAATTAATGTTTGTCCATTAACATAAATATCAAATCATTTTCATTAATTATTCACTTTAGTGTTTGTAAGAATGTCATTACAATTGAAAACAAATTGTAGGGTAGGTTTTCTCTCTGCAAGAATCCCTCATATGCATAATGATTGATGAGAAGTCATAGATAATCACGATGAATTACTTAAATGCAAATCATTTTAAAAGTAAAATGAGGGGGCAGTGGGGAGATGTTGCTCAAAGGACACAAATTGGACAGGAAAATAAGTTCAAGAGACCTATTGTGCAGTATGGTGATTATAGTTAATAACAATGTATTGTGTACTTGAAAATTGCTAAAAGAGTAGATTTTAAATGTTCTCACCACAAAAAAATGATAAGTATGTGAGGTAGTGCATATGTTAATTAGCTTGATTTAGCCATTCCACAGTGCATTGGTATTTCAAAGCATCACGTTGTACACCATAAATATATGTCATTTTTATTTGTTGTTTTGTGAAAGGGCCATGTATACAAAGTGATCCCAAAATGCGAAAGGAGCTGAGAAACCAAAGAACAAGGCAGACAAATCCAGTTTGCCTTTAGAGGGTGATTTACTGGGGAACTTACAGACAGAAGTGTGGTCTTGGATGGCCGTAAGACAGACAGAGCTCTAAGCTGTTATCCCCAGAGACCCAGGGCTTATATACCACAGGGAAAAGATACACGTGATCTATAAGGAATGTGCAGGACAATTAAAGTTGACCTTCTAGGAAAGGACAAAAATGCTGTGTGTATCATAGCCTTGAATTTATGTGATAATATCAAGGCCGTCTTGACCTAAAGGCAGGATTTATGGTAAGCATATGCTCTTACACAGGAACAGGAGATAAAGTGGGAATCAGAGGCATTCCCAGATCTGGGGTTAATCGGAAGTCAACATGGCAGACTAGCATCTAAGATGGAGTTACTTTAGCCTCCATTTGTCAATTGAAAAATAAAATAAAATAATTAAGGTAAAACTATCTTAAAGGCTTTCAAAATTTCCAAAAGAGAATGTCTAATGTGTGATGGTGGTGTCTTTCAATGTGTTTGATATGGTGAGTACTGGGAGATCCTAAGGCAGGAGAGCCTACGGCTTGAGGATCTTAAAGGGTTCTGACAGTTCTGGCACCTAATAGAGATTCAATAGATGGACGTTGAGCAAATAAATAAACACAACCTTTGTTGCCTTCAGAACAAACAGCAGCCTCTGGGGTACCATCCATACAAAGAGAGCGTATGCCTAGCCCAGTGGCTGTGGAAGACCAAGTGCCCCTCATGGTGTCTGGAGAGAATCTTCTCTCTGCTGTCCATGTTTCCATTTCTAGGACCATCAACTAGGGTCATGCTCTGGGCCTCCTACCAACCCTTTGTTCACTCTGAATTCTGATGAGGGGAAGGGAAAGTGGGCATTCCCAGTTCAGCACCTCCTTTCTTTCTTCTTAGAGACCCAGATTCCTATAGGAAGTATGCATTTGGGGCTGCCCTTCCTTAGGTGTTAAGTTTACAGGGGCAGGCCCTCATGTGGGGAAGCCAGCAGTGGTCTAGCTGTGCCCATGAGAAGTGGGTGGGACTTTCTGACGAAGGGCTCAATGGCTCCTCTGTTTCCAAGTTCCACACTTGGAGTGTGTGATTTCCTTACTGGTTCGTTGTGTGTGACGCTGCCCCTCAGATGATCAGCTTAGCTAAGTGATTTGCCTCAGCCTATGAAATATGAAAAAATATCAGTTCCAGGCTGAGACTTCAAGAGGCATCACACATTTCTGCTTACGCTTCAAGCACTTCTGCCACAGTCAACGGGAATAGCATGCACATGTATCCCCTGGTCCCAGAATCAGAGACATACAGGGCAGAGGGGAACCCTACCTGCAGCCTGAAGCTGAGCTGCCCTAGTGAATACAGACCAATGAGTAAGAAAAATATTTTTGCATGTGTCATAAGACACTAAGATTTGGGGGTTATGTGTTATGCAGCAAGAAAACCAAACCAAAGCATCATCCAACCTAATGCCTAATATTTGTTCTCCATCTGCTGAACTGAAGCTGGGAAAGAGAGGTGTTATTTAGTAAGCCACTCAAGTACTAACAACCTACAACATCACTATGGAAAGGTCTGTGCTTGAGAGACTCTTTGGACTCGATCATCCTTACACCATTTGTATACATCTTAGGGAGATCCTATGTCTGTAATGGGGAGCTTCCATACAGTGGGTGGAAATAAGATGATTCAGGAACATAATACTGTTTGCCAAATCGGGATTGGGAAAGGAATTCAAACCATCCTGCTACCTTGTTGAGCCATTTGGAAAAATGGGTCAGAACCAGAGATATTGGAGAGCACTTTCAAAGCTTCTAATTTTCTAAAGTTTTTCTTTCTCACCTTGGAATGTCTTCAGATGCTTGGATGGAGCTGTACTAAAAGTACCCTCTTACATGTCTGTTTTTCCTTCTGTGCTGGGAATTCTTTGAGGGTAGGGACTGTGTACCTTCTTCATCTGTATAACCTTGCTCTGAGCTGGATGGATAAATAATGGGAAGGCTCTGACTCTGGAGCGTGATGTGGGTACAAAACCAAAACACGTTTCTGGTTTTGTAAGAGATGCCTCCCTGTCCTTAGCTTTCCCAGACTGTTGAAACTGCATTTGCAAAATTATGACAGGAAGAGAAATCTCACATCGTTGACTCCATCTTGCTTCTGACCTCCAAGCTGTCCTTGGGCATTCCTGGGAAAAGGCCAAACTAACTTTGGGAGGAATTTAGTTTATAGTTGAAGGATGTAAGCAAAGATGGATAATAGCCCTTCCCCAAACTAAACTGCTTTGTAAAACTAATGTAAGGCTACAAGGTTAGGATAATGAGAGTGGCCTGAATTCTGCTAAGATGTAGGTGTAGTTAAATAACCAGTCATGGTTCCAGTGGTCACAAGATTTGTAACTTCCCCGATTACTCCTGTAGATAACATCACTATTGTAGAACCTAAGATTGGCTTTCTGAGATGTCTTTTCAGACTTTTGTATGTCTGAAGACCAGATGACTCCAGCTGGACTTGTGATCATGACTCACCTGGTCTTATGACCCCACCCAGAGGCGGACTCAGTGCACAAGGACCATTTTCCACATCCATATGATGCGTTACCAACCAGTAAGCAGCACCCATTCTGTATTCCCTGGCCCACCATGCTATCCTTGAAAAGGATAACCTCTGAGACTTTGGGGAGACTGATTTTAGTAATGATTTCCATTCTCCCATATGGGCTGGCCTCATGTCAACTAAACTCTTTCTTCACTGCAATGCCATGGTCTCAGTGAATTGGTTTTGTCTGTGCAGTGGGCAGGAAGAACCTGTGTGGTGATTACACTGTCACCATCAAATGAGAAGGCTGACAGGAGCACAGATCCCCAGCTTCCTGCATCTGCTAACTCCACAGGAGCTTTCTAGCTAAACAGATCAAGTTGAGCCTCTGAGGACCATGTCGACATTTCCTTAAAATGGTGAGGCACAGTGATGTGAAATGAATTGTTCTTCACGGGAGACACCCTGTTGGTGGTCACTGAAGCAGTGTTTCCACAGCTGGGATATGCACTTTTTCAAGGGCAAAAGAGGCATCAGGGCAAGTGACTATATTCTTGGGAATTTTATCTGTATCCTCACTAGCCCTGTGACTTTGGACATAAAACATAATCTCTTGGAGCCCTCATTTTCTCATTTCTTCCCTCATTTTCTCATTTCCTAAGTGGTCATTTTGCCGCCGGCCTCAGGGTACTTAAATACATGTAATAGATGCAAAATGTCTAGCCTGTAGTAGGTGCTCCTTAGAACCAAGGGTCTTAAAAAAATGTTTTGGCAACAGCTGGACTTTTAGCTGAATGGGCTATTTATAATGTCTTTGGCCCATAAGCATCAAAGGTAGTACTATTCTGTTTCGGTACATCTTGGATTTGCCTCATTTGAGGAAATGTGAAACAGAGAAATGCTAACATCTGTCTATTTTAAGGACTTTTCAGAGCACGGCACATCTTTCAGTCGCATATGTGTTAGTTTGGCAAACTGGAAATGAAGTGTTAGCTTTGAACCTCAGTCCCAACTGGTGCTGACCCCATTCTTGCCCTTCCAGCCTTCTTGACTACCAGGGTGCTTCCCAAGTGGCCTGGGCCCTGGCCACGGTTCTTTCCCTGATGGACCACCTCTCTGGGCTGGCAGGTCACCCTTCTCTTCATCACAAATAACAAATCCTACACCTACCCTGTCTTCAAAATGGTGCAAATATCATCTCCTACAGGAAGTCTTCTTTTCAGCCCCAGCATATTTGATCTCTCTCCCATTCCTGCTGCAGTGCAGGGAGCTTTGGAGCTAGCACTGGGTTTACAATGTGGACTCACCTCTTACCAGCTCTGTGACCTGAAGCAAATGGCCTAACCTCTCTGTGCAGACATTTCCTCATGTAAAAATAGAATAAATCACTTAATTTGTAGGGCCGTTGTGAAGACTATATGACACAGATCCTTTTTTTTTTTTTTGAGACAGAGTCTCACTCTTTCACCTAGGCTGGAGTGCAATGGCTTGATCTTGGCTCACTGCGACCTCCACCTCCCAGGTTCAAATGATTCTTCCGTCTCAGTCTCTCAAGTACCCAGGACTGCAGGTACACACACCACGCTGACTAGTTTTTGTATTTTTTAGTAGAAACTTGGTTTTCTACTAAAACTGGTTTTGCCATGTTGGCCAGGCTGTTCTTGAACTCCTGACCTCAGGTGATCCATCCGCCTCGGCCTCCCAAAGTGCTGGGATTATAGGCATGAGGCACCATGCCTGGCCTTCTTTCTCCTTCCTTCCATTGGCCAGTATCACTGCATTCTCTGTCTTAGCTTGAATGCTCAGGTCTTTTGCAACAAGCTTGTAGCTTCTCATTCATTCATGAATTCATTCATTAATTCTTTCAAAAATATTAATTGAATACCTGTTTGCCAGGCACTGTCCCAGGCATCTGGATACACATGTGAATGAAGTAGTCAGAGATCCCCATCCTCACAGGATTTAACTTCAAGCTGGGAAGGCAGAAAATAAACAATAATCATAACAAATCACATTTTTTGTGTGTGTTAGAAGATGTTAAGGGCTATGAAAAAAGGGGGAAGAGGAGAGGGGAGATTAGAAGTGTTGGGGGAAAACCAGGCTGCAGCAGTAAACAGGTGGCCAGGGAAACCTCATGGAGAAGGCGAGATTTAAGCACAAACTTGAAGGAAATGAGTACATTTCATCCATTTGTTGAATAAATGAATGAAGCAAGAAATAACTACACTTTATTTATTTTTAAGGTAAAATAGCTCAACAGCAAGAACTTGAAACTATAAGATTTCAGGCCAGCCATGGTGGCACACGCCTGTAATCCCAGGACTTTGGGAGGCCAAGGCAGGCAGACCACTTGAGGTCAGGAGTTCAAGACCAGCCTGGCCAACATGGCAAAACCCCGTCTGTACTAAAAATACAAAAATTAGCCGGGCATCGTGGTGCATACCTGTATTCCCACTACTCGGGAGGCGGAGCCATGAGAATTGCTTGAACTGGAGAGGCAGAGGTTGCAGTGAGCCTAGATCCCACCACTGCACTCTAGCCCAGGTGACAGAGTGAGACTCTATCTCAAAAAAATAAAGGAACTATAAGATTTCTACCAAACCCAGATCATATCCCATTAATAGAGGCAAGGAAAATCCTGAAAGTAATTGGTCCTAAAAGTCACATGCCGTTTATAAAGAGTCACACCCTGCCAAGGGGGAAGGGGAGGGCTGAATCAACAGGGGAAGGCTTAATTAACTTCCTCGTGTAAATAATATTTACAAATTGCATCTGACAAGAGAAGTCTTTGTACAGTGAGTAACTCCTCCTGCGAATTCTCAAATGAGTTTGCCAGCTCTGACCTGCATTGTGTGGGTGGCACTTGGGAAGACTCACAACTGAGAGACTGGCTGGGATTTAAAAAGTGCTCCTCCTTAAATGGGCACTGGATGGCAGATAAAGCGACTTTACTTATGTGGTGGCTGTGTCCCAGGTGACCTGCCCAATGGCCACCTGCATGACTGTAGAAAGAACCATTGACACGGCAGAACGAACTCATAGGTCAATCTTCACATGGTCTTCCAGCAACCCCAGGAGGTGAAAGAGGTGAAGTCTTCACTCTCACTTCACAGAGGAAGCAGTGGAAGCTCAGAGAGGGCCAGTGATGCTCCAAAGTCACACAGCTACTGCCCAGCAGGATTCAGCCCCAGACTCAGGTCATCCAATGCCCATTCAGGTTCTGGTCCACTCCAGGCAGGTGGACTGAAGCCTAGGGAGGAAGACAAGATAGAGAGAAGGACCCACCAGTTCATTCTGCTTCCCAAGCAGGGGAATGGGTATTCACAGACTGCCACAGAACATCACCACCTTGTTCAGCTCCAAAGTGCTGTGTGGAGTGTGGCCACTGAAGTCCCCATGAAAACCAGCCCATCTCACGTGCCAAATGTGCAAAAAGGGGCAAGGAGGGTCTTGAGCTGTCAACCTTGTAGCATAAAGTTTTCTAGCAGGAGAAGCAACACTTCTTAACCATTCAACTCTACAAATCTGGAGGGGCCAGACATCAATGCAGATAAAATCGTACAGCAACCATTCTTTCCTCGGTCTCAACCTCACCTGGAAAATGTCCCCTGGACATTACTAAAGCATCTTTTGACCTGAAAGGATATCACTCCTTTCTCTTTCTCCTTTCTTTCTTTCTTTTTCTTTCTTTCTTTCTTTCTTTCTTTCTTTCTTTCTTTCTTTCTTTCTTTCTTCTTTCTTTCTTTCTTTCTTCTTTCTTTCTTCTTTCTCTCTCTCTCTCTTTCTTTCTTTCTTGACAAGGTCTTGCTCTGTCACCCAGGGTAGATAGAGTTCAGTGACATGATCATGGCTTACTGTAGCCTTAACCTTCCAGGCTCAAGCCATCTTACCATCTCAGCCTCCTGAGTAGCTGAGACTATGGGCACACAACACCATACCTGGCTAATTGTTTGTGTGTGTGTATGTGTGCTTTTTTAAAAAAATTTTTTGTAAAGATGAGGTCTTCCTATGTTATGCAGATTGGTCTCAAACTCCTGGCCTCTAGCCATCCTTCCACCGTGGCCTCTCAAAGTGTTGGGATTACAGGCATTAGCCACCATGCCCAGCCTCTCACTCGTTTCTTGATGGGATTTGATGTTTAATTTGTTTCTTCATTCATCCATTCATTCATTCATTCGTAAGTAGATAACTAGATAACTAGATCCTGGTCCTGCCCTCAGGAACCATGGCAATGTTTGCAGTACTAGGAGAGGATAAACACTGAGAATTAAAGGAGCCAGAAGAGGGGTACCTCACTGTGTTCGGGGTAAAGTAGGAGGTGAAGGAAGGCTTCCTGGAAGAGGTGGAGCCTGGGCTAAGCCTTGAAGGATAGGGGAAGTTATCTGGGTAAGACATGGAGGGCAGAAAGGTAAGAGTGAGAGCAGGTCATCTGAGGCCTATAGACCAGAGAACGCCATGGAAGATCTGGGAGCATGGTGTTTATACTGGTGGAGCAGGAGGTTCTGAGCCATCCCAGATGGATGGAGCCAAGAGATAAAAGCAGAGAGAGAGAGACAGGACCTTGGGAACCAGACTGAAGGAGCTTGGACTTGATCTCTAAGAACAGCAGAGACAGCTAGTGGAGAGCATTAAGTAGGGGAGTGACGGGGTCAGATTCGTGTGTTAGGAAGACCAGTCTGGCATCTACAGGGAGAACAGACTGGAATCCAGAGAAGTAGGCAGGGAGGACTGGCAGGATTTTTCTCTCTCCCAGCTCAGCCTCACAAGGTTGGTTTCCACCAACCCTTCCATGCCAAGCAGCCCTGGTGCCCTCAGTGACATCTGGAGCCCAGACACCTTGGGATTCTGGGCTGCAGGACCCATATGGAATCTTTACCAGATCAGCTCTCTGCTGCCCCCAACTGTCTCCAAGAGGCCCTTTGGTCCTTGCAGGCTTTTTCTAAACCTCTTAGAATCCAGCATAGTGGTAGCAAACTTTTTCTATAAAAGATGAAGTAGTGCGATATTGGACTTTGCAGAATATACGGTCCCTGTTGCAACTACTCTACGTTGCAACACGGAGGCAGCCACAGACAAAATAGAAACAAATGAGTGTGGCTGTGTCCCAATAAAACTTTATTTACGGACATTAAAATTTGAATTGCACATAATTTTCACAAGTCACAAAACATTCTTCTTCTTTTGTTGTTTTTTTAGACATTTAAAATGTAAAAAAGTCAGAAACAACAACAAAAAACAAATAACTCAATTTAAAAATGGGCTAAGGACTTGAAGAGACGTTTCTCCAAAGATGATATACAAATGGCAAACAAGCACATGAAAAAGATGCTCAGCCCCTCTCATCATGAAAGACATCAAAACTAAAGCCACGATGAGATGTCATCTCACCCCTATTGGAATGGCAACTGTCAAAACACAAAGTAACGCATATGGACAAGGATATGGAGAAACTGGAACCCTTATGCACTGTTGGTGGGGATGTGAAATGGTGCAGCTGCTATGGAAAACAGTTTGGCAGTTCCTCAAAAAATTCCAAATAGAATTACCATAGATTCAGCAATTCTACTTCTGAATATATACCCCAAAGAATTGCAAACCAGATCTCAAAGAGATCTGTGTCGACCCATGTTCTTAGCTGCACTATTCACAGTAGCCAAGAGGTGGAAGCGACCCAGATGTCCATCAGTGGATGAGTGGATCAACAGAGTGTGCTATGTACATACAGTGCTATTCAGCCTTAAAAAGGGACAAAAGTCTGACATTTGCTACACCATGTGAATGAACCTTGAGGATATTATGCTAAGTGATATAAGTTAGTCACAAAAAAAGACAAATACTGTATGATTCTACTTACATGAGGTACTTGGAGTAGTCAAATTCATAGACACAGGAAGAATGGTGATGGCCAGGGCTTGCGGTGGGGGGAAATAGGGAGTTGTTTCATGGGTATAGAGTTTAAGTTTTGCAAAATAAAAAAGTTCTGGAGATTAGTCTTACAACAATGTGAATATATTTATCACTACTGAACTGTACACTTAAAAACGGTTAAGGTAGTACATTTTGTGTCATCTATACTTTACCACAGTTTTTTTTTTCTTTTGAGACAGAGTCTCGCTCTGTCGCCCAGGCTGGAGTGACGTGGCGTGATCTCGGCTCACTGCAACCTCCACTTCCCGGATTCAACGATTCTTCTGCCTCAGCCTCTCGAGTAGCTGGGACTACAGGCACATGCCACCACACCCGGCTAATTTTTGTATTTTTAGTAGAGATGGGGTTTCACCATATTGGCCAGGCTGATCTGGAACTCCTGACCTTGTGATCCACCTGCCTCGGCCTCCCAAGGTGCTGGGATTACAGGCATGAGCCACCGCGCCAGGCCCACACAATGTTTTTTAAATGTAGAAACCATTTCAAGCTGGGACACTATACAAAAACAGGTGGCAGGCTAGACTTATTTGTTAGTCCATAGTTTGCTGTCCCCTACTCTAGCAGAACAAAATCCATGGACTTCCAGAACCCTTCCTTAAAACCTCACAGCACCCCTTCTGAAGTTCTCAGAACCAACGGCATTTTCCAATTTCCTCACAGGGCTTGGGAAGAGAACTTTTGCTGATCTTAATGAAATATGACTTTTGAACTCCAAATCGGGATTCAGTGAATGGAAGCAACAGAGTCTGATCCATACTATGAGTTGGTCCCAGATCTGTTTCTACCTTTCTCCTCCTAGCATGAGTGGCAGGCACTGTAAATCCTCTACGGATGCAGCCTCCAGAGGGTTCAAGCCTCCCTGTGATTGGGAAGTGCATTGTCAAGTTCACACCTGATTGGTTTGTCACATAACATTCTGACTTCAGTTCTTCATTTAACACATTTACTGAGCATCCAGTCCCTGAACTAGGCCTTGGGGTACAGCAATGAAGAGGACATGGCCCATCTCCTAGGAGCTCACAGCCTCATGAGCATTCATGTGGGTGTGTCAGGGAAACTGTCCTAGGGATCTGGGACAGTAACTTGTTGAGCTAGAAGGCTTTGAAACCCACCCAACTCTACCATCCACTGTCATATACCCTTCCTTTTCTTTTGGCCCAAATTTTTGAAAGAATTTGGTCACCACTCAGCATCCTGGGACAGAGAGGAGATAAACATCCATACAGCACAGATCAAAAAGTTACTGCTGTGGCCCAGGCTGGCGTGGCAGGCCAGGCTTCCCGCGCTCCAAACCTGTTTTCTTCTCCTTCTGGCACGCAGCTAGCCTACGTCTCCCAGATGCCTTGCGTTAGGTGTGAGCACGTTCTGAAATGTGGTCCATAAACTCTCCCATCGATGGTCCTGCATGAACTCCCCCTTTGCCCTGGAACTGGGGGTCAGAGTTGGCAAGCCACACATAAGAAGGAAGGATCCAGGGTCCCAAAACAGTGCATGGAGAAGAGATACCAGTTGGTCAAAAATCCCTGTCTGGCATTTTGTAGATTAGGACTAAATTTTAATTTTGCCAAGCTACTGAGATTTGGAAATTCATCTGTAATGCGGCTAGTGTCACTGTGAGAGATATGCTGATGTGTGATGTACAGAGTGAAGACAAACACACATCTGACTTTTAGGCTCTATGAAAAAGACTGGCACAGAATAGAGGGGGTTGAGAGAGTGAGTGTAGACAGCAGGTGCCAGACAGTGGCAAGCTGTATCCCAACCCTGGCTCAGATTTGAGCTCAGATCTTGGATCCACCAAATGGCCCAAGACAAGCGCTTCACTTTTATGATCCTCAGTCAAGCGGGCAGCTGACTCCTGACCTTGCAGGGCTTTGAGTGGATTTGAGATCATGAGTGTAGGAGGCCTGGCATGGTGCTGGCCCAGAGAGTGAGCTTAGTGTAGCAGTGACTCCTGAGGCTAGTACAGTCACTTTCTAAGGGTGGGAATAGGCTGTGTTTCAGAGTAAGGTTTGTCAAAATAATCTTCCATTCTGTATGCATCGTCTTGTCTTTGTAAATGGAGGCTGAGCTTTAGCTGTGCGGATGGACGAGCAGATGGTCATAGAGAGGCTTCCTGAAAATCCCTCCACCCCTCATCTACATGACTTTGCCTTCTCTAGTAGTTATTCCCTTTTAATAAATGCATCTACAAGAAGAGTCTCCATTTTTACTGCCTTCTTAGGCCTCCAAAGCTCTGTTTTCTACACTGAAATTTTCCTGGGCTTTTGGGCAGCCTCTGTTACCACAGTAGCTCTGGGGTGTTTCTTTTTTGTTGTTTTGTTTGTTTGTTTTTTGAGATGGAGTCTCACTTTGTCGCCCAGGCTGGAGTGCAGTGGTGCGATTTCAGCTCACTGCAACCTTTGCTTCCTGGGTTCAAGCGATTCTCTTGCCCCAGACTCCCGAGTAGCTGGGATTACAGGTGCGTGCCACAATGCCCAGCTAAGTTTTGTATTTTAAGTAGAGACGGGGTTTCTCCATGTTGGCCAGGCTGGTCTCAAACTCCCAACCTCAGGTAATCCACTCACCTTGGCCACACAAAGTGCTGGGATTACAGGCATGAGCCACATGCCCGGCCACTCTGGGGTGTTTCTGATGGAGGTGAAACCATCAAGCTGTGTGGTACATGTCATCATGCAACATTGCTCCACAGCTTTTGTGCCAAAAGATGCCACTACATTTTGCTAACCCAGTCTGAGTCACAGGACGGTGAAGTGAGGGGCAGGAGACAAGCATGCACTCCAGTCGGCAACGTGCCTCAGTGGGTCCTCTCTTGGCTCTTCCTGATATTAGGTGCCAGCTGCAGAGTCTTCCTGCCCACCCTCTGGCTTGCACAGGGCAAGAATAAGAGGAAAATGGGAAGGAACTAATCTCCCTACCCCAGGAGTTATCTAAGGAGGAAGGAAAAAAAGGACCAGCTCAGCGCTGAGACCTGTGATCTCATTCAACCCTCATTCCGAGCAGGTCCCGTTAGCTGTGGCGGGGGGAAGCATTCTGGCCTGGATCCTGAGTCCCCAGATCCTTGGCCTGCCCCTCCACACACACAGAGGCACAGAGAGGCACAAGCAGGAGGATAAGACCAGACCAGATTGCTCTACAATGGCTGTCGGGCTCTGGCCGCAGGTCCATGGCTTCTTGGCCTGAGGGCTGGACTAGGCGAAGGGTGTGAGTCGGAAGGATTCCTGCTCTCCACAAGGGACAGGCGCACATGCTTGTCCCCACCTCCACCAGCAGGCTTCGCCTTCCTTCCATATTAACACTGTGTGTGGTGTGTGTGGAATTGTGTGTGTGATGTGTCTACTGTGTAGTGTGTGTGTGTGGCATGTATGCTGTGCATGTGGTATGCCTAATATGTGGTGTGTCTGGTGTACAATATGTGTGGGTTTTGTCCCAGGACCCTTTGGCCACATCAGTGAAAGGAGAAAAAAAGGGGCAGGGGGAAGGCTAAGGTAGGGGGGTGGACCATTTGAGCCCAGGAGGTGAGGCTGCAATGAGCCTTATCATGCCACTGCACTCCAGCCTGGGCAACAGAGCAAGACCCTGTCTTTAAAAAGAAAAAAACAATGGCCAAGAGAGCCCAAAAACCAAAAAACATCTGCATAAACGAGCGAGTCCACCAGTGGAGCAGGTCAGGAAAGAGTAGATGCTCACAATGGGTCCACAAGTCCCGCCGACGTCCCGCCTCTGCTCCCTGCCATGCAGGCTCCTGTGTGTCCTCCTTACCTGCACGGAAACTGCTCCATGGTGGTGAAATGGGGGGGTGGGGAGGGAACTGGATTCCCCCAGTGGCTGGTTAATGCCACCTACAGCAACATTGTCTTCTTGTGAGATAAGCAACCTGAACTCCAGAAGGTCAAGTGCCTGGGCCACGTGGCACAGCTACACATGGGGCAGGGCTGGAGTTCACACTGAGAGCTGTTGAACTCTGCTGCACCCTCACTGTAGCACCTGGACCACTCCACTGCAGGCCTCTCCCTCTCTGACTTCCACCTCTTCTCCTTCCTGATGCTTTCTGAAGGACCCCGACCTCCCAGAGGCTCTGATCCATGAACCCTTCCACTTTTTATTACATGATAGTGAAAGATAAAAGAACTAACTGCTGCATTAGTTCTCAATACTGAGTAATGAGTGTTTCAAACTTACCAGGTTAAAACAGCCAGCATTTATGGCCTCACAGTTTCTGAGAGTCTGGTACCCAAGGTTGGCATAGCCAGGCATCTCTGGCTCAGAGCCTCCCAGGAGGTTGCGTCAGGCTGTCAGCTGAGGCTGCTGTCATCTGAAGGCTCAACTGGGGCTGCAGGACCCACTTCCAAGATGGCTCCCTCACATGGCTTCCAGCAGGAGGCCTCGGTTCCTCACTTACTGTTGGCAGAAGTCCTCTTAGTCTTTTGCCACATAGGCTCTCCATGGGGCTGCCTGCACATCCTCACGACATGGCAGCTTTCTAGGTGAGTGATCCAAGAGCAAGAGCAAGGAGAAAGCTACATTGCCTTCTCTAACCAAGTCTCTGAAGTGGCACAGATTCACATCCATTGTTGTTGCAGTTCATTTTTTCTATCTGTTAGGATCAAGTCACTAAATCCAGTTAACACTCAGGGAGAGGGGAACAAGGCTCCACTCTTCAGAAGAGGAATATCAAAAAACTTACGGACTTTTTTTTTAAAAGACAGAGATGGGGTCTCACTACGTTGCCCAAGCTGGTCTCAAACTCCTGCACTCAAGCCATCCTCCCGCCTCCGCCTCCCAAAGTGCTGTGATTATAGGTGTGAGCCAAGGCACCCAGCCTGGACATTTTTTTAAACCACTACAACTTTTCCACTTAGCCCACTTAGATTCTGTAATCAATCATTACCCTTACTCCTTTACATGTAGCCTCAATTTTCTCACCACTCTGTGAATCCAACCACTCACCGATCCCTCACCTGCATCTGAGCAGCTGAACACAGCTGGGGAAAAACTGACTTCACTTTAAACTCATAGCCACCAATCTCAAATGGAGCCTGGCAATCCAACCAACTCACTGGGAGCTTACAGCCACTACTCAAAGGGATTGCCCACCTTCTCCCCTCAACTCAACCTGCCCCTGCCCACTTGCAGACAGGGACTTCCTCACCTTCTCCTTTTAAAGATTGTCATCCTATACAAGTCAGTGCCTGTTTCTCCCCCCTTTGTTCTTGTTGCCATAGATGTGTCACAGAACCAGGGCCATCACTTCCCCTTGTCCCTGAAGCCCCTCTCAGACTTCTCTCCTGCAATTATTCCCTCTCTTCCCTAAACCTTCATTTTTTCCCTCTTTCTACCGGGTCTTTCCAATCAGCACACACACACACACACACACACACACACACACACAGTCACAGAGTTCTGGTATCTTCTATCTTAAAACCAACAAACAAAGCCATCTCCCTTGGCTCATCATGTCCCTGTAGCTCCCAACTCATCTTTGCTTCCCTCCATGAGAAACCTTCTTGAATGAGGTTTTGTTTTGTTTTGTTTTGTTTTGTTTACCTTTTGTGTGTGTGTGTGTTTTGTTTGTTTTGTTTGTTTGTTTGTTTTGTTTTTTGAGATAGAGTTTCACTCTTGTTGCCCAGGCTGGAGTGCAATGGCATGATCTCGACTCACTGCAACCTCTGCCTCCTGGGTTCAAGAGGTTCTCCTGCCTCCTGGGTTCAAGCAGTTTGCCTGCCTCAGCCTCCCGAGTAGCTGGGATTACAGGTGCCCACCACGAAGCCCAGCTAATCTTTGTATTTTTAGTAGAGACAGGGTTTCACCATGTTGGCCAGACTGGTCTCAAACTCCTGACCTGAGATGATCCACCCGACTCGGCCTCCCAAAGTGCTGGGATTACAGGCATGAGCCACCGTGCCTGGCCTCTCAAATGAGTTTCTATGGCCCCTGCTTCTCCTTCCTCTTGTCACATTCTCTTTCTGGCTCACTCCAATCAATTCTCTGTCCTCCACTCCCCTGAGACTGCTCTCATGCGAGCACTTTTGGCCTTTATGTCACCCAATCAAACGGGCATATCTGTTCTCATCTTCCTCTACCTCTGTCCTGGGGCCACATGGTTGACTCTCCCTTGTAAAGTGCATTCTCCTCTTAGCTTTTATGCCCTAGCAGCTGATTTTCCTACTACTCCACTGCCTGCATTTCAGAGTAGGCAGATATAGGCCCATTACATGCCAATGACTCCAAATGAACATCGCCAGCCCTGACTCGGCATCTCCACTGTGGTGTCCAACAGGCTTCTCAAACTGATCACCTGAGTCCTCAGTCCCAACATGTGTGCACACACACGTGCGCACACACACACACACACAAAACCAGCTCTTTCCCAAATCTTTCCCATATTGCTAAGTGGCACCATCACCTACCCAATTATTTAAGTCAAAGCTAGAGGAACTTTGCTTACTTCCTCTCTTCTCTCTGCCACACCTGTCACATGGACTCACTTAGCAAATCTTGCTAATTCCATCTCCAGAATCATCCCTAAACCACCTTTTTCTCTTTGTCTCCACAGCTCCCACTGTTGTTCAAGTGGCCATCTCCATTCCCTAGACCACCATTGTGGCCTGCTCACTGCATGCCCTGCCTCCTCTCTGGCCCTTATCATCCATGTCCCAGCAGCCAGAGTGGTCTTGTTAACACACAAATCAACTTATACTGCTGTTGAGGATAAAAGCCTCCCTGCTGTTTCTCTCCCTCCCATCACACTTGGAAGGAAACTCAGCTGCTTACCCCAACCCAGGAGGCCGGAGTGATCTTGTTCTCCCCCTCTCTGGCCACATCTCTCCCAACCCCAACTATGTTTCTGTTCCCTCATTTCTGCCTTGGTGACTTTGCATCGTTTCCTCTGCCAGGAATGCTCTGCTTCCCACTCTGCCCTTGACTCACTCCTTCTCATCCTCCCGGTCTCAGTTGAAATGCCACCTCCTCGGACAGCCTCCTGACCACCCTGTCTAAGTTCACCTCCCCCCGACCCACACACACATGCACACATGCATCTCTCTAGCTCTAGTTTTCATGGCATTGTTTATTGCTTCACTAATCTGTTAACTCCATGGGATCAAAACAGTCGCTGGCATGTACTAGGTGCTCAAAACAACACACTGAATGAGTGAATGTGCAATAAATGTTTGTGGGTAAATATGCAGAATGTATATTATTATTCCTAAATTACCAGACAGTGGGGTGGTTTTAAAATATGTCCACAAATTATTTGATATTTCTCCTTTCGAAAGGTGTAGCCTATTGTCCTCCTCTTGCATGCAGCCTGGACTTAGTGACTCACTTCTCCTGAGCAAAATGTGAAAGAAATAATGTCTTAGGACCTTTAAGTCTAGGCAATAAAAAGGATGGCTTCTGCAGTGTTCTCTCTGTCTGTCTGTCTCTGTGTCTCTCTCTGCTCTGGGGGAAGGCACCTGCCATGTTGTGAGAACACTCAAGTATCCTGAAGCCCACATAAAGAGAGACTGAGATTTTTCACCAATATTCAGTGCCAACTTGCCAGTCATTTGAGCAATTTTGCCACTTTGGAAGAGGATGCTCCAGCCCCAGTCAAGCCTTCAGAAAACCGCAGCCCCAGCCACAATTTTGACTGTAACTTCATGAGACATTGCCAAGCACTTTAAAATTTCTGACTCACAGAAACTGTCAGTGATAATAAGTGTTTATTTTTAAGTCACTAAATTTTAGGATAATTTGTTACACACCAATACCTAACAAATATAGTAGAAACACAAAGGAGTACACAGCATGATTCCTGTGCAGAAACTCCATGGAGGAAGGAAATGAAGCTAGTCAGACACAAATTCTTATTCTCATTTTGTGTCCTGGACTTCACTACTTCTTCTTCAACGTGCTTCGTGATATATACTAGAATTTCCTACGGATGAAAATCAAGCTGACGGGTCTATAATTGGAGAAATATCCTTTTTTTTTCTTTTTCAAAAAGTGCACACTATCCCAAGTCTTCAAGGACTCCTCTTTTCTCAAATACATTTCAGCAGTAGCAGCATCACTGGCAATTTCCTTCAGCTCTCAGGATAATATTCATTTAGGACAAGAGACTCAAATTCTTTAAAACTGCAACATGCTGTTTTATAGTTTGCATCCTCAACTTATTTCTAGATGATCTGTGATATGGTTTGGTTCTGTGTCCCTACCCAAATCTCATCTCAAATTGTAACCCCCACGTGTCAAAGGAGGGACCTGGTGGAAGGTGATTGGATCATGGGGGCAGTTTGCTCTCTCTTCCCATGCCACAAGGCATGTAAATCGTGCCTTGCTTGCCCTTCACCTTCTGCCATGATTGTAAGTTTCCTGAGGCCTCCCCAGCCATGCAGAACTGTGAGTCAATTAAACCTCTTCCCCTTATAAATTACCCAGTCTCAGGCAGTTCTTTATAGCAGTGTGAAAATGGAGTAATACATTCTCCAAGATCCTTTGACAGCTCCTTCTAAAATTCTACTGATCTTGATTCAAGATGCTCAGAGTATAAAGTGGAGAAACTAGAACATGCTGGGCTTTCACCTGCATCACTGACTGGTGCAAGTCACTCTCCCCAACCCATCCTGCCATATGCACACACGGACATGCACATACATATGTGCACACAGGTACACACATGCACATATGCACTGCATTATTGTGACAGCCACACAAGATAACACACATAAAGAGCTTAATGCAGGACTGCTAAAGAGGAGTTGCTGTAGATAAATTATTATTCTAAGAAACTGCATTGGCTTGTCACCCACCTAGACTTGTCGAGGAAATCATCTAAGAGAGAATTAATAAAATCCAAGCAGTTGGGAAACTTTAAGCAAAGACAGACTAGGGAGGACAGGGATAGGAAGTGACACATGGTGAACATCTAGGCTGTGCCCAGCATTCTACATACATTTCTTCATTTACTCCCCACACAGGTGGGTGTTACAGCCCCACTATACACATGGGGAGACCAAGACTTAGGTCAGAGGCAGAGCCAGCATCCAAGCCACATATACCCTGGATTTTTTAATTTAACATGCAAGTATTTGTTTCTACATATATGTTGAAAGAACAGACAACAGTAACTTTGAGATTTCCTTGATTCCTTGTGGTTTGGGACCAACTGCACGTTCTGGCCCCTGAGGTGGTGTGACTATGAGGAGAGAATGTACATCGATGGTGGTTGATTGTGCCCTGGCCTGGTACCAAGGTCACAGCAACATGGAAATTCACTTTTAGATCATTCCTTCCAGCCTCTACTGCTTTCCCGGCCTCAGCATGAGGGCTGGCATGGTGGAGTCACTGAGATGGTCTGCAACGCAGGCCCTGGGTCTGTCTGCAGGAGAGAGACAGTGGCTTGGAGCTTCATCGCTTCCCATTCCCATCACTTTTTAGTGTGTGACCTTGATGAGTTACTTAGTGCCCTTGACCTTGTGAGGCAGCATGGTACTTAAGAGAGCACTGGGTTTCTTGCAGATTCAATGAGATGTGTATGTGGCATGCCTGGCATATAATAGAGACCACAGCATAAGGCAGTGAAATGAAAATGTCCTGGGCTTTGATCTGGTTTCCGACTTTGACTTTGCACAAGTCAACCTCCCTGCCCCCCACATCCATAAACACACCCCACAAACACACACACACACACACATTCACACACAGATACACACACACCACATATATGCACACAGAGATGCACACATACACACACGTGCACATATACTCACACCCTCCACATATACACAGAGGCACACATACACACAAGCATACATACACACATATATTCACATACCCCACATATACACACAGAGACACTTACACACAGACAAGCATGTGCACACACACATATACTCACACATGTACATGTATACACATACACACATATGGATATACACACATACACATTCACGTATTTATACTGACATACCATATGCTCATGCGTACATACTAACACATACATGCATGTACACACATACACATACTCAGACAGTCACACACATATATGCATACTCTCATCTCACTGCCCCTAATGCCCTATAAGGACTTATAGCAGCACCATCCAATTAAAATACACGCTACACATCATTTAAGTTTTTCTAGTACCCACATTAAAAAAGGAAAGAGAAATAGGTGAGATTTATTTTAATAATATACTGTGTTTAACCCAATATATCTAAAATATTATCTTCTAACATGTAATATTTTAAAAATATGAATAAGATGCCATACACTCTTTTTTTTTTTGTACTAAGATCTTTGAAATTCAGTGTGCATTTTCCACTCACAGCATATCTCACTTCAGATTGGCCACGTTTCTGGTGCTCACTCACCACATGTGGCTCCTGGCAGCTCTGCACCAGACTGTGTCTTTCCCTCCCTGAGCTTTGGTTCCTCCGACCACGCCGTGATGGAGAACCACGTGATCCCCTGACCTCACCAGCTCGCCCTCCAGCTGCAGCCACCTCACCGCTTTGCCGGCTCCTGCCTGATTAGCAGGGAGTCCCCACTGTCGGCAGAGAGAATAACGCACAGCCGTTGCTGGGAATTAATGAAGCAGAGCCGCACCAGGCTATAAAAATGTCGTTAGGCAGCCCTCCAGCCACCGGGTTAACCAGGGAAGCGCTGAGCGCGGGCATTGGGGAGATAATCGGCTGATAATTGCGGCAGAAGTGGAGCGACTGCTTTGAACGCTGACAGCACCAGGAGCAGCCCCTGGAGGCTGCGGCTCCCCTGAGGAGGGCCACAGGAGACAGGGATTACTCCTCTAACTTTGGTTTTAAAAGGGTAAGAAGAAACACCTCACCAATGGCCAATAAACATTGACAGAGCAGGAGCACCTTCATCTCAGACAAACACCACCACGTTAAGTTCCAGCTCCCTTTCTAGCCTCATGCATTTCAAGGAAATCACTTCTCTTCTAACTACAAGCAGCCAGAAAAAGCAGACAGTAAAACACAAATAAAACAGCCAGGGCACGAAGGAAGGTGGGGAGAAAGTCTCCAGGGTAACTACAACACTTCACCCTCATACAATGGGCCCCAGTAAAACAGTGGGCCTTACTTAATAAGCACATTCCTTTCCCTTCAGGTGCATTAAAATAGGGAAGCTAAAAGCAAACTCGGGGGGGGGGGGTATGCCTGAAGCTGCCAAAAAAAAAAAAATGTATAGAAACAGACACACAACTCTCCCTCCCAAATAAGCACAACAAAAAAACACATAAGCTGTCCAAGCCTCTAATAAACCCTCCCATCCTAAATCCTTAAAAACTCTTAGTCTGGGTCAGGCGCAGTGGCACACGCCTGTAATCCCAGCACTTTGGGAGGCCGAGGCAGGCAGATCACGAGGTCAGGAGATTGAGACCATCCTGGCTAACATGTTGAAACCCCGTCTCTACTAAAAATAAAATAAAAAGAAAATTAGCCGGGCGTGGTGGCGTGTGCCTGTAGTCCCAGCCAGTCGGGAGGCTGAGGCAGGAGAAGGGCATGAACCCAGGAGGCAGAGGTTGCAGTGAGTCGAGATCACGTCACTGCACTCCAGCCTGGGCGACAGAGCGAGACTCTATCTCAAAAAAAATAAAATAAATATATCTTAGTCTGTAAAAAAGTGGGCCTCTAACCTAACTTGGCCAAAGGCTCCTCTCAAGTTTGTTTTCTCTAAAATAAAACTTTCTTAACTGGCAAGCCACCTTTCGTGTTTCTTCCCTCCTTAATTCTTACAAATATGAAAGCAGGATTCAGCTCTGCAATAGTCAAAGAAATGCAAATTGAGCCTCAGCAATGCTTATGTGTTTTCACATAGCAAGCTGGCAAAAATGTTTTAGAATGCTAAAACCCAGTATGGGTGAGGATGTAGTGAAATGAACAGTCTCATATATTGCCAGTAGAGATATGTGGATACAGCCTTTCTAAAAAGTGACTGGCAGTATGTATTCAGTGTTTTCTAAATATGCAGAAATCCTTCCCCTCTTTCCTGGAGTCTATCCTTAGGAAATTATCAAAGAGGTTTATCATTTAGCCTGTGCTATGAAATACACCATCCCAGAACTTAAGGGCCTAAGCACTACACTTATCTCACAATTCTCTGAATTGGCTGGGCAGTTCCTCTGGTCTTGGTGGCTTGACTAATCTTTCTTACGCATCTGTAATCAGCTGAAGGCTCGGATGGTGACTGCATGACCGAGAATAGTGAGGCAGCCAGGAGAAAGAGCCTCACAGACCTCTACGACATGGAGTTTAACTCACCAGGGACCCAGCTGCCATGCCCTGAAATCCATCAACATGTTCCACTGAGGCCTCGTTGCCCGTGGGCCACTCCCTTACCAAGGCCCCCCCACAGCATGGACACTAAGGCAAACCCTCTCCCTGAGAGACACGGGACACCTCTGACAGCCAGCTTCAGCTTGGGGACTCCCCGATGGCTTTGCCAAGCCTTCCTTAGTTTGTGCAGCAGTCTAGAACAATTCTTCCCAACATTCTGTCTCTCCTCCTTAAAGGGCCAGACTTGCATGGCTGTCTGACAGCTCACCCAGCCTTTCCCTGCCTCTGCTCCGTTTTCTCTCACACAAGCATTTCCCCTAATGCAATCTTTGCACACACTTAATTCTGCTTTTTGGAAGACCCAGACGAACACAGAAAACCCAACTCACGTGTCTGCCTGGCTGTTCACCACGGTTCTCTCCCACTTGGCCTTTCATCCATTCAAGGCTAGCTCAGCGCATTCTTCTGGTGATCTCAAGGAACACCACAGCTACAACTTATCAAGTTGCACTTTCTATGTCCCTTTGGCCATGCCCAGAATCAATGTGGTGGAAACAGACTCAAGGACTGGGTGTAAGATTATGGCGGCATTTGCAGGCAGCACCACAGAGACATCCAGAGATGAGTCTGCAAGGGCATCCAGTGTGCCATTCATTTACTCATCTAACATATGGGTACTGAACACCCACTACAGGCTAGGTGTCATCCAAGATGCTGGGAATTTAGTTGTGACCAAACTGGCAGGCTCTGCATCCCCCTGGAAACTGTATTCTAGTGCAGACAGACAGGTGTACGAACAAGCAAGCAAACAAGCCAGAAAAAATATCAGATAGTGATAATAATTATTCAGAGAATGCAGAGAATCAAAGTGTGGTGACATGATGATAAACCGAGGGGAAGGAGCAGGCCGTGTAGGCAATCCAGGCAAGAGAACAGATTAGCCAAGGCCCAGAGGCAGGAAAGAGCACAACAGGCTGGAGGAAGAAAAGGAAGACTGTCATGAGGCTCAGCCCCAGGAGGTGGGCGAGGAGGAGCGTGTGACAAGGGCACCGAGGTAAGCCAGGCTGGAATGACAAAGGCCTTCATACACCGGGGAACAGGCTGGACAAATGGTGAGAAACCACTGGAAGTGGTGTGTATTAGTTCTCACACTGCTATGAAGAAATACCCAAGACTGAATAATTTATAAAGAAAAGAGGTTTAATGGACTCACAGTTCCGCATGGCTGGGGAGGCCTCAGAAACACAATCATGGCAGAAGGGGAAGCAAACATGATCTTCACATGATGGAGGAAGAGAGAAGAGCCGAGTAAAGGGGGGAAAGCGCCTTATAAAACCAGCAGATCTCATGAGAACTCCCTCACTATCCCAAGAACAGCATGGAGGAAACCACCCCCATGATTAACTTAGCTCCCACCTGGTTCCTCCCATGACATGTGAGGATTATGGGAACTATAATTCAAGATGAGATTTGGGTGGGGACACAGCCAAACCATATCAGTGTGTAATGGGGGCAGGGGACATGATCTAAGTTACATTTTTAGAAGATCACTCTAGATGCTGGGTGGAGATGGGAGGATAGAGCAAGCGTGGAGGCAGGCAGAGCAGTGAGGAGGCATCTGCAGCCATTCAGTGAGACCAGATAAACGCTTGGACACAGAGCTGAGGAAGGAAATGAGAGAAGATGGTTGCTTGGGGATACATTTTGAAGGCAAGAGTTGATAAGGTCTTGGATGTGAGAGGTGGGTGAGGGAAAGGGAGAAATCAAGGCAAAGTCCTAGGTTTGGGGGCTTCATGGTTCCAGAGGGAAGGATGAAGAAGGAGCTGGTCTCAAGGTGGCAGCTGGAATGGAACGTTCTGTCAGGCACTTGTGGAATTTGAGTATTGTTAGGTTCCCAGGTGCAGCTGTCACTTATTCTGTTGAGTGTACATGTCTACAGTTCCAAAGAGGGGGCAGAGCAAGGGATAGAGACTGAAGGACTCTTGGTGCATGGTGGGGATATAATGCCATGGATGAGATGGACTCAACAGGAGAGTGTCACCAAGGGAACCGGGACTCAGCACCAAGGGACTCCCCCACTGGGAGTCAAGCAGCAAAGGAGAAGCCATCCAAGGTGGGCGAAAGGATCCAACAGTGAGGGGATGAGCCAGGAAAGTGTAGAAGCTGAGGAGAGAAAGAAAATCCAGAATCAAGGGTGTGCACATGTGGGCCCAATGCTGTTAAGGCATGAACATCATGAAGACAGAGAAATGATGACTGGCTTTGGCAACTCAGGGATCACTGCTGCCCTTGTCTAGTGCAGGCTCAGAGGAATGGTGGTGACTGGAGACAGATGGGAATTGGCTAAGATAGGAACCCTGCAGGTGGACGTGGCAACTATAGGCCACCCAGAAGTGCTATTATGAGGGCAGCAGAGAAGTGAGACCCTGGCTGAAGGAGGAGGAAGTGTCACAGGAATATTTCTTTGTTTTTCTTTTTTTTTTTTTTTGTAATACCAGAGCAGGTTTCTAACCTGATGGGATTGACCGGCTGAGATGGAGAAGGTGATTATTCATGAGGTGCAGGAGTGCACGTGAAAGAGGCCCTTGGAAGTGTCTGTGGAGTAGGATGCAGAGCATGAGCCCAGCGCTTGGCCCCTGATGGAGCAGGAAGGGCCGTCGTAGTCATGTGCAGTAATACGACGGCATGGGCACACTCGGCAGGGGCTACTGCATTTCTCACCCTGCCTGAGAATCCTGTTTCACATGTTCCATCCATGAGACTGGAACTTTTAAACTGGTGGGCACGTGTCACCCCATTCCCAGCAGCCAGCCCAGCACAGGGCACACTGCACCTGCTCAAAAGATGTTTGCAGAATAAGCAAATTCCAAATCAATTTCCAATGTCGATGTTCAAAGGTAGGGGAATTTTGCTGTACAAATAAACAATATTGGAGATATAGGTGATTATATTTTTTGCAGGGCCTTCTTCACCCCCAACATCTGCCTGTAAAAGTGCTTCCAGGCCCTTAGCCAGTGCCACCTCTTCCAGGAGTGTTTTTTATTCTTCCTGCTTCAGGGGCCAGCTCCTGTTCTCACACCTGCACTAGAATGTATTTAAATGTCTCTTCTGGCAACTCTTCCATTTGGCCTGGATTAGACTTGCTGTATTTTTCTCTTGATGGGGTCCTAACCTAATGTTTGTGAATGAATGAACAGCGGGGCCCCTAAGGATGGAGTCGTATCCTGTTGCTTAGTAGACCTCAATACATCTTCGCTGAATTGAGTTGGATATCTAAGACTTGGCATGGAGTCTTCCTTCTTTCTTCTTCCACAGAGCTTGAAACTATACACATTCTCTGCAAAAAGAGAAGGAGGCTTAATCACCAGCTCTGTGCATACAGCAAAGAGATGGGTTCTCAGTTTTCAGTGTGTATGTCTAACGGGGAAGTTAAGTTAAACAGGGCCCTGCTATAAACCCAGCCAACAAAGGCAGGTGTTCCTCTCTCATCATGCCTCAAGGTGCTTCGAGACAGGGTCAACCTGAAAGTCTGCTGTTCCTTCTTGTATCCCCCTCACCTGGCACACAGCCTGGCCCAGGGTAGGTCTTCCAAGTATTTGCAGAAGTGTTGAATCCCAGAGCCTGAATGTGGTATTTCCGCCATTGTACTCCTTGCATACTAAGTAATCGATGTTTACTGAAAGATATGCTTGAAAAGGATATTTTAAAGGCCTGACATGAACTCAACTCTACCGAAGTGCAAGGCAAAAAACAGCTTGGTTAGGACGGACAAGCTGACTTGGCTGATTTAAGAGAACTTCATGTGGACAGAGATTAGATCAGTTCCATGTGGTTCCAGAAGGGAGAGGCAGGACCCAAGGACAGGGAGAGAACTTACTCAAAGGCAGATTTTGGCTCAGACCTGGGATCAACTCTTTACCAATCAAAGTTTTCAGGATGGAGCAGGAAGCCTTACAGAGGAGCATCCTCTCTTTGGCCCTCCAGCAGAGCTGCCAAAAAGTGACTCCATGAGTCTTTTTGGCTTTGGAGAGAAAAGGTAGACACCTATGAGAGTCAGCAAGTGCACAGTCCCTGTGCTGAGGGGAACTGAGGCCTCCTTCTGTGTGTATCCTCATTGTTATCAGGCTTTAAGGGAGCATCTATGGCATTACCTCTGAACCTCTGTGACGTCAACACACTTTAATAAACTTCATGATATCCTCAAGCTTTGTTTTTTATTTCTTTTTAATTTTCTTATTGAGAGAAGGTCTCCCACTCTGTCACCCAGGCTGGAGTGCAGTGGCATAATCATAGCTCCCTGCAGCCTTGAACTCCTGGGCTCAAGCTATCCTCTTGCCTCAGCCTCCCTAGTAGCTAGGACCACAGGCACATGCCACCATGCCTGGCTAGTTATTTTTGTTTTTAGTAGAGATGAGGTCTTACTACATTGCCCATGCTGCTCTTGAACCCCTAAGCTTAAGTGACCCTCCTGCCTTGCCTCGGCCTCCCAAAATGCTGAGATTGAAGGCATGAGCCGCTGCACCTGGCCATTTTGCACTTCTTTTATTATTATTATTATACTTTAAGTTCTGGGATACATGTGCAGAACGTGCAGGTTTGTTACACAGGTATACACGTGCCATGGTGGTTTGCTGCACCCATCAACCTGTCATCTACATTAGGTATTTCTCCTAATGCTATCCCTCCCCTAGCCCCTCACCCCCTGACAGGCCCCAGTGTGTGATGTTCCCCTCCCTGTGTCCATGTGTTTTCATTGTTCAGCTCCCACTTCTGAGTGAGAACATGTGGTGTTTGGTTTTCTGCTCCTGTGTTAGTTTGCTGAAACTGATGGTTTCCAGCTTCATCCATGTCCCTGCAAAGGACAAGAACTCATCCTTTTTTATGGCTGCATAGTATTCCATAGTGTATATGTGCCACATTTTCTTTATCCAGTCTATCATTGATGGGCATTTCTCATTAGGGTCGGTTCCAAGTCTTTGCTACTGTGAATAGTACTACAATAAACATACGTGTGCATGTGTCTTTATAGTAGAATGATTTACAATCCTTTGGGTATATACCCAGTAATGGGATTGCTGGGTCAAATGGTATTTCTGGTTCTAGATCCCTGAGGAATCACCACACTGTCTTCCACAATAATTGAACTAATTTACACTCCCATCAACAGTGTAAAAGTGTTCCTATTTCCCCACATCCTCTCCAGCATCTGTTGTTTCCTGACTTTTTAATGATCACCATTCTAACTGGCGTGAGATGGTATCTCATTGTGGTTTTGATTTGCATTTCTCTAATGACCAGTGATGATGTTTTTTGGCCGCATAAATGTCTTCTTTTGAGAAGTGTCCCCCTGAAGGAGGCCTGCAGAGCGTGAGTGGTGGGAAGTTCAGTATAGGGATGAAGATGATGCCTGTGTCAGGAATCAAGCTGACAGCTTGATCTCCTTTCGTCTGCCTCTCATTTCCTATTTCTCTGCTGGGTCTGAAGGCAGGAGAGGAAAGCAGAGTATTATTATTTAGTAGCCCCTGGCCCTGAAAAATAGAAATCACAGATGTTTCCCTGCTATGTTACAGCTGTTACAGATATCCCAAAATATCATGTACATTGATCTCTAGTTTGAAATTATGCTAGTTATTAGATTAGATCTGGTTGTTTAGTGTGTAAGAAGCACAAAGGGGCCAGACATGGTGGCTTATACCTGCAACCTCAGCTCTTTGGGAGACTAAGGTGGGAGGATGGCTTGAGGCCAGGAGTTTGAGATTAGCCTGGGAAACATAGCAAGACCTTGTCTCTACAAAAAATGTTTAAAAAATATTAGCTGCGTATGGTGGTACATGCCTGTAGTCTTGGCTACTTGAGAGGCTGAGGTGGAAGGATCAGTTAAGTTCAGGAGGTCAAGGCTGCAATGAGTCATGATTGTGCCACTGCACTCCAGCTTGGATGACAGAGTGAGACCCCGTCAAGAAAGAGGAAGGAGAGAAGGAAGGAAGGAAGGGAGGGAGGGAGGGAAGGAAGGAAAAGAAGCATATAGTAGTAACTATGTTACATATTTTTGTATTTTGATAACTTTATTTTGATATAGTTGGTTTCTTTTTTAATTCAATACATTTTGCATTATGCAGGTAAAACCTTGATTCTGAAAAGAGACTATAGGCTTCACCCGATTGCCCTGAGGGCCCATGGGACAAGAACCCCAGGTTTAGATCAGGTTTGTTTACTTAACAGAGAAACCCAGAAAGAGTTTAAGAAAGCAACCATAATGTTTAAAGTCTTGAAAAGGCACAAGGTGCTGCCTATATGCTAATATTTCTTTAAACCTTTTTATTATTTTCATATTTATAAGGAGCAATTAGATACTATCTAATTACTACCAGCAATTAATTAGGTACATCTAATCAATACCAATAAATGTTTCCTTGTTCACATGTTTCTAGAAAGCCTAGGGAGATAGGATTCCAACAAATCCTCATACACAGTGATGCTGGGAAAGGTTTAACTGGCTCTTCTGAGGGAAGAGCCTACATTTGTCATGTTTACCAATTGCTGTGGTGTAAGTGCTCCCACTATAGTGGATTTCAGGCTACCAACCAACATGACAACCACCGCACACACAGTTGGAAAGAGAGGTGTGCAGCAACACACTATTGTACAGTATAGTATTTCCACCATATAGATACAATCGATGTAAATAAATCCAAAAGCACAGGTAATAGTGACATAAAATACAATAACTAGGAAATTAGGTATTTTGAATATATATTACTTTGGAGTGCAGTGGTACGACCACAGCTCACTACAGCCTCAGCGTCCCAGGCTCAAGCAATCCTCCTGCCTTGGCCTCCCAAAGTGCTGGGATTACAGGTGTGAGCCACTATGCCTGGCCTATATAACTTTGCTTTTAAAATAATCTATTTAATTGTAAATTTATGTAATACATTTTTCAAAATGACCATTTTAATAATCAGCTTGCAAAATACCTCATGATGTAACCATCAGCTCTCACGCGCTGGTTGGGGCAGCTCCAACGCACCACTGTTAGAAACCTTTTCTACCGTACTGAGAGCAGCAACACCTGGGAAAAATTCAGAAGGTGAATTCAGCTGTGAGACAAATTCAAACAGATAACATCTGCTTCTGGCTTGCAGCTGATTGGGGAGAGCCCAGGGTAAATGGGGAGCAGGAGGCTGATGCCCCTGCTGCTTCCAAGGGTTTGTTACCAGCACCCTCCCATAATTCAGATCATCCCACCCCCATCATGGGTGCTCAGCACTACAGCCAGGGAGGCCTCGAGGGTCTGACTGTACCTGAGTCAATTCTTGTGCAGACATTAGTCGCCCTGGGGACAGGTCTTCTGAACCGACAGCCACTTGGTGGGATGCTCAGAGAGCCTAAAAGTCCGGTTTCCCTGCCCCTCACCCCACCAAAGTTCATCCCTCTCCTGCCCACATTATCATCAAAGTGTTGCTTTCTGTTCACGTCCAGAAACTCCGGGAAGTGAGGACTTTGTGCTCCTTGCCTGACTCCTGAATGTTCAGGGCCCTCTGTGTTCTGCCCCCGGCTGCTTCTCCTGTTATGACCCACAGCTCTCCTCACTCGGTGACTCGGTCGTCCTTTGTGTGATGATGTCAGCCAGATTCCCCCTTCCCGGGCTCTCTGATGCCCACCTCCCCACCACGCAGTTCCAGTTGAGTGCCCTGCAGGCCCTGCAGGTGTGTCCCAGACGGAGCTCACCACCTGGAGCTCACCGCCCCTCCCCATCCTCCTCCAGCCCCCAGGAAGGGCGCCAGGTGCCCTGAGGCTCAGCCAGAAATGTCACCCTCACCCCACCCTGTCCCCTCTCATCCTCACACCCCCTCCTCATCCTGGTCTCCCCTCGTCCTTCCCCCGTCTTCATCCTCATCCCCTCCCCAGCTATACCTTTTTCTCCTTGACCTGCCCTCGGTGCCTCAGCCACTCACTGCACCCAGGCCTGGACCTCCAGGGCACCCTGCGAGGTCATCCCACCCCCTATCACGGGTGTTCAGCACTGCAGCCAGGGAGCTCCTTCATTCCCTTCTCTCACACCCTGGCTCCGTCCCTCCCCACTCCCGCCCTCACCACCCGTAGCCTTTACACTCTGCTCGCTCATTCCACCTTTCAGAGGCTCTTCCCTCCACTCACCACCTCTTGCCTCCAGTCTCCTGGCCATCTCTTGCTTATCCTTTATGGCTTCCACTCCTGCCATCTCCTCCAGGCAGCCTTCTGTGATCCGTCAATCTGGGTTAGGAGCCCTTTCTCCATGTTTCCATATCACCTGACCTGAGCAGCACCCACGGGACTATATATCATAATTGCCCACTTTTTTTCTCTGCACCCTCCCCTAGACCATTAGTTCTGGCAGGCCAGGGACTTTGTCATGTTCATACGGGATCCTCATGCCTTACACAGTGCCTGGCGGCTATTAGGTGCTCATCAAATCCTTGTTGATAGAAGTCGAGTTTTGCTAACGGTAAGAGGCAGAATCTTCACAGTTCTTTATCCTTGGCACCACGTCAGGCACTTCATAAATAAAAACTCATCAAGGGCCAGGCGCAGTGACTCACGCCTCTAATCCTAGCACTTTGGGAGGCCGGGGCGGGCGGATCACGAGGTCAGGAGATCGAGACCATCCTGGCTAACACAGTGAAACCCTGTCTCTACTAAAAATACAAAAAATTAGCTGGGCATGGTGGCGGGTGCCTGTAGTCCCAGCTACTCGGGAGGCTGAGGCAGGAGAATTGCTTGAACCCGGGAAGGCGGAGGTTGAAGTGAGTGGAGATCGCGCCACTGCACTCCAGCCTGGAAGACAGAGTGAGACTCCATCTCAAAAAAAAAAAAAAAAAAAGAAAAGAAAACTCATCGAGCTCTCACAACAATCCCATGAGAGAGGCACAACTCTTATTCCCACTTTACAGATGAGAAGACAGTGGCATGGAAAAATTAAGTGATTCACACAGGTTCACAGGGCTGTTAGTGGCACAGCTGGGATGTGAGTCGCAGCAGCCTGACTCCACAATCTGTGCTGATCATAACCGCTGTGCTGCCCAGCCACGTGGGGAGTGGGGAGAACACAAAGGCCGGGGCGCTTGTCAACTGAGGGGACAGCCCCCAGGGAGGAGGGAGCAGAGCCTGCATCAAAACGAGGGCAGGCCAGGAGTTCCAGGCTGCAGTGAGCTGTAATCCCGCCACTGCACTCCAGCCTGGGCGACAGAGCAAGACCTTGTCTTTTTTTTTTAAAAAAAAAAAGGGGTGGGGGTGGGAATGATAACAACTGACATGTGACATGTACATGTTTCTTCCACAACACGTGGGGATTATGGAAACTACAATTCAAGATGAGATTTGGATGGGGACACAGCCAAACCATATCATGTAGTTAATAACCATCTTACAGGCAGATATTTGGAGAGTATGTAAATATCTCGTTTCTCATCAAACTTTCACCCCCTCATTTTTATCTGCCATTGGTAAGTCTTACCAGCATCCATTGTAACTACGATGGTTGTCAAATGGTGAGATGCAGTGTAATTAGTTTCCTGTTGTGGCTATAAAAAATTAGCACACGTTTATTGCCCTAAAACAGGAAAAACGTATTATCTTACAGTTCTGGATGTCAGAGTCCCAAAACAAGTCTCACTGGGTTATAATCAAAGTTTCTGCAGGGCTGTGTTCCTTCCGGGGCTCTAGGAAAGAACCCATCTCCTTGTCTTTTCTGGTTCTAGGGTTGGTCCTCCTTCCTCAGCCTGTGACCACATCCCTCATCCCTCTGACCAGTGACTCCATCACTGCACAGCCTCCTCTCACTCTGACCCTCCTATCTCCCTCTTATGTGGACTTTGGTGATTATGCTGCGCCCACCCAGATAATCCAGGATCATCTTTCCCTCTCAAGATTGTTAGTTTAATCACATCTGCAAAGCTCCTTCTGCCATGGAAAGTAACATATTCACAGGTTCCAGATATTAGGAGGTGGACAACTTTGCAGGCTGGGGGTGACATTATTCTGCCTACCACATATAGTAATTTCTTAAAAGAGTGCTTCGCTATTTTCTATGGTTCACCCACACTCTGCAAGCATTGATGTGTTCAAGAAGGAATGACTGCAACCACCCAGTGACTGTAAGATGCATTCCAGTCGCAGAGATGTTGAAATGTGATGATAAGCGCCTCACCCACATAATGAGGACATGACGGGGATCCCTCCCATTGATGTCTTTCATGCCATGGGTTGCTCACCCTTCAGCAAGGTGTCTGAGCACCTCCTGGGCATCAGCAATTGCACTATATGTTGGGTGTGCAGAGATGAGACACACAGCTCTTACTCTTGAGGGGGTTCTATCTTTCAGTGAGAGAGACAGAAGAAAGTCAAAGAAGTGATTTAGCACAGAGGAGAGAAGTGGGAAGAATGAAAATTTAATTTCCTTATTAAGCTGGGGTGAGGGATTGTTCAGCTGGGAGGGGCTCTGCAAATGTCCATCCAGGCAGGTGGGCAGAGTCAGGGTAGCCCCAGAGAGGCCAGGTTTCAACCCAGTAGTCTGGCTGCAGAGCCTCAGGCGTAACCCCTACCAAAGGGTCTTCCTGTTTGGTGAAGCTGATGTGGAGGAGATTCTTGCAAATGTAAAGTGACCTTGCTGGGTGTGGTGGCTCAAACCCGTAATCTCAGCACTTTGGGAGGCCAAAGTGGGTGGATCGCCTGAGGTCAGGAGTTTAAGACCAGCCTGGCCAACATGGTGAAACCTTGTCTCTGTTAAAAATACAAAAATTAGGTGGGCATGGTGGCGCATGTCTGTACTCCCAGCTATTTGGGAGGCTTCATTTTAGATCCAGGCCAAGAGGCTCATTGTGTGGGCTGATATGGTTTGGCTGTGTCCCCACACAAATCTCAACTTGAATCCTATCTCCCAGAATTCCTATGTATTGTGGGAGGGACCCAGGGGGAGGTAATTGAATCATGGGGGCTGGTCTTTCCTATGTTATTCTCATGATAGTGAATAAGTCTCACAAGATCTGATGGGTTTATCAGGGGTTTCTGCTTTTGCTTCTTCCTCATTTTTTTGTTCAGCCTCCCACCATGATTCTGAGGCCTCCCCAGCCATGCGGAAACTGTAAGTCCAATTAAACCTCTTTTTCTTCCCAGTCTTGAGTATGTCTCTATCAGCAGCGTGAAAATGAACTAATACAGTAAATTGGTACCAGTAGAGTGGGGCATTGCTGAAAAGATACCTGAAAATGTGGAAGCGATTTTGGAACTGGGTAACAGGCAGAGGTTGGAATTGTTTGGAGGGCTCAGAATAGGACAGGAAAATGTGGGAAAATTTGAAACTTCCTAGAGACTTCGTGAATTGCTTAGACAAAAATGCTGATAGTGATATGAACAATAAGGTCCAGGCTCAGGTGGTCTCAGATGGAGGTGAGGAACTTTTTGGGAACTGGAGCAAAGGTGACTCTTGTTATGTTTTAGCAAACAGACTGGTGGCATTTTGCTCCTGCCCTAGAGATTTGTGGAACTTTGAACTTGAGAGAGATGATTAAGGGTATCTGGCGGAAGACACTTCTAAGCAGCAAAGCATTCAAGAGGTGACTTGGGTGCTGTTAAAGGCATTCAGTTTTATAAGGGAAACAGAGCATAAGAGTTTGGAAAATTTGCAGCCTGACAATGTGATAGAAAAGAAAAACCCATTTTCTGAGGAGAAATTCAAGCCAGTTGCAGAAAGTTGCATAAGTAATATGGAGCTGAATGTTAATCCCCAAGACAATGGGGAAAATGTCTCCAGGGCATGTCAGAGGTCTTTACAGCAGCCCCTACCATCACAGGCCTGGAGGCCCAGGAGGAAAAAGTGGTTTCATGGGCTGGGCCCAGGGTCCCCATGCTGTTTGCAGCTTAGGGACTTGGTGCCCTGTGTTGCAGCCACTCCAACTGTGGCTGAGAGGGGCCAATGTAGAGCTCAGGCTGTGGCTTCAGAGGGTGGAAGCCCCAAGCCTTGGAAGGGGCCAATGTAGAGCTCAGGCTGTGGCTTCAGAGGGTGGAAGCCCCAAGCCTTGGAAGGTTCCAGGTGGCATTGAGCTTGCTGGTGCACAGAAGTCAAGAATTGAGGTTTGGGAACCTCCATGTAGGTTTCAGAAGATGTATGGAAACACCTGGATGCCCAGGCAAAAGTTTGCTGCAGGGGAGGGGCCCTCACGGATAACTTCTGCTAGGGCAGTGCGGAAGGGAAATGTGGGGTCGGAGCCCCCACACAGGGTCCCCACTGGGGCACTGCACAGTGGAGCTGTGAGAAGAAGGCCACTGTCCTCCAGACCCCAGAATGGTAGATTCACCAACAGCTTGCACCATGCACCTGGAAAAGCCGCAGACACTCAACACCAGCTAGTGAAAGCAGCCAGTACTGAGGCTATACCCTGCAAAGCCACAGGGGTGGAGTTGCTCAAGACAATGGGAACCGACCTCTTGCATCAGCATGACCTATATATGAGACCTGGAGTCAGAGGAGATGATTTTGGAGTTTTAAAATTGGACTGCCCTGCTGGATTTCAAACTTGCCTGGGCCCTGTAACCCCTTTGTTTTGGCCAATTGCTCCCATTTGGAATGGGTGTATTTACCCAATACCTGTACCCCCCATTGTATCTAGGAAGTAACTAGCTTGCTTTTGATTTTGTAGGCTCACAGGCAGAAGGAACTTGCTTTGTCTCATATGAGACTTTGGACTGTGGGCTTTTGGGTTAATGCTGAAATGAGTTAAGACTTTAGGGGACTGTTGGGAAGGTATGATTGGTTTTGAACGTGAGGAGATGAGATTTGGATGGGCCAGGGACAGGATGATATGGTTGTCTCTGTGTCCCCCCTCCCCAAATCTCAACTTGAATTATATCTCCCAGAATTCCCATATGTTGTGGGAAGGACCCAGTGGGAGGTAATTGAATCACAGGGGCTGGTCTTCCCCTTGTTATTCTCATGATAGTGAACATGTCTCATGAGATCTGACGGTTTCTCAGTGGTCTCTGCTTTTGCTTCCTCCTCATTTTTCTCTTGCTGCTCTCATGTAAGAAGTGCCTTTGACCTCCTGCCATGAGTCTGAGGCCTCTCCAGCCACATGCAACTGTAAGTCCATGTAAACTTCTTTTTGTTCCCAGTTTCAGGTATGTCTTTATCAGCAGCATGAAAAACGAACTAATACAGGGTGTGATGGTCAATACTGAGTGTCCACTTGATTGGACTGAAGGATACAAAGTATTAATCCTGGGTGTGTCTGTGAGAGTCTTGCCAAAAAAGTCTAACATTTGAGTCAGTGGGCTGGGGAGGGCAGATCCACCCTTAACCTGGTGGGCACAATGTAATCAGCTGCTGGCAGATATAAAGCAGGCAGAAAAATGTGAAAAGCAGAGACTAGCCTAGCCTCTCATCCTGAATCTTTCTCCCTTGCTGGATGCTTCCTGCCCTGGAATATCGGACTCCAGGTTCTTCCGTTTTGGGACCCAGGCTGGTTCTCCTTGCTCCTCAGCTTGCAGACGGCCTATTGTGGGACCTTGTGATCATGTAAGTTAATAATAAATTCCCATATATATATAAAGTATTTTTATATATAATATGTTATATACATGTTATACGTTATATGCATATATGTATGTGTATACACACACGTGCGTGCATGTACATATACACACACACGTGTGTGCATGTACATATACACACACGTGCGTGTACATACACATATATACACATACACGTGCGTGTACATACACATACATACACACACGTGCGTGTATATACGCATACATACACACACGTGCGTGTATACATACATACGCACACGTGCGTGTATACATATATACACGCACGTGTGTGTATACATATATACATACACGCACGTGTGTGTATACACATATATACATATACGCACGTGTGTGTATACATATATACATATACGCACGTGTGTGTGTACATATATACATATACGCACGTGTGTGTGTACATATACATATACGCACGTGTGTGTGTACATATACATATACGCACGTGTGTGTACATATATACATACACGCGTGTGTGTACATATATACATATACACACGTGTGTACATACATACATATACACACGTGTGTATATACATACATATACACACGTGTGTATATACATACATATACACACGTGTGTATATACATACATATACACGTGAGTATATACAGATATACATATACACACGTGTGTATATACAGATATACATATACACACATATGTGTGTATATACAGATATACATATACACACATGTGTGTATACATATATACATATACACACGCGTGTGTATATACATATACACACATGTGTGTATATACATATATACATATACAGATATGTGTATACATACATATATACATATACAGATGTGTGTATACATACATATATACATATACAGACGTGTGTACATATACATATATACATATACACACGTGTGTACATATACATATATACATATACACACGTGTGTACATATACATATATACATATACACACGTGTTATATATACACATATACATATATACACGTGTGTATATACACATATACATATACACACATATGTGTGTATATACACATATACATATACACACATATGTGTGTATATATACATATATACATATACACACATATGTATATATACATATACACGTGTGCATATACACATAGACACACATATGTGTGCATATACACATAGACACACATGTGTGCATATACACAGACACACATGTGTGCATATACACATAGACACACACATGTGTGCATATACACATAGACACACGTGTGTGTATATACATATATACATATGTGTATATATACATATATACATATATGTGTGTATTTACGTATATACATATACACATACATATATACATGTTGTATAACATATATGTTATATACATATTATATATATTATATACATATATATGTTATATAACATATATGTTTTATATATATATGTTCTGTCTCTCTAGAGAACCCTGACTAATACACAAGGCTTCCCTCCTGGAGCAAGGACTCCATTCCAGAATGCGAACACAGCTTTGAACTTTGAAAGGAAATTATAGCCTGGTATAAAAATTATTCTATAGACCAGTTTCCTCTGGACACCCCATCACACTTGTTGAGTATGTAGTGTGTATCAGGCACTTTCCAGGCAATGCAGAAATGATGACATCAAGAGGTCTGGTTATTCATGTTGGCATGGTACATCACACGGTGACCTCATTAACCCTCATGGCACCCCTGTGGCTCATGTCATATTCCCACCCCATTTTACAGATGGCTTGGTGGCTGGGCTGTGGGCCCCTTAGCTCAAATTCCAGGCTGCTTTCTCTCCTTTCTCCTCTTGAACATTCTGGGAAGTTTTACAATCCATTCCTACTATGAGGAGCAGTGAGGAAAGCTGAGGTTGGAATATAATATATATACATATTCACTCCCAAATTTCAAGGGCCCACTGTGTGCCAGCTTCCACGCCATGCATTTAGGGTATCAAAGCAGACAAAACATCTCTTGCCTTTGCTGAGCTCAAAGTGGGAAGTCAGGCAGTTGAGGGGAGGACCCAGAGTGGGCACGGTTAGGGGTGGGGTGACATGATGGGTTGTGAAGTGACCAGTCTAAATAAAGACACAGAGGCCAAGTGCATACCAGAGGCACCATCCAAGGGCAGAGGGGACCGAGAGCCTTTGTCTCAATCATCTCTGAAGTTCATCAGCTGAGACTGCACTTGGGTGCTTTTCAAGGGACATCTGCTTTCATGAAGATGCCTCAGAGTAGAATGAGGAGGTCACTGTGGGGTGCAGCCTGCTGCTCATAGAGGCCCAAGACCATCTGCGCAAATGATAGTCTCCAATGTTCAGTGAACAAGCTCCAGACTGAGGGTCACTGTGTCCACCACCCAAGTCCTTTAGTAGGCATCAGGCTTTCTCTGAGAGGAGGTGCAGATGTCCTCTTCTCTCCTTCCACAGCTAAGGTCCAGGGACTGGAGGCTGGTCCCATTAGAATTCCACCTGGAGCCTGCTGCAGGGATGCTGAATGCAGGCATTTAAAATCTGTGGGTGTAAGAATTGCTGGCCGTTCTCCCAAGGCAATCTAAATGTCAGTAGATTGAAGTCCTCAAGTGTTCTAGTCTGCTAACAAGGGACTAAATCACCTCTGAGAAACCAATTATGGTTCTGTAATAGCATCCCCAGGACTGAACCCCAAGTCAAATCCACCCACACATAGCCTAACAGAGTTTGACACCTGATCCATTCCCGGAGTCATTGAACAAACATTGGTGGAGTGCCCCTCACAGGTCGAGCAAGCTGTGGGCTCCCAGGCAGGGTGCTGCATAAGACCAAAGGGGGCTGGTACAAACCAGAAATGGCTTTATTTTCCCCAAACACTCTTTTGAATGTCCTTGTTCCTTTCCCAAAGGTCTCTCAGCAAATCCCACAGCTTTCCAATCACTTTCTCTTATTATAAAGTCCAGCTCAGCCCAAAATTTCCCTCTCATGTGTAGTCTACTTCTCATTTACACCCAAGATACTTCGAGTAGGGCAGTGCATGGTCTGCTCCATAAACTCCAGAGGATAAATCCAGGAGCGTCCTGGTTCCTCCAGAACTAGCACCAGTCTTGGAGCAAGAAGCCCAGCCTTGGAACTTACCAGCTGTGTTACTTTGTGGAAGTGACTCAGCCTCTCGGATCTTCAACCCGTCTTCTGTAAAAGAGGGAAAGTATTATTTCCTCTTTCCCCACCCTGGAGCTGTGGGGATGCCAAAGTTGATAAATGGAAGGGACCCAGTGGGAGGTAAATGAATCAGGTGGGGCTGTTACCCCCATGCTGCTGTTCTCATGATAGTGAGTGAGTTCTCACAAGACTTGATGGTTTTCTCAAGGGCTTTTCCCCCTTTGGCTCAGCACTTCTCCTTGATGACGACATGTGAAGAAGGACGTGTTTGCTTCTCCTTCTGCCATGATTGTAAGTTTCCTGAGGCCTCCCCAGCCATGCTGAACTGTGAGTCAATTAAATATCTTTCCTTTATAATTTACCCAGTCTCGGGTATGTCTTTAGTAGCAGCATGAGAACAGACTAATACACTACAAAAGGAAAAACTGTTACGTGACAGCAGTGAAATCTGGCAGATACCACCTTAGCCAAGTGATCAAAATTAGCCTCCTCTAAATGGGACAAATTGACATCATGTGTCTCTTGACATACTAAGCTGAGAAGGCCATATATGTACCTTTGCGGTAACTGTGCCCCGCAAAATGCAAAACCTGAATCTACTCATAAATACCAGACAAATCTGAACTGAGAGACTTCATACAAAATGACTGATCTGTACTCTTGAAAAAAATATCAAGATTGTGAAAGATAAAAGAAGTCTGAGGAGCTGTTCCAGATTGAAAGAACAGACACAACAACTAAATGTAATGTATGATCCTGGATTGAATTCTGGACCAGAAAAAAATATACACGCATATTTATTTGTTGTATAATAATTAACATATAAATATTATATTTTAACGAATATATTTATATTATTATTTATGTATTGTAATAGACATTATTGATAAAATGATGAAATCTGAATAAAATCTGTAGGTTATATAATAGTATTGTATCAATGTTAATTTCTTGGTTTTAATCATTGTTCTATGGTTAGATTAGAAAATGTCCTTTTTTTTGGAGACAGAGTCTCACTCTCTCCCCAAGGCTGGAGTGCAGTGGCGTGATCTCGGCTCACTGCAACCTCTGCCTCCCAGGATTAAGCGATTCTCATGCCTCAGCTTCCTGAGTAGCTGGGATTACAGGCGCCCACCACCACACCTGGCTAATATTTTTATATTTTTAGTAGAGACGGGTTTTGCCATGTTGGCCAGGCTGGTCTTGAACTCCTGACCTCAGGTGATCTGCCCACCTCAGCCTTCCAAAGTGCTGGGATTACAGGCATGAGCCACTGTGCCTGGCCAGAAAATGTCCTTTTTTTTGAAATCATGCTGAAGTGTTTAGGAATAAAGGGACATCATGTCTGCCGCTTACCTGAACTGATTCAGAAAATAATAACGTACATGGACACATACATGCATACATACACACACACAGATAATGATAAGGTGATGTAATCAGATAAAAAATGTGGGAATCTGCTGAAGGGTATAAAGGAAATTTTTGTACTATTCTGGCAATTTTTCTCTAAATTTGAAATTGTTCCAAAATATAAAGTTGTTTTTTTTTTTAATATTGCATTGCCAACACCCTTTCACACAGAGGATATCTATAACTCTGAGTTGGAAAGTTATTTAAAAGAAGTAGGGTTTCTCGGCTGGGCGCGGTGGCTCAAGCCTGTAATCCCAGCACTTCGGGAGGCCGAGGCGGGCGGATCACTGGGTCAGGAGATCAAGACCATCCTGGCTAACACAGTGAAACCCCGTCTCTACTAAAAATACAAAAAATTAGCCGGGCATGGTGGCGGGCGCCTGTAGTCCCAGCTACTCGGGAGGCTGAGGCAGGAGAATAGCATGAACCCGGGAGGCGGAGCTTGCAGTGAGCCGAGATCGCACCACTGCACTCCAGCCTGGGCGACAGAGCAAGACTCCTTCTCAAAAAAAAAAAAAAAAAAAAAAAGAAGTAGGGTTTCTCTATTGAGATAATCATATGATTAAAAACAATATTTTAAAAAAGAAGAAGGATTTGAAGGTGAAGATATTTTTAAAATAATTAACCAATTTATTTCACTCATATTTTCTTTTCTATATATGCAAAAGCACAATAAATAACCAAAGCCTATGTCTAACTGAGTTTAAAAGAGCTCTTTATAATGAGTTTACAACAAAAATTCTAAATGCGAAGGAAATACTGTATTATAGTTTAATAGTCAGCTGTTTTTCTTTCTTCGTGGTACATAAAATAGTGATGCATCCTTGAATTATAAAAACAAAAAAAAGTACATAAATATTTTTAACTCTGACTTTGCCACTGATTAAATGTGTGACCTTGGTCAAGTCCTGTGACATGTTTTCCCCATTAGTAAGACTGGATGACAATATTTACTGTGCAGAGCTGTTAGTGTTATCAAACCCCAAATTTTGGGTTCATGTACCTGATATACAGCAAACCTAACACCGACACATCAGCACTTAGAAGCAGAGGAAGGTTTATTTGACTTGGCTAAAGCAAGAAGGCAGGAGAAGCAGCCTCTCAAATCCAATCTGCCTTTTAACATAACTGGGGGCTTTTATGAGCAAAGCAGGTATGCAGGAGATGGGTTCCCCCAATAATCAAAACTGTTTGAGTTCCTCGGCCCAAACAAACTCCTAGATGCTATCAAGGAGGACTGCATGACCTAAGGATCATTGTTCTTTGAAAGAAAAACAGTTCATCAATCTTGCAGGCAGCCCTGGGGGTTAGGGTAGGAAGTTAATCAATTACTAGTGACTTCCCTTGTGCAAGCAAGCATGCACGGAGGAAGAAAAGGACAAGGAAATAAGTAAAGTGAACATCTTATGATCTTTATAATAAAGGCTCAATTACATTGGGAAGATTAAAACATCATTGTAACAATAATACCAGTAACAATGACATTTAAGCCAGTGTGTCTACTTGTCAGGCACTGCACTATCAAATACCAGCAGCAAGTCTGGCACAAAATAGATGCTCAATAAATGGTAGCTATTGAATCAGGGCCACACATTTAATTGATATTTTGATCAAGATGTTCAAGGAAAAAAATACTATTACTTATTTAATGTGGAACAAGTCTAGTCTTTCTCTTGAGCTCCCACCTGCTGGTTAGGAGGCAACAATGTTATTTGGATCCTGTTTAGAGTATTCTCAGAGCTGAGCCCTCAAATTGTATCAGTCTTACTTATGCACCTGTCCTGTTGGCCGTCCTTGTGCTGCCCCTGACACCTGCCTGCTCCCTAAGGCGATGTGGGGAGAGGAGCATATACATTCCAACGTGCTGTAAGGATAGAGATCCTGGCCGGTCCCTGTGAGGCAGGAGAATAGGGCCTGGAGGCCATGAACGTAAGGCTGATCCATGCTGACTTCCTAGAACAAAATCAAATGGAATATAAATGGCTTTGTAACCTCACTTCATCCTCTCCATTTACACCGTTTACACTTTGTAACTTCACATTCATCCTCTCCATTTACATAAACCGCACACACAGTGACATCCTCTCCATTTACATAGACCACACACGCCAAGTGACATCTGCTCCATTTACACTTTGTAACTTCATATTCGTCCTCTGCATTTACATAGACCGCACACACCAAATAACATCCTCTCCATTTACATATTCTGGGCACATTCTGAGTAAATGACTTCGTAACTTATCTTCATTGTCTTCATATACATAGAACATATACCAAGTAACCAGTGGAAAACGTCTAGAGAGTATTGAAACCCCAGAAAATTCTGTAACCGGGGCTCATGAGACCCTATGCTCCGGCCTGCTCCCACACTGTAGAGTGTACTATCATTTTCAATAAATCTGTGCTTTTGCTTTCCTCACTTTGTGCGTTTTGTCCAATTATTTGTTCAAGACGCCAAGAACCTGGACACCTTCCACCAGTAACACCTGGATGTGCCCCTGGCATGCATGGGTCCCCACAGTCACCTCTGCCCCTGGAGCCCCTGGGGGCCAGGGTAACTCTCAGTCTGATCCTGGGGCTTGTTAGAGGTGCAGGATCCCTTCTGGATTGCCATTGCTGTCACCTCCGGCCAGCCCGTTGGCCTGAGTGCCACCTTCCCTTGCCCAGGGCAGGCCCTTGGGCAGTTCATTCAGCCTCTGTACCACTCAGGAGAAAGCGAAAACTTAAGGTTCCTCAGCTGACCCTCCTGGCACCTTTCTGAAGGTGGGCTCCAGGGCCAGAGGCAACAGCCTCCTCCTTGCCATGAATATCCTCATGGATCCAACACCCTATCTTCCAGCCTTGGGCCCAGGAAGAAAAATCAGAAAACAAGCTTCTGCCTCATTGGCCTTCCAACCTCTAGTACCTCCTCCTTTCTCTCCCATGACTCTCTAGGTTCCCATGGGGCTGGCTGCTCTCCCAGAGCCTCCCTGACTCCACTCTCAATGGTGGCCTGGTCTTCCCCAAGCAGACCATGGGGATCCCTAAGAGCCTCTAGGCTTTGTCCTTGATATGCTAATGGAGGAGATAAAGGAATCCCAGCACTTCTTCTCTTCTCAAAGCTTTCAAAACCAGGTCTCACACAGCCTCTCCTGCCTTGGGACAATAAGCCTTCTGGCTCCCCTGGAGGGAGCAGCTGCAAGAAAACCGAATTCAAAGCAAGAAGTGAAAATGCAGTGGTTTAAATTTATAGAAAGATTCTCATTCTTACATTATTATGATAATTATGGCCCTGGGAATCCGGGTGAGGTCTCCAGAGCTTCAGTACACACTTCAGGCAGAGCATTTGCAAATTCATGGTCTTAAATCCTTAGGACAGAAAGATGTGAAGGAAAGCCAGGGAAGCAGAAGTCCTTAGGAGACCTGGGTCCTGAACTCTCCAGAGCTCATGGATCTTCTTGGATAATGAAATTCAGGGGTTGGAAGAGGCTATTTCTAAGGGAGGGCTTTCAACTCGGAAAGTCTCTGGCCAAAGGTTCTAATTCCATGTACTTCCAATTTTTGATTAACGCTGACAAATACAATCACAATTTTAAAATTCAGGGTACTTAAGGAGTTTAGGATATTAGGTTCTGCCAGAATAGCCCTCTGCAGGGATGTGGAATGGCTGCATCCATCTGCCCAGGAGAAAGAGGGATGGGTACTGGGGAGGGTTCATTAGCAGGAAACTTTCCAGGGCAGATGAACATGAGGACAGAGCCCAGCTGAAGGGAACCAACAGGGAGTAGGAAAATCCAGAGCAAGATGGCAGATGTGAGGAAGCGAGTGGGGTCAGTCCAGAGAATCCACCAGCAAGTACAGAACCAGTTTTTGTCCCTTCCCATGCTCAGCAAGCCAGTAGCATGTTGATCTGCTACAATAGCTGCCTACAGGATTTTCTGCCTCAATTCCTGACCCCTCCAATCACTTCCCCACCCTACAGCCAGAGAACCCACCACCTTTTGGGATCTTCCCATTGATCAGGATAAAGACCATGGCTGACAAGGCCCTGCATGGTCAAGGCCCAGCGGTTCTCAACCCTGACTGCATATAGGAATCATACTGGCCCAATCCCAAGGGATTCTGATTCAGTTAATCTGGGATGAGGTCTGAGCATCAGTATATATATAATATATTAATATATATTTATATATACTGGTGTATATATATAATATACTAATATATATTTATATATACTGGTGTATATATATAATATACTAATATATATTTATATATACCGGTGTATATATATAATATACTAATATATATTTATATATACTGGTGTATATATATAATATACTTATATATATACTGGTGTATATATAATATACTAATATATATTTATATATACTGGTGTATATATATAATATACTAATATATATTTATATATACTGGTGTATATAAATATAATATACTAATATATATTTATATATACTGGTGTATATATATAATATACCAATATATATTTATATATACTGGTGTATATATATATAATATACCAATATATATTTATATATACTGGTGTATATATATATAATATACCAATATATATTTATATATACTGGTGTGTATATATATAATATACCAATATATATTTATATATACTGGTGTGTATATATATAATATACCAATATATATTTATATATACTGGTGTGTATATATATAATATACCAATATATATTTATATATACTGGTGTGTATATATATACCAATATATATTTATATATACTGGTGTGTATATATAGAATATACTAATATATATTTATATATACTGGTGTATATATACATGTATACTGATATATTTTATCAGTATATATTTTTATTAATATATATTTATATATTATATATATTATATAATATATATTTATATATTATATATTATATAATATATATTTATATATTATATATTATATAATATATATTTATATATTATATAATATATAATATATATTATATATGATATAATATATAATATATATTATATATGATATATTATATAATATATATTATATATGATATATTATATCATATATCATGACATATTATATAATATATAATATATATCTATAAAAGTTATATAATACTAATTATATAATATATAATATATCTATATAAATATAAAAATATATCTATATATATATTTATGTTTCTGTATACTGATATATTAAATATATATTTATACTGATATATACTTATATCAGTATAAACATATTAAATATATATTATATATAAATATATACAAACTATATGTTTATATATATTTAATCTCCAGGTGATTCTAACTGGCACTAAGGATTGCCAGCCCCCTGCTTTGGCCCTGCAAACTTCAACCTTATCTCATGACAGTCCCCCTCTCAGTTTCCTTGTGGCACAGCAACATTGCCCACTTTGCCCCAGTCCTTTTTTTTTTTGAGACGGAGTCTCGCTCTGTCGCCCAGGCTGGAGTGCAGTGGTGCAATCTCGGCTCACTGCAAGCTCCACTTCCCAGGTTCACGCCATTCTCCTGCCTCAGCGTCCTGAGTAGCTGGGACTACAGGCGCCCGCCACCACGGCCAGCTAATTTTTTTTTTTGTATTTTTAGTGGAGACGGGGTTTCACCGTGTTAGCCAGGATGGACTCCATCTCCTGACCTCGTGATCCGTCCACCTCGGCCTCCCAAAGTGCTGGGATTACAGGAGTGAGCCACTGTGCCCGGCCTGCCCTAGTACTTGTAATATGTCAGTCTGCCTCTCCCTCGGGCCATTACACTTCTTTATCTCCTATGCCCGGAAAGCCTAGTCATTTCTGAGACCTTGACTCAAACACCCCTTCTGGAGGGAAGCCTTCCTTGGCCTGCTGGACTAGACTATGTTATCCTCTTACACGCTGTATCCTCCAGGGTCCAGTTAGGAAAACAGAGGCCACTTTAGGTGTTTCAAGTAGAAAGAATTTAAATCCTAGAAGTCGGTTACACGGGTGAGGAAAATGGTGAGAAGCCCAATGGGATGGTGTAGCAATGACAGCGAGCTGCTGCCACCCCTGAGGCTGGAAGGGTAACAGACATTTGCCAGGAGCTAGAAGCTGGGACAGCCTGATAGGAGCTAGAGTACAATGAAAGCTGCCCCCTGGGGGTTGGAACCACAGAGGGAGGGTCTCTCTGAAGAGACATAGATTCAAGGAAGAGATACAGCCATTGCGGAAGATGCCAACAAAAGCAGAGAGAGAGAAAGAAAGAAGCAGAAAAGGAAAGAGAGAAGGAAGGTTTCTTCCTTCCTCCCACCTTTGAGTCTCCCACTAGTGCTTCCTATTAGCCCAAACTACCAAGAACCCAGATGGCAAAGGAGCCCGGGAAATCTAATTCTACATGATACCGAGCAAAGCCGATGTTCCAGCTGGCTGCGTCCGTTACAGTAGGAAGTCAGGCAGACATAAGCAGGGGAGGAGAGGGCTCCTCCCGACCAGGAATGTCAGCTGACCGTCAGGTGATGGTCAGGTGGTCATTAACTGTCTCTCTAAAATAATAATTGGTTACAGCCAGCATCAGGGAAAGGCAGTCTCCCAAAAGACAGAAACACCTGAAACTGATGATCAGCAGCTTCCCAGTAAGATCTCAGGAGTTGGATGCGTAGGCTCAAGCTTGAACACTGAGAGGCAAAATGGCGGAGTTTAACTGGTATATGCTCTTCGTCTAGAAACATTCAGCTGGTAAGGGAAGAACGCCTTAAGTGAGCATGCACACAACTCCTGTTAAACACACTGCGCATGTTCCTGTCCCAAGTGCTGGCAGACCACTGCGCATGCAGACAGCCCACCTCAGGGAAGAATCAGGGGAGAAGAGACGTAGACCCCACAAGCATGCCAACACATAAAACCCCAAGTCAAGAGTCAAACCATGCACTTGAATCAAGTCACCCACTTGGCCCTCTTTCAAGTGTATTTTACTTTCTTTCATTCCTGCTCTGAAACTTTCATTTTTTATTATTTTGATTTTATTGATTGATTGAGATGGAGTCTCCCTCTGTCGCCCAGGCTGGAGGGCAGTGGTGCAATCTCTGCTCACTGCAGCCTCCGCCTCCTGGGTTCAAGCGATTCTCCTGCCTCAGCCTCCTGAGTAGCGGGGATTATAGGTGCCTACCACCATGCCCAGCTAATTTTTGTATTTTTAATAGAGACGGGGTTTCACCATGCTGGCCATGGTTGGCCAGGCTGGTCTGGAACTCCTGACCTCAAGTGATCTGCCCACCTCAGCCTCCCCTAGGATTTCAGGTGTGAGCCACCTGGCCCAGTGCCTGGTCTGCTCTAAAACTTTTAAATAAACTTTCACTCCTGCTCTAAAACTTGCCTCAGTCTCTCACTCTGCCTTATGCCCCTCGACTGAATTCTTTCTTCTGAGGAGGCGAGAATTGAGGTTGCTACTGACACGTATGGATTTACTGCTACTAACACATCAAACCACCCCAAAACGGAGTCGCTTAAAACAATTTATAATTATCACCCATGGTTCTGTGGGTTGATGTGGCTCAGCTAGGGAGTAAGTTCTCACTTGGGCCCTCTCACAAGGTTTCAGTCATATGGCGACCTAGTTGCAGTCACCTGAAGGCTCAACTGGGCCTGCTGTCCAAGTTGGTGCAGACACAATGCTGTCAGTTGACACTGGCTGTCAGCTGGAAGCTCAGCTGGAGCTATAGGAACCAAAAGTCCCACACATGGCCTTTGTGTGGGCTTGGGGCTGTCTCACAGCGTGGTGGTTGGATTCCCAAAGGGTATATACCAAGAGCAAACTTTTCAGGAGACTCAGCTGGCAGCTATAAAGCTTCTTATGACCTAGCCTTGGATATCATCTCTTGTATCTATTGGTCAAAGCACAAATTGGATTCAAGGAGTTAGAAGAAGAGACTTCACTTCTCGATGGGAAAGTAGCATGTGCATACAGGTAATAATTAATAGTGGTTATCTTTGGAGGCAAGCTAGCATCATCCAGCCTCTAGCCACTATGTACATTCTTTTCACATGCAAAATTGACTCGTGGCCTCCTAAGACATCCTGACTTTCAGTCCACCATGGCATCAGGTTCAGGCTTAAGGTCCAGGACCTCATCATAGAGATCAAGTGCAGGTGTGGATGAGGCTCTTCAGGTACAACTTCTCAAGTGCTGTTCCTCTCAATCTAAAAATATGGAAATGAAAGAGACAATTATGTCTCCCCTCATGTACCACTGCTAGTACACAATGGAGAGAGAGTAAAAGGATAAATAAAATAGCATTCCCATCTAAGGGGTATAGTGAGGAATCAGCAGTACATACATAGGTGTCCCCAGTCCATAACAAGTCTGAAATGCAGCTGGGCACCCATCAACAGTGCCTTGACTAAAGCCCATGGGCCATGCTGGCAGCACCAATGAGAACAGCACAATAGAGGAAGGGATTATAAAACAAAGCAAAGACCAAAAAATGAGACAGGGGCTGTCTCTTGAGGAAGACCTCCCAGAAACTAACATGACATTTTGGCTCAGATCCCACTGGGTGGGACGTAGGCACATGGCCTCACATAGCTACAAGGGAGCTGAGGAATGGAGTCTCTATTCTGGACTGCCCTGTGCCTGGCAAAAACCTATTATACAAAAAGGGAAAGGAAGAATGTTGAGGGACTTCACCACAAAGAGGCTAAATAATTCACCTAAGGCTCCAGAGGCAAAAAGTGCCAGAGCTTGGTTTCGAATCCAAGCAGTCTGGCTGAAGAGTCTCCCCTCTGAGCCATTCCTTTCTGCTAGGGTTGGCAATCTATGGTCTGTGGGCCAAATTCAACACACTGAGTGTTTTTGTAAATGTTTATTTGAACACAGCCATGCCCATTTGTTTACGTATTGGCTATGGCTGTTTTTGCACTATACAAGCAAAGTTGAGGCTGGGCACAGTGGCTCACGCCTGTAATCCCAGCACTTTGGGAGGCCAAGGTGGGAATAGCACTTGAGCTCAGGAGTTTGAGACCAGCCTAGACAACATAGCAAAACCCCATCTCTACTAAAAATACAAAAATTAGTCAGACGTGGTGGCACATGCCTGTAATCCCAGCTACTTGGGTGGCTGAGGCAGGAGAGTTGCTTGAACCTGGGAGGCAGAGGCTGCAGTAAGCTGAGATCACGCCACTGCACTCCAGCCTGGGTGAGAGAGTGAGACTCTGTCTCCAAAAACACAAAGAAAAAAAGAAAAGAAAAAGAATGTTGAATAGTTGCAATAGAGAACGTATGGCCAGCAAAGCTGAAAATATTTATGCTTTTATGCTTTACAGAAAAAGCTTCCAACTCCTGTACCATATTGACTACATTAGAGGAGATAAAATATGTAAAATGATTGGCACAGTTTCTGACCCAGAACAAATACTCAAAAAATACTATTCATGTTGCTGTTATTATATAACTGATAAAATTGGCATTGGCGTTAGAATCAGCACCAGCATCAGATCAGCATCAGTATCAGCATCTCACCAGACTGCCTTTCAAAGGAGAAGCAGAAATCCCACTGCCAGGGTGAGGCTGATGGAGAGATGAGCAAATCCTCCCAGAGTCCTCAGCAAATTCTTTTCCCTTTGCCAGGTGCCAGCGGAGAGGTGAGGTTGGTAACCACTGGCTCTCAGAAGGTGAAAGCGGAAGCATCTCCTGCCAAACGCCGCCCATGTTTTGCAGGGCTGAGGACAGGCTGAAATTGCGGCTATTTTTCAATGCCTTGAATGTGTGTAGGTGAGCATAAATTAAAAAGAAAATCTGTTGACAAAATGATTCTAAAGTTCATCGGGAAGAGGAAGCTGGAAAGATAACCAAGAAAAGTTAGAAAAAAGAAATGAAGCCTGGGTGCGGTGGCTCACGCCTGTAATCCTGGCACTTTGGGAGGCCGAGGCGGGCAGATCACTTGAGGTCAGGAGTGCAAGACCAGCCTGGCCAACATGGTGAAACCCTGTCTCTACTAAAAATACAAAAATTAGTCTGGTGTGGTGGTGCCTACCTATAATCCTAGCCCTTTGGGAGGCCGAGGTGGGTGTATCACTTGAGGTCAGCCTGGCCAACATGGTGATACCCTGTCTCCACTAAAAATACAAAAATTAGCCAGGTGTGATGGCAGATGCCTGTAATCCCGGCTACCAGTTACTTGGGAGGCTGAGGCAGGAGAATGGCTTGAACACGGGAGGTTGCAGTGAGCTGAGATCGAGCCACTTCACTCCAGCCTGGGCAACATAGCAAGACTCCATCTCAAAAACAAACAATCTAACAACAACAACAACAAAAATGAAAAGCATGAAAGAGGAAAGATACTCTGCCAGGATTTTTAGATTATGGTATCTCATTTAATCCTTACAGTAACTCCATCAGGGAGAGACTGTTATTAAACCCACTTTAGAGATGAGAAGGCAGAGATTCAGAGATGACAAAGAATCTCCAAGGATTATAGATTTAGGTACATCTATATCTATACATATAGCTATACCTATGCCTACACCTAAATCTATGCTCACACCTGTACCTAGATAAATGGTTTGAGAATGCATTTGATTGCAGGTGTTTTTTTCAATCAGATCCTAGATCTCTGCCTTCCGCCTGATGCCTCCGGAAACGCTGGTCCCCTGGGAAATGCCATGAACGTGGTTAGTGTGATTACCTCAGATTGCTAAGAAAACGCATCATACTGCCGGCACACTGTGATCTCTGGCTATCAAAAATGGTTGATTTGAAGACACCTGTATTTTTTTTGGAAATGTTGATATTTAACAAATAACCCCCAGCCCCCTAAATGTTGATATTTAGAAAATAATTCCCCAAACTTATTTTACGCACATACAGTGAGATAGAGAGAGAGAGAGAGAGGAGAGAGAGAGAGAGAGAGAGAGAAGAGAGAGAGAGAGAAAAGTTGTTTAATGCCCAGGATCAAGAAGGCCTGCATATATTCAGCAAGAAGCTTTATCATCCCAAACCCGAGGCTGAGCCATGATTATTACATTCTAAGCCTCTTCTTCTCCCTGCTATTTATTACTAGGGCTTAGAGAATCTCAAACTGTTGGGTCAGTTATATGATCCAAATGGCAGGACTGATCAAAGGCTCCTACAACCTGTATGCTAATTAAAATCTATTTCACACACCAGTGGTGATTAGAAACTGCAAGGGCTTCTAAGCCCCTCTCACATGACTAGACTTGATGAATAATTCCTGATAGTGGCTAATAGCACTTGGCCCCCACAGTCTGCATACTAGATGGGTTTCAAGTCATCTTAAAAAAAGATGCCGGGGTTTATCTCTTAGAATTTCTCTCCCCACTCCCCACTGTGACCACACAAATGGAAACACCACTCCATTGCACGTGCATTTGTACAGTGTTGATGAACTCTGTCATTAGGCCAAGGAACCCTAGGCAATAGAAAAGTGTGAAACCCACCCATGACTGGCCCAGGGAATGCCAGCTCCCAGGCCACGGTGCAGAAAGTTGGACTTTATACTCAGCTTCTGCTTCTCCCTTATCTCAACATCTCCAATTCTATCTTTTAATTATGTCTCACACCCTTTGTCTTCACCACCACAGTCATCATTACACTCAAATAACTTAAATGCATGGCAGAGTAGGAAAAGTAGAATAAGTAACATCTTAGGTATTCAACTTGCTTGATATCTCCGATGTGCTAAGTACATTATATATAAGCTCTCTTTTTATTCTTTTCACAACTCTATAGGCAGAAAGATATTATTACCACCATATTACAGATGGTGAAACTGAGCCTCAGAGATGTGAAATAACAGTTCCATGGTCCCCAGAGCTAGAATCAAAACTTAAATCTGAGTTTTCTATTCAAAGTCCAATATTTGGACTCAATCCAATAATATTTTTGAGCATCCACTGTGTGCTAAATATTCTCCCAGGTACTGGGAAAACAGCAATGAACAACAACAAAATGGCTTGTCCAACTTTCACCTCTGTATAGAATGCAGTAGGTCACAGCAGCCTGGGTTCCTGCTGTAACAATTAGGAAAAAAATGGAAAAGTTACCAAAATTATACTCTATAGACATTGAAAAGCTGTGGAATCAACAAAGGACAAGATGAGCTAACGTTCATAGAATTGAGGAAATAGAGATACTTTACATCCAGGAGGGCCATGTTCAAAGACCAGATATAAACCAGAGGTGGGCTGAACCTACGTAAGGTCCACCCCAGCCATGATCCAGCCCAATTTCTGGGGAAAGAGGAAAACTCTCTGGTGGAAAATAGCATCATCTATAGCCTTTATGGATCTCTTACACCAAACAGTCATCACACAATTTTAAAAAAATGTGACCTTCAAAGAAGAAGAAAAAGTAACCAGAAGGGAAAATGGACAATAGAGGCAGACCCAGAGATGCCTCATATTCTGAAGTTAGTCAAGAGGGATGTTGAAGTACTGATTATGAATACATTAAAAATAGAAGAAATTATGCACAAAAGATGAAAATGGAGAATTTAAATCAAGAATTTGCAATTTATGAAAAAAGCAGCCGGGCGCCTGTAATCCCAGCACTTTGGGAGGCTGAGGCGGGCGGATCACCTGAGGTTGGGAGTTCGAGACCAGCCTGACTAAGATGGAGAAACCCTGTCTCTACTAAAAGTACAAAATTAGCTGGGCGCAGTGGTGCATGCCTGTAATCTTAGCTACTCGGGAGGCTGAGGCAGGAGAATTGCTTGAACCCGGGAGGCAGAGGTTGCAGTGAGCCGAGATCACGCCATTGCACTCCAGCCTGGGCAACAAGAGGGAAACTCCATCTCAAAAAAAAAAAAAAAAAAAAAAAAAAAAAAAAAAAAAGAAAAAGAAAAAAGCAAATAGCATTCTAGACCTGAAAAACATAATATATAAAATTGAGGACTCATTAGATGGGTTTAATAGCAGAATGCACACAGCTAAATACAGAATTAATAAACTTGAAGATAGGTCAATAGAAAATATCCAAACTGAAGCACGCAGAAAACAAAAAGAGTGGAAAGAACAGAACAGAGTAAAAGAGACATGCAGGACATGAGAAAATGGCGTAACATTGTGTAACTAGAGTCCCATAAAACAGGCAAGAGATCGGGGCAGACCTAGTATCTGGAGAGATAATGGCTGAGAATTTTCCAAAACTGATGAAAGAGATCCACCTACAGGTTCACAAAGTTCTATGAGCTCCAATGGAGACTTGGGCTCTTGGCCCACAGCTGCCCATGTACCTATTCTTTCTCAGGTGACTGGTTTTCTAGTTGGTTCCTGCCAGCTTTGTCTTTAGATTTTAATCACTTAACAAACACCACCAAGCATTTTTTTTTTCTTAGACAGAGTCTCGCTCTGTCGCCCAGGCTGAAGTGCAGTGGTGTGATCTCAGCTCATGCAACCTCCACCTCCCGGGTTCAAGCAATTCTCCTACCCCAGCCTCCCTAGCAGCTGGGATTACAGGCATGTGCCACCACACCCAGCTAATTTTTGTATTTTAGTAGAGACGGGATTTTGCCATGTTGGCCAGCCAGGCTGGTCTCAAACTCTTGACCTTGGGTGATCTGCCCGCCTCGGCCTCACAAAGTACTGGGATTACAGGTGTGAGCCACCCTGCCCGGCCCCACCAAGGCTTTTATAGGCCTGGCACTATGCTGGGTGGGGGACACGGCCAAACAGACTGGCCACTGCCCTTGGAAGCTGCCCAGCTCCTGGTGGATGGCGGTAGGCCATGCAGAGTCAGAGCTGGACTCCCAATTCGCTGGTTTCTAATCCAGTGCCCTTCTAGGGCCCATGAATGTATGTTAAGATGCGTTGGGGAACGCTCACCAAGGCACCAGGTCAGAAGTGAGAAAAACAAGGTCTTCTTTGCTGTGATCCTTATTTCTTGGACTCTCACAGCCTTGAGACAATATGAGCCAGAGTAGTGTTGGACCTGGAGCGCCCCCTCCAGTTTTGTTGCTGAAAATGCAGCCCCCATTCCATGTCCACAAGAGACAGTGTCTCCCATTCTGCTCTGGGGTCAAGGCTGATTTGGCTGCTATTAATGGCCCTGGTGTGAAACAGGTTCCTCTTACAACATGCCCAGAGTCAAAAGAGAGTGCCCTCCCTTATCCCACCCCAGGGGGTTCCAGCTCTTGCAGGGCCCTGCCTTCCTCCTTCCCCTTTCCTCTTGTGTCCAAGTCCTTTCCACTCATCCCATGTGTCCTTCCAGTTTCACCTGAAGCATAACTTCCTCCTGGAAGCTTTACTTGACCACCCCACGCCCAGGTCTCCTTTCATGGAAACAGCCTCCCTCTCCTTCAGTGCCCTTCTATCATCAATGGGATGGTCTGATTAAGGCCTGACTCCCACTAGCTACCTGTGCACAGCAGCCATGCCCGGTTTAGCTCTCTATTGTGTGCCTGATGTCTTGCACAGTACCTGGCATAAAGTATATATTGTATATAAAAGCGCTTTGATGAATGAATGAATGGAGGGATGGATGGATGAATGAAGATACCTAGACCCATACTAGATAGGCAGGGTTGTTGAGCAAAGGTGCCAGGGAATCCCTCTTCCATATTTCCTGATATAGCAACACCAATTAAAGGCCCCGGGTTAAACAGCAGCAGTTCCTGGCCATTTAACAAACACTCCAGCACTGTGTTAGGAGCTACCATTGAGAAGGGCTTGGGGATAGGGTGGGGCCAATGTGTTTTCTAGAAAACTTCTTACAAACAATTGATATCAATTTCTCAATAATTGTTCCCACTTAATGATGATGATGATGATGATATAAGATAATATTTATTCAGAGCTTCCAATGCACCAGGTTCTGTTCTGGACATGTTACATGCATTTTTTTTTTCTTTAAAACTCACAAATACTCCCTTAGGTATTACTCTTTTTTTTTTTTTTTTTTTTTGAGATGGAGTCTTGCTCTGTTGCCCAGGCCGGAGTACAGTGGCATGATCTCGGCTCACTGCAACCTCCCCCTCCCGGGTTCAAACGATTCTCCTGCCTCAGCCTCCTAAGTAGCTGGGATTACAGATGCACACCACCACACCTGGCTAATTTTTTTTTTTTTTTTTTGAGACGGAGTCTCACTCTGTTGCCCAGGCTGTAGTCCAGTGGCACGATCTTGGCTCACTGCAAGCTCCGCCTCCTGGGTTCTGCCATTCTCCTGCTTCAGCCTCCCAAGTAGCTGGGACTACAGGTACCCGCCACCACGCCCGGCTGATTTTTTTTGTATTTTTAGTAAAGATGAGGTTTCACCATGTTAGCCAGGATGGTCTCGATCTCCTGACCTCATGATCCGCTCACCTAGGCCTCCCAAAGTGCTGGGATTACAGGCGTGAGCCACCACACCTGGCCACACCTGGCTAATTTTAAAAAATTTTTAGTTGAGATGGGTTTTCACCATGTTGGCCAGGCTGGTCTCGAACTCCTGACCTCAAGTGATCCACCCACCTCAGCCTCCCAAAGTGCTGGGATTACAGGTGTGAACCACTGTGCTTGGCCTACTCTTTTATTTTATTTATTTATTATTATTAGAGACAAGGTCATATTATGTGGCCCAGGGTGGTCCTGAACTCCTGAGCTCAAGCAATCCACCCTCCTCAGCCTCCCAAAGTGTCAGGATTACAGATGTGAGGCATTGTGCCCAACCAGATGTTACTCTTCTCCCCTCGGACAGGTGAAAAGGCCTGTGGAGTAGAAGGGAGGGGCAGGTTTGCCCAGGGTCTCACAGTAAGAGACAAGCACCATACCGGGTACTGCCTGATCCCAAACCCACAGCGAGGGGAACCCGCGATGCTCGATCACCATGGTGGCACAGCAGTGAGCGTGGACCCTGGGGCTCAGACCACACCCCCACATGCAGTTTTTTTGTGACGCCAATAACACCATCATCACTCTGACCCCACAAACACAGCACAACCCAACAGAAGCTGGTTAGCAAGACTGTTCTCAGCAAGCCACTCCCAGCAGGGACACAGCCGCAGCTGGCTACTTTTCTCCCCAAAGGCCCTGTTCTGGGGCATTGACTCATTGACTTTGCAAACTGCCAAGGAGGAAGGCAGCCAGCCAGCATCCTTGTCTTTATTTTCCCTGACACCCGGGCCTCTGAATCCCACACATTAACCAACATCTCTGCGGGTGTCTGGGCCAGGCCTTTGCAGCTGCCAGCGGATTTCCACGGGCATTTGGAAGGTCTGGGAGGGTCTACCCCTACCACTCCCTGCCCGTGAGATATTCCGGGCACCTTCTCAGCAAAGCTCAGCCTCACGGGTGTCCTTTCTGGGGACATGGCAGCGTGGGGAGAACTAACAGCAAGTGTGCAGCCACCGGCAGGTCTCGGCCCCATTGGGTTGGAACTAGCTCAAGGACCTTAGACAAGGCACTTCTTTTTCTAAGCTTAAGTTTTTAAAATTGGCCTGTTATTAAGAACTGAGTCACCAAATAAAAGTGATGATTTGCTGTGATTTTCTTTTTATTCGTTCACTCACTCATTCAGTATTTACTGCGTACCTTTGCTAGGCTTCACACTCAGTTTGTTACCAGTAGGGATTTTTTTTTGTTGTTTGTTTGTTTGTTTTGAGATGGAGTCTTGATCTGTCGCCCAGGCTGGAGTGCAATGGCGCGATCTCAGCTCACAGCAACCTCTGCCTCTGGGTCCAAGCAATTCTTCTACCTCAGTCTCCCGAGTAGCTGGGATTATAGGCATCCACTATCCGGTTAATTTTTGTATTTTTAGTAGAGACAAGGTTTCACCATGTTGGCCAGGGTGGTCTTGAACTCCTGACCTCAGGTGATCCGCCCGCCTCGGCTTCCTAAAGTGCTGGGATTACAGGCGTGAGCCACCGTGCCCGGCCCAGTAAAGGATCTTGACTGCAAGTTGTCCAGGTTCTTGGCATTTTGAGCAAAGAATTGGACAAAATGCACAGCAAAGCAAGGAAAGAATGAAGACGTGAAAGCAGAGATTTATTGAAAGTGAAAGTACACTCCACAGGGTGGGAGTGACCAGAGCAGCGGCTCAAGGGCCCTGTTACAGAATCTTCTGAGGTCCAAGTACCCACCTGCTGGAGGTTTCCCATTGGCCACTTGGTGTTCACCCCATGCAAATGAAGTGGCAGCCCATGATCAGTCTGATTGTTGCAGAAAGTGCCCACAGGGCTGGGCTTGATGTGTTACGTCCTTGGTCCTCACAACAGGTATTGTGAGTGCGTCTGTACCATGACGAAGCCTGGGGCTCTGAGGCCATGTGTACTTTGCCTATGATTACTCAGCTAATAGGAGGGGTGCAGGACTCGAACCCAGGCTCGCTGCTCCTAAGCCATTCTCCTAACCATTGTGCAATGGTGCTTTCCTAGAGCTCTTACAATCCGGTAGTGTTCACAACACTCATACAGCTAAGCCTGATGTCGGGCTGGTCATACAGAGCGAGTAGGATTTCAGAGGAGAGAGGCAGCAGGTTTTATCTGGATGGACCAGGCAAGACTTGGAGGAAGACGTCACATTGAGCCTGATTTTACAGCAGAGCAAAGCTTCCACCTTCCCCCTCCACTCCTACTGCTTTGGCTACGCCAGGTCCCTCTGGGAATTTTCATTCTAGTGGAGGCGACAAGTGACCTCCCAAGGGCTGAGATAGTGAAGGGATGGGGACCCAGGAGACACGCGTCAGGATAGGGAGATGTGACCTATGCTAGGGGGTCAGGCAGGCCTCCCCGGAGACAGGTGTTTTCAGCTGAGCCCCATGGGATGAGTACTTTTATCTGGATGAGAGAAGGTTCAAAGAGAGGAAATGAGCTCCCGAAGACGACAGCATTTTTTAGACCCAAGGGATGAGAGAGCCTGGAGCCTGCAGGAGAATGAAAGCAGCTGAATGTGAGGGAGCACAGACAGCCAAAGAAGACATCACCAGAGCGGGTCCAGAGCCACGGGGCCTCAGCAGCTACCGCCGGGGTCGTCCTGGGCTTTCTGGCAAAAAGGGAACCACTGCATAGTTGAATCCAGGATGAGTTACAGGTGTGTGGTTTCTTAAGCACGGGTAGTGGACAGGTGGGGCTAGTTAGGCAATGCGGGGTATGGTAAGGGGTTGGTGTGGAGAGAAGAAATGCAATTCAAGAGATATTTGGGGGCAGATACCAACAGGACTTGTTTGGATTGGAAGAAGGAGGCAAATGGGGTTTCCAGGTGTCTGGCTGTGGCAACCAATTTGACAGCAGCTTTCAACAATCAACTATTTGGAAATTGCAATTTGTGTGCGGCGTGTCACATTTTCGAGCACAACATCATGTGTATTCTTAGAGTCTTCAGTCACGTGGGAAATGAAGGTGCTATCAAAGGACCCTGACAGACAGTGCAGGGATAGCCTGTCTTGAATATGGCAGAGTCAAACCCGCAAGCTCCTGGGGAGTCCTTAAACGACTGAGATTACCTTCTTTGATGACCATCTGCAGCCCAAGGGGAGGATACTTTGAATGCCACCTACTCCACATCCCAACTAAGGAAAGGAAAACAAAGTTGGCTACCCCCAACTGTCTGGGATTTTTCAATTTTTGCCTTTTTCCCTCTCTCTTGTGTCTCCTATATAAATCCTACCCATGTAGAAGTCAATCTATCATTTGTTTCCCTCATAGATAAGCAAATTAATTGGCTTATTATATTACCTATGTCTTTTATTTATTCTTTGATAGGAGGCACTATTATTTTCTCCTTTTTACCGATGAGGAAACTGAGGCTCCGAGAGCTTGAGTGGTTTGTCCAAGGTAAATGGGAGCCAGGTTCTGATTCTGGTCTTCAGTGCCCAAATTCCTGCCCCTCTCTCTAGGACAGCTCGAAGCCCTATTCTGGCCTATTAAAGGGAGCATTTCCAGAGAGAAAAAAAATGGATGTGGACACATTCGACGTTTCTGATATGATTGTGTTGTCTGGAGCCCAAACGCTCTCCCTCGGGCCCTTGAAATGATGGGAGGGATGCAAGGCCAGAGAAAATGTGGAATGTACGGGACTCGGGCTCTACCTGGGGACATAGAGAAATCTCCCTGATTTGCTTTTCACATAGAGAATTTACTTAGGGAAGGTGGAGAGTGCAGAACGCGGCTCCGCGTGGTGGCGAAGCGTAAGAAGTGCACCTGCAGGCAGAAGGGAGCCAGATGGAGGCCACCTGCAATATCGGGGTTCATTCCCGGAGAAGCAGCGCCATCTGCTGGTTTCCCATGATATGACTGTGTCAGACCAGAACAAAAGCATTTAGAACAGGCCATCTCAAAGAAATGCTAGCCTGATATTTTACCTTTTGGAGTAAAATTTCAGACTATGCAAGGATTTGATCCACTTAGCATTGAAAACAAAACCAAAAGCAACCTGCTGTGGTCCGAATGTTTGTGTCTGCCCTAAATTCCTATGTTGAAATCCTAACTAACCCCAAGGGTGATGGTACTAGAAGATGGGGCCTACGGGAGGTGATCAGGTCATAACGGTGCGATCCTCAGCAGAGGGATTAGTGCCCTTATAAAAGGGACCGCAAAGAGACCCTAACCCCTGCTACCATGCAAGGACATAGGAAGAAGCCGCTAGCTATGAGGAAGTGGGTCCTCACTAAACACCAAATCAGCCGGGGCCTTGATCTTGGACTTGCCAGCCTCCTGAACTGTGAGAAATATATATATATATTTGAGACAGAGTCTTGCTCTGTTGCCCAAGCTGGAGTGCAGTGGCACAGTCATGGCCCATTGCAACCTCCACCTCCTGGGCTCAAGCAATCCCTTCACCTCAGCCTTCCAAGAAGCTGGGACTACAGGCATGCACCACCACACCCGGATAATTTTTGTATTTTTTGTAGAAACAGGTTTTCGCCATGTTGTCCAGGCTAGTCTTGAACTCCTGGCTTCAAGCAATCTGCCTGCCTCAACCTCCCAAAGTGTTGGGATTTCAAGCATGAGCTACCACACCCGGCCAAAATTTCTGTTGTTTTATAGCCACCCAGCTTACAGTATTTTGTTATGGCATCCTAAACAGTCTAAGGAATGAGCTTTTGTTAATTATTCAATAAATAGTGTTAAGCCCTTAGAAAAATAAGACAGACATAGTTTCTGCCCTTTTGGAAGTTGCATTCTGGCAAAAGGTAAACATGCTGTACCATCTCTCTCTCACACACACATGTAGTTATATACATACATGCTTGTGTACATACATGCATTTGTATACAAGCTCGTTTTAGGTATTGGTAAATGTCATGAAGAAGGAAGAAGAATAAAAGATGATACTGGGCCGGGCGCGGTGGCTCACACCTGTAATCCCAGCACTTTGGGAGGCTGAGGTGGGCAGATCATGAGGTCAGGAGATCAAGAACATCCTGGCTAACATGGTGAAACCCCATCTCTACTAAAAATACAAAAAAAAAAAAAAAATCAGCTGGGTGTGGTGGCAGGCACCTGTAGTCCCAGCTACTCATGAGGCTGAGGCTGGGGAATGGAGTGAACCCGGGAGGCAGAGCTTGCAGTGAGCCGAGATCATGCCACTGCACTCCAGCCTGGGTGACAGAGTGAGACTCCATCTCAAAAAAAAAAAAAAAAAAAAAGATGATACTGACTGGGGTTCTGGTGGAATAAGCTGGGGTTTGCTCTCCAGCCAGGACAATAGAAAAGACCTCTTTGAATTAAGATCTGAATCATGAGAAGAAGGTAGCTGTGTAGGAAAGAAGAATTTCCAAAGAGAAGGAACAAGAGCAGAGGCTGGGTCCAAGCCTGACAGCGTGAGAAAGAAGCCACGGGGGCTGGGGCACAGCCAGTGCATGGCCCAGCTGAGTTCTGTAAGCAAAAGGCCTGCATCAGCAAGATTCACGTTTCCTAAGACTATCTCTTGAAAAGAGTAGGTGCTTATTGTTTAATCTTTCCAAATTCTTACATAACTGGGCACTCTTTCAATTACTTTAGTTTAAATAACTACAGTCTTTCCGGGGAAGCCACATTAGCCTGAAATGACCTCAAGGTGAGCTGTTTGGCCAAACACGTTTAAACCAGATACAGCTAGTAATCCCAGCTGGAAGGTTGAATGACATTGTAAATAAGCCTTTTTAAAAATATAGAATTTCGGCAGGGCGTGGTGGCTCATGCCTATAATCCCAGCACTTCGGGAGGCCCAGGCGGGCAGATCACAAGGTCAGAAGTTCGAGACCAGCCTGACCAACATGGTGAAACCCCGTCTCTACTAAAAATATAAAAATTAGCCGGGCGTGGTGGTGCATGCCTGTAATCCCAGCTACTCAGAAGGCTGAGGCAAAAGAATCACTGGAACCCGGGAGGTGGAGGTTGCAGTGAGCTGAGATAGCACCATTGCACTCTAGCCTGGGTGACAGAGCGAGACTCCGTCTCAAAAAAAAATAATATATATATATATATATATACACACACACGTATATATTTTTATATACACATATGTATATATTTTTATATTTATACATATATATTTTTATATTTATATATAATTTCAACTTTTATTTTAGATTGGGAGGGTACATGTGCAGGTTTGTTACACGGATATATTGAATGACACTGAGGTTTGAGGTAGGAATGATTCCATCACTGAGCATAGTACCTACTACGTAGTTTTTCAGCCCTTTCCCCACTCCCTCTCCCCCCGCTTCTAGTAGTCTCCAGTGTCTACTGTTTCCTTGTTTACATCCATATGTACCCAATGTTTAGTTTCCATTTGTGAGGACATGTGGTATATGGTTTTCTGTTCCTGCATTAATTCATTTAGTATAATGGCCTCCAGCTGCATCCAGGTTGCTGCAAAGGACATTATCTCATTCTTTTTTATGACTAAATAGTAGTCCATGGTGTATATATACCACATTTTCTTTATCCAATCCACCTTTGATGGGCACCTAGGTTGATTCCATATCTCTGCTATCGTGAATAGTGCTGTGATGAACATACAAGTGCATGCGTCTTTTTGGTGCAATGATTTATTTTCCTTTGGATATATTCCCAGTAATGGGATTACTAGGTGGAATGGTAGTTCTGTTTTAAATGCTCTGAGAAATCTCCAAACTGTTTTCCACAGTGGCTGAACTAATTTGCATTCCCACCAAACAATGTAAACTAATTTACATCCCCACCAATAAGGGTTTCCTTTTCTCTGCAGCCTGGCCAGTATCTGTTGTTTTTTGACTTTTTAATAATAGCCATTCTGGCTGGTGTGAGATGATATCTCATTGTGGTTTTGATTTGCATTTCTCTGATGATTAGTGATGTTGAGCATTCTTTCATACGGTAAACAAGCCTTTTAAAGATCACTTTAAAAAGCAAATCGATGGGTAGTTACATCATAGAGACCATGGTTAAACACCTACAGGAAAAAAAAATTCAGTGTCCTAATGTGCTTAAGATAAAATGCTCATGGAAGTGGTCATACATGGATTCAAAACTGCTCTAGCTCAGAAAAATAAAAGTAAAGGTAGTCTGAGTGTAGTGGTTCATGCCTGTAATCTCAGCACTTTGGGAGGCCAAGGCGGGTGGGTCGCTGGAGCTCGGGAGCAGCCTGGGCAGCCGAGACTAGCCTGGGCAGCATGACAATACCCTGTCTCTACCAAAAATACAAAAAATTACCCGGGCGTGGTTGTGTGCACCTGTAATCCCAGCTACTCAGGAGGCTGAGGCGGGAGGATCGCTTGAGCCTAGAAGGCGGAGGTTACAGTGAGCAGAGATCACACCATTGCACCCCAGCCTGGGCAAAAGAGCAAGACCCTGTCTCAAAAAAAAAAAAAAAAGTCAAGGAAAGGCACTCTTGACGTTGATTCTCATGCTGTGGTGTGTGGACCAGCAGCAGTAGCGGAGACACCTGGGAGCTTGTTAGACATGCGCGGTAGGAATCTGCATTTGAATTAGATCCCTAGGTGAGTCACGTGCACAATCACGTTTGAGAAGTTTGAGAAGCGCTGCTCTTGGAAACTTGTGGCAGAGCTCAAAAAGTGCTCCAGTCATGAGAGACACTGATGCTGAAAATTCCAGCAGAGCATTTTAGTAGTTGTTTCACAAGCTGAGAAGAAAAGCAACATTTGTAAATAAATGTATTACTTGATGATATATTACATGTAGCTAAATTAATAGATTGTGGGCTCTAGCGCCAAGTGCCTGGCCTTATATTTTCTAGTTCTTCCACTTTTTCAGCTGTGTGTCCCTGGTCAAGTTACACATCTTCTCTGTTCCTCAATGCTCTCATTGGTAAAATGTTAAGCGTGTGTTAAAACACATTTAACATAGTTGGTGCACCATATATTTAATATAGTTGACTATGGCATCCACATCCATAAAGGTTTTTATATTTAAACTATCAAAACGTTTTCAAAAGTCCTCCCATTGGGAAAAAATGGGAAGCAGTGTTTTCCCTTATACTTAGAAACACAAAAAGCGGTTCCATAAGAGTTGGAGTTCAACTAGCTAGTATAAGTTCATTTCAGCTCTTAGTTCTCAGCTGGGTTCAGCCCAAGCTCCTGCTTTAAATCAGTATCTCTAGTGGCCAACTCTGCTAACATTAGTAAACACTGGGTAAAGCCTTCAAATGTAAATATTAAATAAATAGGCCCAGTGAGCTGGCTCATGCCTGTAATCCTGACACTTTGGGAGGCCGAGATGGGCGGATCACTTGAGGTCAGAAGTTTGAGACCAGCCTGGCCAACATGGGGAAACCACATCTCTACTAAAAATACAAAACTTAGCCAGGCATGGTGGCACCTGCATGTAATCCCAGCTACTCGGGAGGCTTAGGCAGGAGAATCCCTTGCACCTGGGAGACAGAGGTTGCAGTGAGCCAAGATCGCACCACTGCACTCCAGCCTCGGGGACAGAGTGAAACGGTGTCTCAAAAATAAATAAATGAAAATCCAGATGTCTTTGAAAGGCAGAGAAGAGAAGCAATTTGCTCAATGTCCTGCTACAAAACAATCCCTCCGCAGTCTCCCTGCTGTGTGTGGATGAGGGTTGGGGTTACCACGTGGCACAGAGGTCAGGCGTTTTTCCCAAGGACACTGGCCAAGGGAGGAGGCTGAAGCCTAGGCAAGCAATCCCTGCTGAGAAATGCTCAGGTAGGTGGAAGAGAGGAGTTAGAAGTGTTTCTCTTAGCTTGGATCCTTAAAGGAGTAGAGATGCAGGTGTGAGCTTCTGGGGGTGGGAGTGAGGGGTCTGAGCTAGGAAACAAGTCCAACAAGTGGGCAGCAAGTCCAAGCTGAGTGAACCGTGTCTTGTAAGCCCATTTCTCTACTCTGTTCGTTTCTCCATGGTCATTCCTGAGTCTTTAGAAAAGACTTTGCCTGCATGTTCCAGTCTTGACCAGCTATGCACCAGGCACAATGGGAAAGTTCATGGGTCCAAGAATCACGAAGTCTGCCTGGTAGTGGTAGAGGTAATTCATAAGAAGTTACCAAGAAATGATCCCTGGGCCGGGCGCGGTGGCTCACGCCTGTAATCCAAGCACTTTCGGAGGCTGAGGCGGGCGGATCACGAGGTCAGGAGATCGAGACCATCCTGGCTAACATGGTGAAACCCCGTCTCTACTAAAAATACAAAAAATTAGCCAGGCGTGGTGGCGGGCGCCTGTAGTCCCAGCTACTCCAGAGGCTGAGGCAGGAGAATGGCATGAACCTGGGAGGCGGAGATTGCAGTGAGCCGAGATCGCGCCACCGCACTCCAGCCTGGGCGACAGAGCAAGACTCCGTCTCAAAAAAAAAAAAAAAAAAGAAATGATCCTTCGGGGGTTCCAAGCCCAGCCACCTGGAGATTCTCCCTCTGTGCTGGGGGTTCCCAAGACCACCTCAGACTTCATGATTCCCTAGAAGGATGCACAGGACTCAGAACAGCTGCTGTCTGGTTTAGTAGAGTGAAAGGATACAGATTTTTTTTTTAAGCAATGGTAAATGGTGCATAGGGTGGAGTCCAGGAGACACCAGGCACGAGCTTCCAGATATGCTTCCCAATGGAGTCAGACAGCGTGCGTTTCTTCCAGCAGCAATGTATGATGACACACTCAAAGTGTTGACAGCCACGGAAGCTCACCCAAGAGAGAGATGTGAGACCGAGCCGTGGTATCCAAGGGTGTTGCTGGAGCGCCCATATGACTGACTTAGGCCCCAGAGTTCACTTCTGACCCTTATTTTATTTTATTTTTTGAGACAGAGTCTCGCTCCATTGCCCAGGCTGGAGTGCAGGTGTGCGATCTCAGCTCGCTGCAGCCTCTGCCTCTTGGGTTCAAGCGATTCTTGCGCTTCAGCCTCCCAAATAGCTGGGATAACAGGCAGGCTCCACCACACCCGGCTAATTTTTGTATTTTTAGTGAAGATGGGATTTCACCGTGTTGGCCAGGCTGGTCTTGAACTTCTGACCTCAAGTGATCCACCCGCCTTGGTCTCCCAAAGTGCAGGGATTCCTCAGTTTCTAGCCCCTCAGAGGTCAAACTGACCCAATGGGGCCCAAGGCCTTGGGCACACAAAAGCACTCTTTCCTAGGCAGGGTATTCCCAGGTCTGCTGGGTTATCTCCCAGAAGGAGATAAAAAGCCAGTTCTTTCTTTGAAAGGGACAGGGTTTTGGGAACTCCCAGCTTGTTCAGTTAGCCCTTTACTGCCTACTCCCAAATGCCTCGCTCTGAGGCTCCCACTGTGACTTCATGAAGGAAGGCGGCAGACTCCTTTACAAAAGCCCACACCACTGGTTTGTGGAGGCAGGAGGAGAAAAGAGACTGGTTAGCGTGATTGATACCAAATCCAATGCCCCAGTCCCAGTGTCCCTCTGGCTGCTGAATCCTGCAGATGCTTACATCCAAGTTGAACCCACCTGCCTGTAGATACAAATAGCCAGTCCTGTGGCTGTCCACTTCTCTTTCCAGAGCCCCCAGGCAGCCATCCTAGTGGTGAAGCTTGTTCTTGGCACAGACCCACCAAAAGAACACATACCCAGAGACAGAACCAAAAGGAAGCCCATGGCTCAGCCCAGAATGCCCCAAGCCAGTGATCTCCCACCCCTCTGTGGGTTCCTCTCAAACAGTCTTAAATCCCATTGAACTGTTCCTCAAATACTCTCCCCTGCAATGGCAAGAGAGACGCCAAGGTAGAAGCATAAACAAGCATGCAAAGTGAGGCAAGAGAGACCCCAGGTCACATCCTTAAGCGGGTATAGGGAGAGCAACCGTGTTTCCATGTGTAACTGGGCAGCTTAACTTCAAAATGCATTTCAAACTTTTTTCCCTTTCTCTTGGGTTTCAAGACACAATCTTGAGGGAAACTGCAAAAGCCTTTTTCCTTAGCCTCAAAATAGACTCCATGCCCCTCCCTTTCCCACCATCCATACTCTCTTTACATTTGTCTAACTGTATGTTAGTATCTAATTGTGTGCCTTCTTAGAAGTTCCAGGGGCTGATTTTGAAACAGACCAAGTCTGGAGACCCAGTTGCAAAGTTTCAGGGATGACCTCAAGGCGGCTGATGAACAGCCCGGCCATTATGGAGATGATGTCAACCCACGGTCCAGGTGGACTGGGACCTGACACAGCCACCAAAACAAGACACACAGACATTATGCTCAGCCCAAGTCTTCCTTGCCTTCCTTATCAAGTTTTTCTTTTTTAAACTCTTGCCTTCCTGCTAAAAATTGAAGTGGTTAATTTGGACAGGAATTCGGCTTCCTCCCCTCTACTAGTTTGGGTAATAAATTCACTTTCTTTCTATCAGATGTCGCTCTTGTTAGTTGGGCTCGGCCAGCAGTGAGTGTCCAGACCTGCTTTGTTGGGTCACACGTGCAGCACCCAGAGGGGTCTGAGTGTGAGCAACAGAGCTCTGTGTTCAGGCTCTGTCCACAATACCCCACACCCTTCCCGCAGAGGGGTCCGTACACCCAGGGTGGTGGTGCTGTCTTTCTTCAGGAGCATGGACTGGGTTAGAAGCTCATGGGCCTGGACGCAGATCCTGAACATTGGGGCAGGGAGTTCCTAAACCCTGTTACCTGTATTAGGGTCTGGGGAGGAAGAGAGCAAGGGCTCAGGTGATCACAGCCCTTGGCCCCACTGACTCACTGTCCTGCGGGCAGGGGAGCAACCAGAGAGGGCAAGGGTCCCTGAGTGCAGGGGTCGAAGTGTGGTGCTGGTGTGTCTGGGGTCCCGTGGCTACTTGCAACTCAGCAACACACACACCTGCAGTGCGACATGCCTAGGGCCTGCCACACATTCAGGGTCTGGCTGAATGTAAAGGTACAGGTTCTACCAGCATAATCACTGCTGAGCACAACACATGATCTTGTGGGACCCTATCCACTTAAGACGGGGCCACAACTGTCAGCTGCACACCATCTCCTTAGGGTGTGACAGCAAAGATGACCTACTAAGGAACGTTGTCTGCTGCTGCCTGGTGGTCCCAGGCTCATTGTCCTCTAAGACTCATGCTGGCATCGCTTCTCAATGGCCCCCAGCCCCAGGAGACCCCCGCTCTGTGCCTCCCGATGCCCAGGCAGACTCTGCTGTCATGGCAGAGCTTTCTGTGCTCTCAGCCACGCCCCTTACTTGCCTACGAGGAGCCATGTCTGGCTACAGCTGTGGCCCTAACACCCGTCTATCCATTCAATAAGTAAATAGCGAGCTCCTACCTCTGTTGGGCGTGATTCTAAGCACTTGGAGTGCACCAGGGAACAAAACAGGGCCCCCTGGTCCCATGAAGCTTCCAAGGGAAATTCGAGGCACCAGCTAGCTCTAAGAATTAAGTAGGCAACTTGGTGAGCAAGAAGGTAATAGTAGCCTAAGCTAGTAGCCAGGAAGTTAGTCATGAGATGTTTGGTTCCCTATAGAAACTGAGATACCATCTTAACATATGTCTGAGTTTTTTAGAAACCCGGACCCCCACCCAACAAATCACTGGCACGTATATCTCAGATAAGGGAACTGGGGACTGAAGTCTGGACTTCATTCTTTGTTCTAAGTTTTTTCCTGAGGGGCCTGGAGGGAGCCACACCCATGAGCCTGAGATAATATTCTTTTCTGCGGACCCCAAAGTTGGAAACAAAGCTTCTCTTCCTTAACCAATTGCAAATCAGAACATCTTTGAACCTACCTGTAAGCCCCACCCCTCCTTCACAATATCCCACCCTTCAAGGCCAAAACCAATGTGTAATCTCTATGTATTGATTCATGATTATGCCTGTAGCTTCCACTTTCCTGAAATGTACCCCACCTCTAAAAACTCTTACCCACAAGCCATCAGGGGAGTCAGGATTTGAGCATTTGCTTCCTGGTCCTCCCTGCATGGTGCCCTGCAAATAAATGGCTTCCTTTCTACTGCTGCGAAGCCTCAGTGTGGATATCTGGTCTTACTGTGCTGAGCAGGCAGACCCAAGTTGTGTAACAGTATGGGTATAAGGAAACCTTTTCCAACGACCTGGTCTCAAAAAGTGAACCACCCATGCATCTTCTTTAGGAAGCTTTGGCAGGATGTGCTCCAGCAGAGCAAAGGAATAAAGCAAAAAGACCAAGACGCGGGACACAGGGAACAGAAAACCCAACACAGGAAGAGCAAGGATGATGATAGACATCAGAGGGCAGCTGGAGGGTGGAGGATTCCAGGAGGGAGCTTGGCAGGGGGCAAGGGCTACTATGAGTTATCTGATGCTTCTGTTGAAAAAATTTATTGACAGGTATTTGGCAGATGCCTGTGCACTGTATAAAAATCCAATACAAAATAATCAAATAGAAAATAAACAACTAAAAAAAGGCAATTTTTAATAAATGGAGATAAAAGTTAAAAAAGGAATACAGCATTTGCTTATTTATATATATTTATTTCACTAACATATATATTGTCAATAATAATGTAAAGACTGATGATTGCGCTAATTGTATAGGGAACAGTGAGAAGTAGGGTAGATTGATGATTATATGAGAGCATTCTTATCTATCAAAATGGCAAAGAGATTAGATAATATCTGATTGATTAGCAAAGAAATAGCAATATAAGCACATTAAAAAATATTGGCTAGGTGCAGTGGCTCACGCCTGTAATCCCAGCACTCTGGGGTCCACCCAGCAGGTGGGTGGATCTCTTGAGCCTAGGAGTTTGAGGCTAGCCTGGCAACACAGTGAGACCCCATCTCTTCTAAAAATACAAAAAATTAGCTGAGCGTAGTGGCACACACATGTAGTCCCAGCTACTTGAGAGGCTGAGGCGGGAGAATTGCCTGAGCCTGGGAAGTCGAGGTTACAGTGAATTGTGATTGCACCACTGCACTCCAGCCTGGGCAACAGAGTGAGACCCTGTCTCAAAAAACAAAACAAAACAAAAAAAGAAAGGAAGAGAAAGGAAACTGAAATATGGAGGGAAACAGAAGAAACTGCTTAAGAAATGGAAATTTGTTTCCTATAGAGAGCAGGACCCATGGATCAAAAGGCAGGAGAGTGCTGTTTTTCATTACTGTAGTTTTTAAAGTATCATTTGACTAATTATATGCATGCATTGTTTTATTAAAAACGAGGTTAAAATTTCAAATGAATGGGATACTAAAAGCTTATACCCTATTTGACCATGTTTCTGATAACCGCAGGTAACAAAAGGACAACTGTGACCAAGGAAAAGGCTGGGGGGTGGGGGGCTGACAGAGGAAGGTGGGGGCAGCAGCAAGGGCTAGCAGAGGGACACTGCCAGGAAGTGAGAACTTGGGGCAACAGGTGGCCCTGAGTATGGGTAGAAATATCTGACCCCACCCAGGGCTGTGACCGAGGTCGGACGGAAGTGCAGGGAAAGACCAGCAGCCCACGGGAGCTCACTTGTAAAGCACTTTGTTTACTTCCTGCTGTCTGGAATTTCACAGAGTGAAGTCCAGTGGGACCTCTGGCCTGGCCACCTGTCCGCACAACACACGGGGCCCAGGAGGCTTTCCCTGGCATCATTTGCAAGGAGGCATCATTTGCATTCACCTTCCATTTGTCTGACCTCAGAGGTGGGACCCTCTGCTTCCTTCACATACTTGATAGTGGATGGTCAGGGGCAACTTCCAAAATTCCTGGCCTCCCTGGCTCTTTCAACAGGAAACTGAAGCTCAAATTCAGTTCTCAGGGCTGCGGGGCGAACACTCTGGACACCACAGCCAGAGCTGCACTAAGCGGCTGCACTCACTGAACCGGCCCTCCGAAGGGTGCTACAATATGGATCTGATCACAGCTCAAATTCCACCAGGTAGTGACCTTGGACAAGTAACCTGACCCCCTCCCAGTCTCTGTGTCATCATCTGAAAGGAAGAGAGAATATCCCACATTTGCAGATCTTTGGTGAGAAACAAATTACGGATCTAAATGCTCAATAATTGTTTGACCCTTCCCCCTGTCTGCTTATACCAAGTAAGCATCCACCATAAAATCCAGGCAGCCAGGTGTATTAGTCTCCTTTTGCCGCTGTAACAAATGACAAGCTTAGTGGCTTAACACCAATTTTTAATCTTACAGGGCAGGAGGTCAGAAGTCTAAAATGACTTTCACTGGGCTAAAATCATGGCCTGTGTTCTTTCTGGAGACTCCAGGGGAGAATCCGTTTCCTTGGCTTTTCCAGCTCTAGAGACTGCCTGCGATCTTTGGCCTGTGGCCCCTTCCGCCCTCTTCAGAGTACATCACTCCAACCTCTGCTTCCCTCCTGCCCAGGACACCTGTGATTACATTAGGCCCACCCGGGTGATCCAAGACAATCTCTCTATCTCAAGATCCTGAACTTAAACACAGCTTAAACTTACCCCAGGTAACACAGTCACACATTCCAGGGATTAGGACATGGACATCCCACCACACTTTGTACGAAGTGCACCTGAACTGAAGTAACTTAGTCAGGTGTAACTGACACCGCCCCTTGCCCTCTGCTCTCCCAAGAATCATTTTAAGGAGACTTTACTAAGGAATCATGGAAACAAGTTAAAAAACAACTTAAAGGCCAGGCGCGGAGGCTCATGCCTGTAATCCCAGTGCTTTGGGAGGCCCAGGCGGGTGGATCACGAGGTCAGGAGTTTGAGACCAGCCTAGCCAACATGGTGAAACCCCGTCTCTACTAAAAATACAAAAAATTAGCTGGGCATGGTGGCCGGTGCCTGTAATCCCAGCTACTCAGGAGGCTGAGGCAGGAGAATAGCTTGAACTCGGGAGGCAGAGGCTGCAGTGAGCCGAGACCGCGCCATTGCACTCCAGCCTGGGTAACAGAGAGAGACTCCATCTCAAAAACAAACAAAAAACAAAATAATTTAAGAAGCCAGAATAACAGGAAGTGTGCTGCTAGTTTCCCAGGATTACAATTTACTTGTAAATGTACTGAAGAACTCTGAAGTTCTCCTTGAAATTTGAAATATTTTAATACCTATGTCAGACTCTGACGGCATCCTAACGCCCCCAAGATCAGGGCAAGGGGTGAGGGGTATCTGACACCCAGCTGAAGTCTCAGCCTCTGCCCAGCCTGGGTCTGGAGCCAGAAGAGGTCCCCATAGACTCGGGCTCAGCATGGCCTCCCCAGGAAGGTTGCTTCATCGGTGGTGGTGATGATCAAAGCTGATAGCTTGCCCAGGACTAGTGAAGACACGTCAATAATCTGGAAATACTTTCCATATTTGCTCACCAAATTTCCTAGGAACCGGCGAACATTTCTACCTCCTTTTTCTGGCAAAACGAATCCCTGTGAAAATGGCTAATGAGGTACAGTAGAACCCAGTGTCACAATCCTTGCTACTGCTAAATTAGAATTAGCTCAAGGTTAAACTGCGTTCTTTGAAGCATAACTCAACACAATAACTGTCTAACATATCAGTTCAGAAAAGACTCTCCACTTTGGTATGAAATAGAAGCAGTATTTTTAAAAATAAAACTCGGTGGCAGTAAGTCAAACTATAATCGTAGGAAAGATACTTTACAGGGAATTCTTTCTGGCTGAAGGCCCTGCCGTCCCCTAGGGCTGCTGGGCAGTCCACTGATAGATCATCACAAGGATTAGATCTGTCCTTTGCCTTCAACAATGAGTCTCTATGTTCCAGGGGCAACCAAACACGAACGATGTTGTGTTCATCAGCCTGTCCCTCTCTGCTCCCTTAAACCCTCCGAACGGTGGTGGATACCACAGCGCGGTACCAAGTCCAGGTGTAATCCAACATTAACTGTCAAGGTCAGCTTACAGCGAGAGCTCATTATGAGCCATGGTCTCGACAGGGTGCTGTCATCTAAGCTTGTAACACGCCTGAGGTCGGTGGCATCTGCTATTTGCCCACTTAAGCAGGAAGGGAGGTTACTAAGTCGTCTGAGGTCAGTAGCACACCCAGCAAGTGCTGGGATGCAAATCCAGGGAGGGTGACTTGAGTCCCGGCTCTTAGCTACTGCGGTGTTGCGAGGCTGTAACCTGTAATAACCTAACATTTCTTGTGACTAATCCAAAAGGAATGAAGAAAGGAAATTCTTCACTCTTTTCTAAATGTATTTTTTGGGGCACTCTGTATGCTGGCCAGAGGGGATCTGAATAAAGCCAAGTAAAGGCAGTTAGGTCCTGGAGTGATGAACAAAGAACAGGGCTGTAGAGTGGATTAAAGGGTCTGTTCCGTCTGGGGTCAGGGAAGGCTTTCTGGGATAGGAGAGACTTCACTGTGACACAACCGGGTGCCCTGGGAGGTTCACAAGGAGGAGAATAACATGGCTATTCTGACTGAATCCAGGATAGGGATCTTTGAGGTCAGGTGCACCTTCAGTGGCATCTCTGCCCTCAGGGAGACTCTGCCCTCAGCTCACCTGCACTGGGCTCCCAGGGCAACCGCCAAGAAAACAATGCTCCCCTCACGCAAAATGCCCACATAGCTTTCAGACCTAAAGTGATGCTACTCTCAGGAAATAAGACAGGAATGTGGCTTTACAAGAGTCCACCTGGTCACCTCATGCATCTCTGTAAGCCCCTGGACCTTAAAATGGCTTTTCTCTTCACCATTCCTCTGCTCTTCTTCATAGTAGCTATTATATGGTTCTTAGGCACAATTTAAAGCTGCTTTTTAGATTTACTAAACAATTCTTAAGTGGAATGTTAAATTTTTAAAACAATCAGTGTTTTGTGTGGCCATCCCCTAATATATATCTTTTCCTGTCGGTGACTCTCAAGAACCAACATGAAAGCTTTCTCACCTCACATTTAAATTTGTTTCTGCTGGGCGCAGTGGCTCATGACTGTAATCTTAACACTTTGGGAGGCCAGAGTGGGAGGATCGCTTGAGCCAGGAGTTCAAGACCAGCTTGGGCAACACAGAGACCCTGTCTCTAAAAAATAAAAAAATTAGCCAGGTGTTGTGGTGCACATCTGAAGTCTCAGCTATTCAGGAGGCTGAGTGGGAAGGATCGCTTAAGCCCAGGAGGTCAAGGCTGCAGTGAGCCATAATCAGGCCACTGCACGCCAGCATGGGCAACAGAGCAAGACCCTTTTTCAATCAATCAATCAATCAATCAATCTGCACCAGTGAAACCTTGCCGACACAAGTCATTCCTCTACCCTTAGCACAGTCCCTCCTGTCACAAACAAGGGACCTGATTTCTCAAAATATAATTTATGTCAAAATATCTAAGTAAACCTAACAAATGTAACAAGAATTCTCTCTTAAGCTGGCTGCTATGGCTTGAAAAGTTAAAGGAAAGCTTCGGTTCCCAGATTCTACACAAGTGAATTAAATACTGCCAACAAAACGAAACCCAACTTAAAAGTTATCTTCTGTCCTAAGATATCTCTAAAACTCATAGCTTAATGAAGCAGAATGCCATTTATGTAACTACCAATCCATGAAAAAAATAAAAACTACCTGAAATCATAAAATGTTTAATCTTCTAAAATAACTTGATTTCTAAGGGTCTAATCACACAGACCCTGAAGCTATGACAAATATCCAATATAATCACACTAATACAGGCCTAATGGACTGTACCGAAAACCCGAGAAGCAGTCCTTGCATTTTAAATAGGTGCGTGATACTGCTGTTTGCACAAGGAACCTCTGTGTCTCTGCTCTAATTCTCACAGTGAATTCTAATTATGCAGACCATCAAAATTATTCAGACTTACACTAGATAGCATCTTCAATTTTCTACTTGGTAGAGATTTGTTAGGCATATAGAAAAAATTATTAATTAACTCTGAGAAAGAAGACTTACATTCCTCGTAGAGCCCAGTGATTCCTTCAACTTATAAGTTCCCTAGTGACTTTGATATGATCTCACTATGACTCATAAGCATGAGTCAAATTATTCACTTGGCAGCCTTTTCCTAGCTCCAATCATATTCTAGAGAGGTTTCTTACATTGATGCTTCCCATCAATAAGTTTCTCATCATTTCACTTTTCAGATGAAACCTAAGGGCACACAGGCAGATTCAAGGAAAAGCCAAAAGAAGCAAAATTGTGAAAACGTATCACACTCCTCACTAGATGTGATGGCAAGGGACAATTTTGCAGACCTGGCCTCTGGTCCACGGCCTGTATCCATCCAGAGGCAGTATGAAGTGACTTATTCATGGTGACTCTGTCCACAGGGCAAGGTGGATCCTTCTAGTGCTCCTGCTTCCCTCATTTCTAAACCAAATGGCTCAAATGGATGTGTTTTAACCTCCTCTTAGATCCTAAGGTCCCTTAGCTTACAGAAGACATAAAGGTATCATGGGATGTAGCAGACAATTAATGTAATAACCTTTTTCTGAGAATAATCTATTTTTCTTTTCTCCAACACTGTGAGGTGGGTGACTGCTGAGAAGCAGTGCTCTAACCTGATGGGGCAGTCCCCAGGGTGGGGGCGTGGGGCTACAGCTTTCCTTCCCCTTCCAAAACCTCTGGGGAAGGGGAGCAGGGGCAACTCCATCAGTTCTAGCTCGACCTCATGGAGGAAGTCCGTTTTTAGAGTATTCTCGAGAGGAACTCAAGGAGATTAAATAAGCAACGAAGAACAAGCCTCTAGAATGGCTCTGGGGAAAAAAGCCGTTCTGTCCTTTTTGCCCTTATTATGAGAAAATGCATCCTTCTTCCCACCTCTGCCACCGTAAAGATATGTTTCTAGACAAGCGCTCTCTTTAAGTCCCTGGAGATGAACAAAGCCTCCATGCCACACCAGGCGGGCTTCCTTCCCATGGGCCTCTGCACAGCCCCAGGCTCTACCAGGCCCCAGTCTCGGGATGCAGAAATCATGGAAAGGTCTTATAAAGACACCAGACACTGGGAGAATCTCTGCCACAATTCCAAATTATGTCCTCTTTTAGAAAGTCCCCACTTTTTAAGAAGTAAAATACTCATTAAATCCCCTAGCTCGGTGGACTGTTGACGATGTCTCCCTATCTAACTGTAGCAGTGTGCCAAGCACAGGGCTCCAGAGATAGGCAGGTGGGGGCCGCCTCCTCCGGCCTCACCCACCTCTGCTCCCTCCAGCCCACCCACGCCTCCAGCTGCACAGTTGACTCACCATCCAAACAGCTGCTTCCCCCAGAAAGTAGACCAGGGCTCGATGGCAATTCTTGTGGCAAATTTAATAGAAGAATATGAGACTCACCCTTACTTCCCACACATAAAACACTGCAGGCACTCCAAATCCTTACAGACATATGCACTTCGGAATCAACTCAGGCATGCACAGCATCCCTGTGCTGGAGTTTATTTTAAAAAACAACGCCCCAGTTATCACAGTTTCTTTTTTTGTCCACCATTCTCCATAACAAAAGAAGCTACACAAAATTTGGGGGGAGATACTGTCTTTGGAGACTGTCACATTTGCAGAGGGGTCATGAATAATGATTCCAAAGCTCCTATTTAACTTCTGAATCAGGCAAAGAATAAGTGACAATATAAGAATGAATTTTGTTTACAGCAATATCATAATACAGCATTGAATCATTACAGTGCAGTGGTTGTAATTAAGTCCACAATAAAATATTCTTAGCTCGAACACCAGACCAACTAAAATCACCAACTGCTCACGAACCAAAATGATCAGTGCAAGCAGTTGTGGTCTCAATAGTGAAAACCAAAATGGGTAAGGCTTTTCTGGCAGTGAGTCTCTGACATGAACAGCTCCCTCTCTGCTCAGCGAGGACTTGGCCGCCCTCACTTGGAGTCTTGGTCTTTCTTTTCATCTAAAAGGGCGGAGTGGATCCCCAGCTTTTTCAGTTCTTCCACCAAGTCCCCATTCTGGTGCATCTGCAGAAGAATGTCACAGCCCCCTACAAACTCGCCATTGAGGTACACTTGCGGGATGGTGGGCCAGTTGGAATAGTCTTTAATGCCTATGGAGAAAGAACATTTATTTGTTATTTAAATGGTAAAAGCTGAACCATTCATGACTAAATATGTAATTTTGACCCACTAGTAGCAGACAACCCACTGTCCCTCCCTGGCTTCCCCCAATCTTGAGAACACTGTGCTTGCCACTAACAGCATGAGTTTTTGTGTCAAAGAGACCAGTGGTTAGGCCCTAACTCTTCCAATTACAAACCGTCAGCCCTCAGACAAGTCACCTGACCTCTCATCCTGTTTCCACCCTCATCTCCCAAGGTTTTTTTTTTTTGTGAGAATTAGGTAAGCAAGATTCTCAGTAAAATACCTGATACATTGCGGACCTCAGATTAATGGCAGAGGACTGGACTGGGTAATGCAAGTCACATAAGATACATAAGGCCAAAATTCTCCATCTACCAGTCAAGCTTCAAGCGAAACAAAACTTGAAGAAATGTCACAACCAACTTCATTTCCAAATGGATCCATCACGGTAATTCATGGCCAACTCGGGCAATCCCACCTGTGCACTTTTCATGACTGTGACTGTCTAAGTTGGTGCAGGCCGTCAGTCACTTCTCCTCGAGATGACGAGTTTTTTGTTTTTTTTTTTAATTTTTAACAATTACTTTTACCCAGGGAAAAATCCCTGTCCCACAGCTATGGGTTGTCAGTTCCCATCTATCCAGCCACTGTGATGGGCTCTCTGTGGAGTGGATGATGAGGCTCTGTGCAGAACCCGAAGTGACTGGTGAGTCTAATGAAGGCCCAGAGCTCAGCAAGGTCCCTGTCCAGGGCTGAGGGGTGGGGGAGTGAGACCCGCTCTGCTCTTAAGCGCTCACAGCAGCCAAGAAACCAACCAGCATGCATGTGATCAGTCCTGTGTGCAAATGGCTCTGACGACACACATGAGATGAGGGACACTCTGTGACAGCGCAGCTGTGCGACTACTCTGTTCAATTCTGAGCCACAAGGATGATGACTATAACAAAATGGTAAGAAAGAAATGTGGCTTCAATCTTCAGACATAAAAGATTACTCTTAACATTCCTCTTCATCAGTCTACTTCCTTTTCTACTTGTATGTTGAGATGACTGTGCTTTCAAAAACATAGTCGGCCATTAAAAAGCCTGTATTGGTCATGTTAAAAACGAAGATGGTCAAAGCATGGCATATAATAACTAACACTTATGTGACACTTTTATATTTACATAGATAGATATTTTTAAATGGCCAAAATGAGCATATGGATAAACAAAACGGAAAAGTCAACAGATTATTCAAGTCCAGTACAGTTTACACAAATCGATTTTTATGTAAACAAACTAAAAATACAAAAACTTGCTCTTGATACCCTATAATTTATTATCAAACATTTTCCAAATAAAATTACTGATTTCAGTTATATCACAAGTCCCAATATACAATTTATTTTTTTCTTAAAAGTTATTGCCTTATTAAAAAAACTGACTTTGCTCTAAACGACAGCCCTAAAGAAAGCCCCTGAACCAAGGGCTTTATCTGCCTTCTCCAGACTTCACATATTAAGAAAGGGTTACATTGCTCTAGGCCTCCAAAAGGACACCTCTCAGCCACTCTGGGTGCTAGTAAAGAAACAACAGCTAGCTCTTTGGCAGCTGCCAATAAAGGGTAAATTCCATTAATCATCAAAATGTCTTTATAATGCCAAATATCTAGACATAGTAGAATACCCTGATGAATTCAAGTTGTTCATCATGGTGATGTTTGATGCTCCATCAACAAAAACAACTAGCATAATTTGTGTGTTTTTTTACTTTCTTCAAACTCTGTCCTCAAATACAAAGTCTATCAAAACTCACTTTTTACAATGATGCCGATTACAAAACTTTTACCTTTATGATGACTGAGAGCTGGGTGCGAGAATTAAGAAATATTTAAAGTAAACGTGAGCTTCTTTTCATTCTCTTCAACTTTCTTAAATACCTTTTATACAAATGAATCATTTATGTGCATGAATGACCTGTTTTGTTTCAATGAATAATATATTGTGTGAAGCTTTCCATGATAATCAATTTTTACTGATTTATTTTGGTGGATGTCTATAATTTCTGAAACACACCAAAAATGGAAATAAGTTTGCTGCCTGAGAACTACCCAAAACTACATGTTTTACCCAAAAAATACATGTTTTTAAAGTAAAATTGCTTTTCATCAATCACTTTTATAGTATCACACTCAATTGAAGCATTGGGCTTGCCTCATTGATTAAACTTTATGTTGCTGTTGATCATACGTCCTGACTACGAGAGAAGGGGAGACCCCCAGAATCCTTACCACCAAAACTATCAAAACAAGCAGGCTTTCAGACATTCTCAACACCCAACACACACAGCCACATGCAAGTGATACTAACTTCTCATGAGCCACCTGCCTGTTCTTGACAGCAGCTGACAGTTTATCAAAATTAAACTTTGCTGCTCCTTTAATTTTTAGATGAATAGGTGTAATAGGCAGCTGGCATCAAGGCCAAACGTTGGCACCCTTCTTAATGACTATGCTCTTTTCCATTTTTAAGAAAGTTGATTACCAGTTTAAATATTTAAGGAAATACCCAATTGCTTCCTATAGAGTGAAGTGAGAAACTCCTAATAATAAAAGACTACTCTTCATAAGTTGAATATTAAAATGAATCCTGCGGATCCACAAGTAACTGTTTAAACATGGTTAATCTCTCTCACACTTTAGTTTTCAAAAACTGCAATATGCAGTGGTAGTTCTTACAAATATCACTTGAAATTAACTCAGAATCAGAGAGCTACTCCTGAAAATTAGAAAATCACATCCAAGAATGAATTTTAATGATAATCATTATTTCATATGTGATAGGCAGTGGTGATTCCATCTGGGGCAGAAAATGCTGACTGCAAAGTTATATGGCAGAGTAACACTAGGAACTGCGAGTTAGGAGGCTATCTTATAAAGTCAGTTTACACGCATCTAATGCTCCACCAAAAAAACCCATACAAACAAATTCATATTCCAAAGTATCAACCCAGAAAGAGTACAGAAATGTACTTTAAAATTCCCTTCCAGAACTTTCAAAAGGTATTTTTCAAAATTCATCACATTCAGAACACTGGACATTACTCCTGATTTGGACACTAAATTACGAGAGCAGCATAATCATAGTTTTCTTTCTTTTTATTTTTCCTGGAAGAACTTCACTACAGTAGCTTCAGAATCTGATGTGAGTTCCAACTCTGTCTCTTACCTACCAGACTCTGTGATCACCACCTCTGAGAGTCACAATTTCTTCATAATCTCTAATTTAGAGAATGGCGTTAAGTCGAGATAAGATGATCTGAGCTGAAAGCATGGAAATCAGTAGACCCTCACTAGAGGAAAAGCAAGGCACAGGGCAGAGTGGGCAAGGCACAGGCTTAAGGATCAGTAGATCTGGTTTGCTAGCCTGTAAATGTAGCCTCAGACAAATCTGTTAATCTTTTAGCCTCAGTTTCCTCATCCGTGAAATGGAAATATACTCTACGCCTCACATATTATGAAGATTCCATGATATCTAAGGAATGAAATGAATTGAGCTCCCAGCACAGTACCAGGTACAGTGTGGACATTCTCTCCATACCAACATGCTCCACCACCCACCCTTCACAGTAATGCTTTTCTGAGAAAGACAGGCAACAGAAAAAGCATAGGAAAATAAAGCAGGAAAAAGTGATTAAGTATACCCTAAAGTAATAAAAACGCCATTCAGGCCAGGTGCGGTGGCTCACACCTGTAATCCCAGCACTTCGGGAGGCCAAGGCTGGTGCATCACCTGAGGTCAGGAGTTCAAGACCAGCCTGGCCAACACGGTGAAACCCTGTCCCTACTAAAAATAAAAAAATTAGCCAGGAATGGTGCCAGGTGCCTGCAATCCCAGCTCCTTGGGAGGCTGAGGCAGGAGAATCGCTTGAACCCGGGAGGCAGGGGTTGCAGTGAGCCGAGATTGCCCCCTGCACTTCAGCCTAGGCAGCAGAGTAGCACTCTCTCAAATATATATATATATACACATATATATATACATATATACATATATATACATATATACATACATATATACATATATATATACATATATACATATATATATACATATATACATATATATACATATATACATATATATACATATATACATATATATATACATATATACATATATATATATACACCATTTATTGAGTTAAGGATTACTGAGTTTCACACTCTTTAAGCGTTTTACAAAAATAATCTTATTTAATCTTTACAAAAATCTGACAAGGCAGGTACAATTATCCCTACTTTACATAAGATGAAGAAACTAAGGCTCAGAAGGGTTAAGTAACTTACCGAAACTCACAGTGACAGCGCAGTGAAACCAGGATTTATATCCAGGCTTCCAGGAGTACAAAAGCCCAGACTCTTAACCACATGCTACCTGAGTCCCTCACCAGAGGTGGCCTCTACCCTCTAGCTGCCATCTCACTCCTGCCCATGAGCTACAAGTGCACTGCACACAAATCTGCAATATATGAGACTGTTTTATGCCTTTAACATTTACATATACAAATGGTATTATGCCATAATTACATGTTTGCAACTTGCTTTTTGACTAAATATTGTATTTTTGAGATTCAGCCATGTTAAGTACATCTAGATCTAGTTCATTTTAACTACAGTTTAGCTTTCCATCATATGACTAAAGTTTATTTATCTGGGCTGCTGCTAATAGACCAAGATCCCTTCCTGTCAGTTTTTCATTATTGCAAGCCATGCTGCAATGAGCGCCAACACAGGTATCCTTACACAGAGGTCCCCAACCTTTTTGGCACCACGGACTGGTTTTGTGGAAGACAATTTTTCCATGGACCAGGGAAGGGTGGGGATAGCTTCGGGATGAAACTGTTCCACCTCACATCATCAGGCATTAGTTACATTCTCGTAAGGAACGCACAACCTAGATTCCTCACGTTTGCAGTTCACAATAGAGTTTGTGCTCCTATGAGAACCTAATGTCGTCACTGATGTGGCAGGAGGAGGAGCTCAGGCGGTAAAGCTCGCTTGCCCACCGCTTACCTCCTGCTGTAAGTCCTCGATCCCTGGCCTGGGGGTTGGGGACCCATGTCCTAACACACACATGCAGAAGTCAGTGTCTAGGCCAGGGACAGATAAACTATGGTCTTCAGGCCAAATCCAGTCTACTTCGTAATTAAAGTTTTATTTTCATAAATAAAGTTTTATTGAAACTCAGCCTGCTCATTCATCTACATATTGCCCATGACTGACTTCAGGCTATGTAACAGCAGAGTTGAATAGATGCAACAAAAACCACACAGCCCACAAAGCCTGACGTACTTAGTCTCTGGCCCTTTACCAGGGTAAGTTTGCAGATCCCCCTCTCTAGAATATACACCTAGGAGTCACGCAGCTGGGTCTTAGGCTCTGTTCACCCGTAGCTTGACTGGGTACTGATAGTTACTCCTCCAAAGTGTTGGTACCATTTTATACTCCCATCTGCAGCATACATGTGCACCACACAAGCACATACACACAACTTGTTATCCAACTTTTAAGGTTCACCAGCATGACAGGTGTTTCACTACTGTCTTCAATTCCCTGATACTGAAAAGGTTGAGCGTATTTTCAAATGCTTAATAAACATTCAACAACAGGATATGGTTATTCAACAAATCATTTGAGTCCCTATTCTGTCACTGTTCCAGATGCAAGGACTACAATGATGATCTAAATCGGCAGCAAATGTTTATAATGCCTTTAAGGCCGAGTTTGCAATATAACGATAAATAAAAGCAGTATTTATTTATTTATTAAAATGCTCACTGAAAGCTTGCTTTGCATAAGCGGTACACACAGCGCCACAGGCAGTGGCATAAGACATATTCCCTCGTCTCTGGAGGGCAAAATACTATGTATAGACAAGCATGGTCTCAATGTGTTAAAAAAAAAAAAAACTGTTAGGAACTAGATCTAAATGTTAATACAATAGTTTCCATAAATTACAGGTGATTTTCCTTCTTTAAACTTTTCAGTGTTTTCTAAGTTGCTTCCATGAGCATAAGTTCCTTTATTAAGACCAGGATTAGGAAATGATGATGTCAGTCTACTGGGACCTGATCCCTTTGTGACTGTCTTCTGTGTGCACTCCAGATAAAAAGAGAAGGACAAGAAGGTCTTGAGAAGGCCAGAACACAATGCTGCCTCATAGTCACCTTTGTTCCTTGGGTCACAGTCTCAACATGTGTCTGTATCACACTCCTGGGAACCCAGTACTCAAAACTAGGAAAGAATGTTTTCCTCCGGTTTAGGCACTTTGTAAAGTTCAGGTCTCCTTGGCATAAGAACCAACAAAAGGCCAGTTTTGCAAGAGCTCCGTTCCTATTACTAGAAATGACCTTGGTTCTGGTGTACAAACATAGTTTCGGCTGGCAAAAGCAAGCATCGGACAGCCCATTAGTTGCTCTTGGTAAATAAAGCTGTATAGGGAAGAGGGGAAGAGTCTTAATACCCTGGCTGAACTAATCCCCATTTGGGGAACGTGCTTTTACCACCCTGCCCAGTCCAAATGTTAATACTTACTAATCTTTACTTTTCTAATCAATAAAAGAGGTATGTTATATTCAATATATATGCAACGCGTTTATTAACCAAAATAGCAATCTGATGAAACTCAGTGGTCAAGGAATGTAAGGGTTAAATTCCTGTTGCTGCTGTTTGAAAACTTAAGAAAGTAAGCTCAGAAACCAGACACCAGACGTGGATAAAAGACAGAAAAATAAAATGTTATCAGTACATATTCGTATTTTTGCTCCTACTTTCCGTTTACTAGCTATATTCCAGCATATCTCATTTCCAGTTATATTAAACAAGAGAAAATAAATTCACAAACCAAAGACCCTCGAAACATTATACTAAGCGAGATAACAACACAGCTTTTTTACTAGTGCCATATTGGCAATTTGCAGGGGACTCCCTGCAAGGTCTCTGTCAAAAGACTGCAAAATAGTTACTCCTCTTTTAAGCAGAGAAGCTGTCTTTGAAGGAAGACTGCAGGTCCCTTGCCTTGCACATGATAAAACTGAGCCCAGTAACTGGTGGCATACTAGTTGACAAGGAAGACAAAAGGGTCATGAAAATAACACATGGTAATATTACATATACGTGGTAATTTGAACCTGCCCTCTCGACTCCTCAACTTAACATGCTTTCTAGGTCCCACCCACCACCACTATCACCTACAGCAAATGGAGGATCAGTTATCCCCAAGAGTCTTTAAGGACTAGATAATCTGGGAAAAAATACATTTGAAAACCATAAAGTGCTAATACGAAGCCAGCTACCATTTACCGGGTGCTTTCTGTGCCAGGTAAGATAATACACACTTTCTATAATTTTTACTTTGGCTTCCTAACAAAAACTTTGCCAAATTGTCTCATTATCCTCAAATGCAGTTGAGTGACTTAAGTTTTACACCTGATTAGCCACAGAAGAGGATGTCAACCCAAAGCTTTTCCAAACACCAGCCTGTCTCATCATTGTAAGCAATGACTATCATTAGTAATTTCAAATTTAGAGTAACAGAGAACCTGGCACCTATTTTTAGCACACAACTGGCACCTCTTTTTAGCTAGGGACATGCAGGGACTCAGTCACTGAAAGTCTCTAACTGGGATGCAGGTACCCTAAGTCACTCTCTAGAAGGAAAAGGTACAGCCTTCCCAGTTTTCCACCAACCCTGACCATCCTGGCCAAGGAGCAGGCCCTTGTGCCTGGCCTCTTCCTCCTCCCCTACTCAGATAAGACTGGCGAATGCACGTGGAGTACTTGGAAAAGATGCTTATTAGCTGCAGCCTTCCCTCTCCCGGCCTAATCCATCTGGCCCCTGGTGCCCTGGCCCCCTGGGCTCCAAGGCTGAGCCAGTGAGTTAGCCCAGGGCCCAGGAGCCAGGGCTGCTTCTTTTCCCCACAAACCTCTCCAAGCCCTGGCCCACATAAATTCAGCCCTGTGCTTGAGTATCTAAAGCCAAATGTCATGACTCTTCCCCGACAACATAGATCCCGACTAAGGTCAGCCGACAGCTGTCCCAACCCTTTGCTTGTAGCAACCACAGAGAATGATGCTTGACACCCTGAGCCGTGAGCCAAACGAGATCAGCCTCCGACCTCACTAGCCTCAAGGGCAACCTCAGCCCTCTCCCCACCATCGACAGCCCTAGACCTTACCCACGAGTAGGCCAACGGCTTCCAACCTCCCCAAAGTGTCCGCGAAAGTACCTATCTCACAGTGGGTCCTTACTATGAGTTTCCTAACCGTGCAGAGCAGTCAGGCAGCGGGCCACCCTCCTCCGAGTCAGTCATTGACAAATCGCCCCGAAACGCCTATATTAGCTCGAAGTGAAGATAACTGAACCTTTAGGACTTTACCAACTGCTCAAGTTGGCAACAGTACAGAGCCCCAGATCCTCAAGACCCGGTGAGATCAACTACACCCTCAGCCCAGACTCTACTCCAGGGCAGTACTCCTCGCCCTAACCCGGCTCGAACCTTCAGACAGACCCCGGCGGATGGAGCCCCGCTCCCCAGCCCGGCGCGGCGGAACCCCTCGGCCTCGTGCAGCGATGCTCCTGGGCCCGGGGCGGAGGGCGCCTGCCCGGCACACTGGCCTGACCTTGTCGGAGCTCGGGGTCGTCCAGCACGTTGTAGGCCGCGTAATCGCGGACGCCGTGCAGCCGCAGGATCTGCACCACGGCGTTGCTGAAGCCGCACTGGGGCTGCTCCGGCGTCCCCTTGAGGAAGACCACCACCTTGTCCTTCTTCACCAGCGCGTCCAACTGCTCCGCCGAGCCGCCGCCGCCCGCGCCCGAGCCCGCCGCCCGCACGCCCGGACCCCAAAGGCCACCGCCGCCCGCGCCGCGCCCCCAGCGGAGCAGAGCCGCCGCAGCTCGGCCGAGGGACCCGCTCATCTCCGCACGCAAGCCGGAGCCCACGACGGCCCGGGCCCACAGCTGGCCACCCGGAGCGCTCCCCGGCCCGCGGCAGTCCGACCCGCCCCCTGGAGGCCCTCATTGGGCCGGCTCTAAACTGCCCTCCGTGATTGGACAATACTGATCAGTAATTGCTCGATTCTACCAATCACGTTGCTCGTCCCGCCCGGCAGGTAGGAGGTGGGCCTTATGCCGGAGCCGCATCCTACTGCCTTACTATTGGTCGTCGGCAACGCTTTGTTAGTTAATTGGAGAGACTGGATGTCCATCAGGGTCACGCTTGCAGGGCAACGAGAGGCAAAACAAGAGGGAAGACGACTTTCCTCCTGTGAGCCAATGAGGCCAGCTGGGCTACCCCGAGACAACTGGGAGAGGCGCGGGACTCGCCCGTTCCGCGGAACGCCGGGAAGGGGTCACCTCCTGATGAAGTTTCCGGTTCCGGTGTCAGCGGCGGTTGAATTGCCATGGCAACGCGGTGGGCGCGCGCTTGTCGTGTTGGTCTCTTGGGAGGTAGCGGGGCTAGGCCGGGCGGGTATCCGCCTCTCCCAGCTTAGGTGAGCGTCCCCGGGCGCCTCCGGAGCGCCGCGGCCGCATGCAGTTCGTCGTGGCGGGGAGCCGGAGCCTGACCGGGGTTCCAACGCTCGGGCCGTAGCCTTGGCTCCTGGACTTTCCCTGGCTCCGCCGCCACGTGGGAGCTGAGGCTCTGGGGCTTCCGCCTCCGGCGCGCGATTATTTCTCTAGAACAGTTTTCATTTTTAAAATTTGTAAAGCGCTTTTGCCTGTGTGATTTCCTCTGGGTTTTTTTTTTCCTTCCTTTTTGTAGAGACGGAATTGGCGGCGGGGGGCGGTGGGTGGGTGGGGGCGATGTCTCACTTTGTTGCCCAGGCTGGTCTCGAACTCCTGGCTTCAAGGGATCCTCCTGCCTCGGCCTCTTAAAGTGCTGGGATTACAGGCGTGAGCCACCACCCCCGGCCGCCTCTGAGTTTCCAGCCTCGTTGGCCCTCCAGCCTTTTAACCTGTTGAGCCTAGGATCAGGAAAGTTTTGTTGAATGGGGAACTAAGAAGTGAATTCGTTCGTTCGACAAACGTTTCCTGAGCAGCCGCTGGGTGCTAGGCGCGGTGCCAGCGCGGAATGTCCAGGGAGACCTGGTGCCCAAAGCTTGGACCCAGCGTGAGAAATGAGAAGCAGATACAAAGCAGTGTGGGAGTGCAGAGGAGACAAAGCAAGCCTCATTAGGCCCATTGCTTGCTCTGCTCTCCCTTGTACTTACCAGTGCTTGACAATATACAGTTATTTACTAGCTTGGTTATTGACTTCCTACCCGGCACTCAACTTTATTCACTGCTGTATCCTCAGTGCCTAGGACGATGCTTGGAACGTGGTAAGTGCTCCTATTGGCGGGAAGAATAAATCCGGAAGAGCAGGACCAGTGGACTTGCTACATAATCTGTAGTCTTGGAGCCGCACAGGGTTGGTGGTACCCTCGAGCACACCAGACTTGCAGAAAAAGCATACTCCAGAGGAAGCTGAGGCATGCCTGCTCGAGAGCCAGCTGTTCCATGTGCAATTTTCCTCTGATAGTTACTGGTCACTGTTGCCACGGTGATAATGACTGGGCTATGTCATTATCTATCCGCCAACAGTAAGAGAAGCTTTGCAGTCGAGATATTGTTTAGCAGATGGAGTGTTTTCTGTTGAACACTAAGTACTGCCACAAGTTACTTTTTTTTTTTTAAACTTTGAGTATTTTTTTACAATGTTGCTGGAGGTGATCTGTTTATGCTTTGGGAGTGTTCGAATTTAAAATCAGAAAATCATGTCAGTGAGTGAGTCTTTCAAATAATCCTTCGGCATGAAACCTGAGCCTAGTAAACTATGAAAGTAAACTCGGGACATTACCCGAAAGTCTCAATGTCATATTTTCACCCCCATCAATATTATTGATGATTGCTCATTTTCTAATGTGGGACCTGAAATTTACCAGGTGCTTAAAGAATCTTTTTGTTTTTCAGATTCATTGATTCCAGGTAAATCAGAGGAACAAGCAACATGAACAGAAATATGTAGAAAATGCTATTATGCAGAAGCATAATTGTTGTTTCAGAAGTCCAGCATCTGGTGCACTTAGCAATAGAGAATATATTAAAGTCTTTCCAAAATAACCTGTTGTTCCTACCTGTGTTGTAAGTGTTTTGTTTGTTTTTAAGTAAATATTGGTGATTTGTTGCCAAAAACCTAAACTGTTTATTGCTGTCAACTTAAATAACGAACAGAGAGAGGCTCTCTCAAAGAAAATGGCATTTATTCAGGAATAGAGCATTGCAATGAGAAAATGCAGGTGATAGTTAACTGTGTGTATCCTGGGAGATAGAGGAAGACAAAGGTCTTTAAAGGAAAAATGAGGAGGGTTACATAATTGTTTTGAGATAATTATTTTTGACTACAAGGATCAGTAACAAAGGTGACACCAGTCCCAGGTTGGACAGGCAGGTGCTCGGCAGGCATTGCAGAAGTATTTTTTGTGTAAGATTGAGATGGCCTTTGTGCAGGATTGTGGTTTTGGAATCTTCTGTGATCGTTTTTGCTATCAGGCATTTATGCTTGCGAACTCTTTATGGCCTTCCCTGTGTCTATTTTGATTCCATCTTTCTCATTGCCCACTCTAAACTGTCTAATTCTGCTTTTATGTTGACTGAGATCGGGAGAAGAATTTGCAAACTTATATCCTGAGACAGAACAGTAATAAGGAGTATCGTGTTCCTTACCTAATGTATAATATTGGGCTCAGAAGCAGTTGTCTTTTTTATTTGTTGAACGTTGTATTAAGTTGAGAATGCAGCTGCCATTAAAGATTAAGAGTAATCCTTGAGAAGGAAGAGTACAAAGCCTGTGTTTAGCTAAATCATAGTGAAGTTGCCGTGTTTTTGTAGAATATGATAAGAACATACAGTGTGTGAAATGCTAAGGATATGGAAAAGCATGTTGGTGCTCTTTCAAGGAGCTATTTTGATAGCATGACCAAGGGCAGGAAACAGATCGTGTATCTGAACCAAAGAAATTGAAACAATACATCTAAATTTAAATTTTTAATAAAACAATCCAAAATATAGTGAAATACTTAGCACCAAACGTCAGTGATCTTAAGAAGCAAAGAAAACAGTATTCAAAATACTTCGTCCAAAGTATCAGACTTTTGCATAAAGTTTGGCATTTTGGTTTTGAGATTCCTCTTTAGTCCTATGATGAAAACATGACAAAATATACATCTTAAATAAACAGTTGTCATCAGTCTGCATCTATGACCAGATGTTTTGGGTGTTTTGAGTAAATGGCCTGTCTTAGTATGTGATGGCTTCCCGCCTCGTGAACATTAGTGAAGAGGTGAGGGTGGGAAGTACTCAGAAACTTCTGAGAATCCTGGGATTTGAGTCACAGGATTGGTTAAACCCCAAACTAAATAATCATGCCGTGTAAACATGCTGACTCAGGCATCCTAAAAATGTTTTTCTTCCTTGTGTTTATTTATAGATAAGGCTTTACTATGTTTGGTAGAACTCCTGTTTTCTATCCACTTCTCCAAAAACAATTTCACCATTGAATTCATAGTGTAAACCTCCACATATCTGAGATAGCTTCTTCCATTTATCAGCCCCAAATGAAGAACTAGAGTTCAGATTATTGAACTGAAGGTGATGCTTTATCTGAGCACTCCACATGTCAGTGTTTCTGTACCTTTACTTTTTTAAAAAATTATTTTTTAAAAAGATGAGGTCTCAGTAGGTTGCCCAGACTGGTCTCCAACACCTGGTCTCGAATACTCCTCCCGCCTTGCCCTCCCAAAGTGCTAGGGTTACAGGTGTGAGCCGCCGCACTGGCCCTGTTCCTTTTATGCTCAGTGCTGCATTCTTGTTTGTTCTTAGAAAATGAGAGGGTGTGTTTGCATGAGAACGTGTGGTACAGAAGTGTCTATCTGAGCTGGCCAGAACGTTCTGCAAATGTCATATTAAGGGCAAAGTGGCTGCTTGGATTGTACAAGGGGCCGAACCACCACGCATTCCTAAGCTAAAATAGCAGATTCCGTTGACCTGAGCTGGAACCTGAAAGCTTCCTCTGTGATGCACTGAGCTATCATCTAGTAGTTTTAGAGCATCACTGCAACCCTGGAACTAACTGGATTCCCTGACAACACCAAAAATAATGTAATGTATAAGAAACTGAAGCAAAATGCAGCCCTCAGAATTTTTCTAGTCCCTATTGTGGAGATAGAAATGCTTGTTGGATTTCGACTACCTCTATCTGACAAGGCAGCTGGTTTATTAATACTTCTTTGGCCGAGGCTTTGCTCATGACTGCCGCCCACATCTTGGAGACAGGAAGGCAGGCCAGCCTCCACCGTGTCACACAAGTCCTGCTCCCTTCGCCTGCCCTGAGTCACTGGGTCACTGAAGAGAAAGGGCATGCTGTAGATCTGGTTAGTTCAGTCTAGAATAGACCGTGGGAGATAGATGAGCATTTATGAAAAGCCCAGATGCCATGACAACCCAGTTTTGTCCTGGAATTTGGATAGAGGTGTAGTCCTGGGTTCTGGTCCTAAACGTCGCTGAGTACTTGAGTTCTTTTTGATTTTCCTCAGATTTTTCCACATCTATTTTCCCCTTTCTGGATTTTGGAAAAATCCAAATTGATGTCTGCCAAAGTTTGTATATAATCGAAGAATTTCTTCATATAAAGGCTGCAGCGTTGTAAGAAATCTGTGTGTACTTTCTCTGCTCATAAATACCCCCAAATATTATCATCTTGCATAGATTGTACTTTTTTGTTAAATTTTTGTGTATATACATGAATTCATTCGAACCATACATTAACCCTAGGATAACAGTTCTCAGACATTTTGGTCTCCAAATTATGTTTTTTTCTAATATAATATGTTGATAGACATTAGCACTTGTGTCTCTAAGTTTTGTTGCCTTCACATGCAATTTCTGTTTTCCTGCTGATTCATAGCATCACCAACAAGTCCTGTAGAAAATCAACTATCCCAGTTATCTTTGCTGGCTCTGCATATATACTAGATACACAGATGATTTTTGGGCTTTGTAAATTAAAATGACAAAAGTTCAATCCAGAGATCTAATAGCTGGACGTGGTGGCTCACATCTGTAATCCCAGCACTTTGGAAGGCCAAGGCGGGCAGATCACCTAAGGTCAGGAGTTCAAGACCAGCCTGGCCAACATGTCGAAACCCCATCTCTACTAAAAATACAAAAAATTAGCCGGACGTGGTAGCGGGCACCTGTAATCCCAGCTGCTTGGAGACTGAGGCAGGAGAATTGCTGTAACCCAGGAGGCGGAGGTTGCAGTGAGCTGAGATCTCGCCACTTCACTGCATACTCCAGCCTGGGCAACAGAGCGAGACTCCAACTCAAAAAAACAGACAAACACAGAAAACCAAAAATCTAATAAAAAAAACTAAGCCTATAGCCTGCTGTTTCTGAAAGTTGTGCTCCTCTTGTCCCCACGCTGCTTTCTCGCATTGAGGGCCAAGCTCCTCGGCTGCGTGCCTTGAAAGTCATACACCTGTTGGACTTCATTCTGTTGCAAGCCTTATTTAATAACAAGGACATGGGCCTGAATCATATCTCCCGGAAAGTGGTATTGAGAATTAAGTGGTAATCGTAAAACTTGTTAAGCCTTTTGGTTAAAGGTGATGAAAGAATTGTTTATTTTCCCCAACTGCCTGTTTAATGGCAGTGTTTTGTAGTGTTATGTGTTTCTTTTTTTTTTTAACCAGCAGATAGTTTCTATAACTCAAATTATTACATTCCAGAGACCTGAAAAGGTCCCTAGATCGCAGAATAGAAAGAGTAAGGAGGCAGTGCTGTTGTGTATCCAACCTGTTAGGAAGATTTATCTGTTAGCAGAAGTTTATGTCTCCCTCTGATAGTCACTGAGTTTGCAGCCAGAAGAACATTTAGGAAATTTGTTTTCTTTTGAATAATTGCTAAGATGTATTGCCAAGGCCATAAATACACTTTATCATGAGTCAGAATTTCACTTTGTACTTCAGTCTTTGAGCTTTAATAATTTCATGCCTTCAAAATGCAGTCTTGCTATTGTGGGAACCCATTGCTCCAGCCTTCTTCAATCGTTCATCTAGGCCTGGCGCAGTGGCTCATGCCTGTAATCCCAGCACTTTGGGAGACCGAGGCGGGTGGATCACCTGAGGTCAGGAGTTCGAGACCAGCCTGGCCAATGTGGTGAAACCCCGGCTCTATTAAAAATACAAAATTAGGCGAGCATGGTGGTGGGTGCCTGTAGTCCTAGCTACTTGGGAGGCTGAGGCAGGAAAATTGCTTGAGCCCAGGAGGTGGAGGTTGCAGTGAGTCAAGATCGCACCACTGCACTCCAGCCTGGGCGACAGAGTGAGACTCTGTCTCAGAAATAAACAAATAAATAGAAAACAGTTCATCTAGCAAAAAAGAAATTCACCCCAGTTTAATTGCAGATTCAAGTTAGAAATGGGATGAGGCATTAATTATTCATTTTCCTTTGCTGGCAAAAAAAAAATGGAGGATTTTAAATTTTTTTGTTCTCCTTTTACAGCCAGAAAACTCCTATTTGCTAATTCTAAACTTAATATTTTTTGAAAGGGTATCCTAGTGAGATATTGTTAATTGATATCAAATTTTAGTGAGCCACAGTTTCAAAGAGTTTTAATAAAAGACTATCAAAAGACTGGGTGTGGTGGCTCATGCCTGTAATCCCAGCACTTTGGGAGGCCGAGGCAGATGGATCACCTGAGGTCAGGAATTTGAGACCAGCCTGGCCAACATGGTGAAACCCCATCTCTACTAAAAATACAAAAAATTAGCCGGGCATGGTGGCGGGTGCCTGTAATCCAAGCTACTGAGGAGGCTGAGGCCGGAGAATCACTTGAACCCAGGAGGCAGAGGTTGCAGTGAGCCAAGATCGCGCCATTGCACTCCAGCCTGGGCAACAAGAGCAAAAGTTCATCTTAAAAAAAAAAAAAAAAAAAAGACTATCATAAAACAATTACATTTTGTTTAAAAAAAAAAGGAGTTTTTTTTGCATAAGCTTTATTACATAGGCAAAATTGGGTGACTTGAGGAGAAGATGTTATATTGGCAAACCTTCTTCCCTCTCCAGATAGACGGTGATCTGGCATTTTCATATCATAGCTGTATGAGTGCAGCCTTGAGGGGACATGCCAGTCTAGTCGATGTGAAATCAATGGGATATTCCCGTTGGTTCATCTCTTCATACCATGCAGCCACAGATCCGTGATAATCCACACATACTATTGGCTGTCTAATTACAGAGCAAATAATATCCTCTTACTTGAAGGAATTTTTACTTGTGTTCAGAAAAATAACACATCTTTCAAAGTCATTCTGGTTTTGAGAAATACATTTTATAATAGAATGAGTCTCTGTCTTTCCTGGCAAGGCAGGTAGGGGGCACTAGTCTATTTTACTGAGGAAGCTGGGGCAAGAGCCAATAAGGGCTGCCCCTGTAATTATACATTCTCTGGGAATTAATCATTTTGCTCAATTCTAGGAAAAGTCTCTCAGTTCTTACCCAAGTGCTATTCTTATTTTAGGGAATAGCTAACTTACTTAGTTTTCTAATATAACCACAACAGATCAGAAGCAGTAAATTTTAAAAGCAGAAAGAAACAATGACTGAACAGTAAGTGAAAGGTGAAGCACTAAGAGGCAGACATTCTGGGGTTCTTCTTAAAAAGCAGCATTCTGGGGCATTCGATGTAAGGAGGGGCGAACAGTCTTCACCCGTGACTGTTCCTTGTGCACTAGTGCCTTGTATTATGCTTCCGAGCAAGAAAAAGAAATTCTTTTCCACATGCTCTGAATAGGAAGTCAAGGAAACATGCAGTTTATTTTAGCTTGCCAACAAAAACTACACACACACACACACACGCACACACACACACACAGCTTAAGGTTATGTTAAAAAATAAAAGGAATACTTTACTCCATTGTGCCAGATAAAGTTATTCTAACTCTGTTACATACTTCATGTTCTTGGAAGACACCTTGGAAATACCTAGTACATTTCATCAGGTGTTGAGGGACTGAATAATACTGGTGTAAAGTTGAATTTTTCTAACTGTGTAAACCAGTGGGCTTGATGAGAGAGCTCAGCCGACGTTACGTCAGAAAGGGCCGTCCATAAAGTGGTTCTGCAAATGCTGATGTCAACCCAGGACACACAATTAGAGGCCTCAAAGAATATAACCACCTCACTTGTCCTACTACCCAGGCCTGTTTCACAGTGGTTGGGGACCAGAACCCCTTCAGGGAGTGTATGCATTGTAATTGTATCCGTTTATTCCTCCCCCCACCCCCACCGCACACACACTAGGCCATCAACTTCTAGTTGGGTAGTATTCATTTTTGTAACCTGGTGCCCTAGTGCCATCCCTGGCACTTACTATATGTTCAATACATAATTCTTGAATAAAGAATACATAACCTGGTGAACAATACAGAGCAGGATCTCAGCAAATCCCAAATTGTGTGAAACTCATAATATCGAGCACAGGTGCCATAGGAGGTGGAGAAACATTCAGTGAGGCACCCACAGGCTCTGCGCTAAGCAGGATACAGAGTGGAGTAAGACGCTGCCAAATCCCAAGGACCTCGCAGTCCTGTGATGGGGACAGATGCAAGAATGCCCCTGAGAACTAGAGAGGGGAATGGAGCTCTCGGAAAAAGCTCAGTCAGCGCCTAAGGGATAGGAAAAGCTTAGTAGGGGGTGACACTTGAACTGAGTTTTGAGAGAAGGGTAAAGTGCTTCTATATAAAAAGGAGGGACATTCCAGGAAGAGGGAGCAACCAGGGCAAAGGCACAGAGGCCCCTGGGTCCACTGGGAGAATGCCAGGCCGTTTCTTGAGAAATGCAGGACTGGACATAGCTGAGGGGAGGACAGATGGTAAGGGACTGGGCTCTCCTCTGGATGAGGGAGAGTCCCAGGAGGAGTGTAAGCTGCAGAGTGCTTGAGAGAGCACCCTTGCGGGAGTGTTGATGGATTGGAGGTGGCCGAGCTAACAGGGGGCCACTTAGGAGAGGGTCATCAGATTTAACCTTTGCAGGTATTGGGGTGGGGGCATGGGGGAAGGGCACTGCTGCAAGCTGAGTTCTTTGAAGGTAGGGATGACAGCATTTGGTGACTGGCTGACTGTGGGGAGGTGGCTGGGAGGAAGAGGGGAAGATTCAGGCTAATTCCTAGGGTTTTGCTTAGCCACTGACTGCACTTGATGATGCAGGGAATACAACGGGAGGGGGAAGGAGGATTGGAAAGGTAAGTTCAGGAGTTACTTTTGGACATTTCTGTTTCCAGGTGCCTGAGGAACATCTAAATTATCAGGTTATGTCTGAAATAAAGGGAGAGAGTATGCAGATTATTGCCTCTACGGGTCTGGATCTATTGATAAAGGAGATTTGGGTGGGTGGGGGGGCAAGAAGGAGTGCAGAGAAGAAAACCTGGGGAAAGCATATCGCTGGGGAAGGACAGGCCATGAGGAGAACTAGGAGCAAGTGCTTTAGGGAAGAGGAATTTACCAGAAGCCACAGAGGGCCTGAGCATGGGGGCTCACACCTGTAGTCCCAGAGCTTTGGGAGGCCGAGGCAGGAGGATTGCTTGAGACCACATGTTCTAGACTAGTCTGGGCAACATAGTGAGGCCCTATCTCTAGAAAAAGTTTTAAGTTAGTTGGGAGCAGTGGTGTGTGCCTATAGTCCTAGCGACTTGGGAGGCTGAGGTGGAAAGATAACTTTAGCCAAGGAGTTCTAGCCTGCAGTGAACTATGATAGTACCACTGCACTCCAGCCTGGGCAACAGAGCAAGGCTGTCTCTTAAAAAAAAAAGGAAGCCACAGAGAGAGGCCAGGTAAGGGCCCAGGGTCTCGTGGATTTTGCAATGGAGGTAAACACAGTGTGGGCTGATGCAATCAGTGTTTGCTGCCCTTGGGCGCTTCACTTCACCTCTAAGGGGCTCTGCAACATGATAGAGTTGGGCCAGTGAATTTGTCAAGTGTCTTCTGGCTGTTACTTTTGTCTGTGAACCTTTGTTTTAGGCCATTTCTGTAGTTAGTGAACAGAGCAGATAGAGTCCAGTCATTTTGCAGAAATGTTTCCGTTTGGATGATGAAACAAGCTTGATTGCTGAAGCTGGTGCACTCATCCCATTGGCATGGTGCTAGCTGAGACCTTTGAAATACCTGAGGACACCTCTTGCCTATTTATAGAGGTTGCTTCTGTCTGCTGAATAGGGCTTTTTAATTAACCAGGAGGTGCGTTTAGTGACACTGGCCATTTTTCTCTGCATACCAAGTCTACAACATCAAAGAAGAAATTTAGGATGAAAATTCTTTAAAATCTTAGGCCAGGTGCTGCAGCTATTGCCATTGCAAGGACCTGCGGCAGTCCTGTTGGAAAATGTTTGTTCTGCATGTGTTCCGTGCCAGTTGTTGGCAATAAGATTCTAAGGTTTTGGAACTAGACTACTGCAATGAAACAACTTTCTCTGTTAGGGAAGTGTCCTGGGCTGTCAAGAATGATCATCAAGAGCAGCAGGTTTTATAAGATACATGGACCTATTTGGCATTTACCAGCCCCTGCCGCTAGGATAGAGGGACAGGGCTGGGCCCCAAGTGTGGGCTTCCTGGAAGAGCCAAGCACCGGCTGCTCATATGGGATGGGTGGGGGTGGTGCAGGTGCCCTGCATGGGTTCCGCTGCCCTAAAGAGGGTACAAAGGCCACACCTCCGTGTGTCTGCCAGGGCTGGGTTCAGAGCCTCCCTGGCTTCCTGGGCACTCTGCCTATCACACAGCGATTCTAATATGATCACATGTTCAGAACAGCCACACTTGTCAAAGCAAGGAGAGAACACTTCAGCAACGTTCAAAAACATGTCTCCAGGGATTAAAAAAAAAAAACGGAAAGCTTCAGTTTCCTCCCTAGTGGGGAAGTCTTCCTTACTCACAGCCTCTTCCTGAGTTGGTGTCTGTCGTGAAGCATTCTTTGGAAGCATAGTAAGCGGAGGGTTTAATTTACCATAGTCGTACACATTTGCACAGAATCTAAAGTTTGCAGTGCGTTTCATCATCTTTATGTGAATCTCATGCAGCTCTTACAGGGAAAACAGGAAGAACTGGCCCCATTTTCTAAATGTGGAGACGGGAGGAGGTGAGATGGCTCGCCTCTGCCCAGCCGACTGGGAAATGCAGAGCTCAGAGAGACAGCAAGTCAGGAGATGTTGATCCAGGGAGCTTTTCACTCTGCCACCCACCCCATCGATGGAAGCACCGACATTATCAAGGCTGCATTTAGATTTCAAAACAAAAGCAAGCAAACATGCCGGGCTCGTGGTATGCTGTTGTTTTAACCGAAATGATACAGCTCAAAGGGTGAGCAGCCATCAGTGCTGTGAGCGAAGCGTGATCACACATCTTGTATGTTTAGCAACTCAGGAGGTAGCTGAGCCTGGAAGTGACTTTCCTGGTATGTAGCAATTCAGAGAATACAAAACCACATTCATTATCTGAAATGGGCTCAGCTGCCTCTGTGTTTTATCATATAGAGCTGGGAACTTTGATGTGTGTGGTGTGTGCGTGTTTTGCTGCATATACAGATAATCACACAACTGGAGGCTTCAGCCTTGCTGTTTACACACACACACACACACACCCCAGCAGATACATCACACACAGACTTCTCACCTGTTACGTTACTAACAGTGGTGCTGGTTTGTTTGAACAGTGTTTGAACTTATCAATAACCTTCCCCCAGAAGGCTCAGCATAGCTATAGCATATGCTGTGTGTGGAAAATATAACCTAAGAAACAGAATGGAATTGAATCATGACCACTATTGCTATGAGACAGAATCCACAGCGATGGAGTGGGTGCTGGGGTCAGACTGCCTGACTGTGTACCCTAGGTGAGTCACATAATAGCTGGGTGAATGGCCAAGTTTTCACCTTTTTTCCCTCATTTGGAAAATGGGATGATAATAGGAGCTATCCTGAAGGGTGATGATGAGGGTTAAATTAACAATATAGGTAAAGGCTTAGAACAGTGTGTGGCAGATGGTAGGTAAGCCCTTAATAAATATCATTATTTGTGTCCATCATTTGAGATATATCTCACATCTTATCCAGAGGACTCCCCAAACACTCGTGCCGTCACTTCTCTTTCCTGTCTCTGGGTTCCTCTACAAGTCAGTTTTGTACCATGCAGTCTCGCATTTGATGACATGCAGCGTTACTTAATTCTGTGAATGATTCGTGTGTCTTGATGTCACTTCCCCAACAGACTGTAAATTTCTTGATGGCAAGAACCATGTAACTGGCTTTTGCTAGATTTCTGCAACTCAAGACCCAGTCCTGGGCAACTGTTGGACACTTAAACATCCTTCATCACTAGCTGCGTTCATCACTAGGAAAAAGTAAGAGAAATCTGATGGTGTGGGATTGTAAGTGGGTATTAGATCCAACAGCTGAAACTTAAGATGTGAAGATGTATATTGACACACACGTGCATACAAAATGTTTATAGCAGCTTTACTGATAATAGCCAAAAACCAGGAACAACCCGGATGTCCTTCAACAAGGGAAGGGTGACCCAGCCCGTGATGCATCTGTCACACTGTGGATTGCTGCTCAGCAACGAGGAGGCACAGACTCGATACGGGAGCCAGCCTGGGTGACGCTCCAGAGAACTACCCTGAGTGGAGAAGGGCAGTCCCACCGTGTGATTCCATTATTATCACATTCTTGAAATGACAGAATTATAGAAAGGAGAACAGAGGAGTGACTGCCAGAGTTTAAGGAGGGAATGGGGAAAGGGGGAAGAGCAGCATGCGGGATCCTTGTGACGGAAGCGTTTTGTGTCGTGTGGGTGTCTGTCAGTTTCCTAGTTGTGATACTGTACCACTGTCTTGTAAGACGCTGCCATCGCTGGAAACTGGGTAAAGCATATAGGGGACCTTTCTGTATGATTTCTTACAACTGCATGTGAATTTACAGTGGTCTCAAAATAAAGCATTTAATTAAACAAAAAGCCACATGCATTTAAAGTAGTCCCAACAGAAGCAGAAAGAGTAGACCAGGCTTCCCACTGTTGGGAGAAATGAGAAACATGGCAAACCTCTTCCAGAAGAATTTTGTATATTTTTTTTGTTTTCTGTTTTTGTTTTTTCTTTTCTTTTTTTTTCTTTTGAGATGGAGTCTCACTTTGTCACCCAGGCTGGAGTGCCATGGCCTGATCTCAGCTTACTGCAGCCTCTGCCTCCTGGGTGCAAGCAATTCGTCTACCTCAGCCTCCTGAGTAGCTGGGATTACAGGCACCCACCACCATGCCCGACTAATTTTTTTTTGTATTTTTAGTAGAGATGGGGTTTCACCATGTTGGCCAGTCTGATCTTGAACTCCTGACCTCAGGTGATCAACCCTCCTTGGCCTCCCAAAGTGCTGGGATTACAGGCATGAGCCACCGCACCCAGCCAGATTTTATTTTTTAGAAATAAAATTTATCAATTTTCCTTTAACACTTTTGCTTATATTAGTATTTATTCCTTGGAGTATAATAGTAGCAGTGTTTAGTTATGTTAAATGATGATTGTTTAATACAAACAAGATCTTCTTTTTTCAAAAAGATATATAATGGAGAGAGAGAGAGAGAGACAGGGTCTCACTCTGTCACCCAGGCTGGAATGTAGTGGCGCAATCCTGGCTCACTGCAGCCTTGACCTCCCAGGCCTAGGCAATCCTCCTGCCTCAGCTCCAAGTAGCTGAAACCAGGCATGCACCACCCTGCCTGGATAATTTTATTTATTTATTTGTAGAGACGGGGTCTCACCATGTTGCCCAGACTTGTCTTGAACTCCCGGGCTCAAGCAACCCTCCCACGCTGGCCTCCCAAAGTGCTGGGATTACAGGAGTGAGCCACTGTACCTGGCCGGCCAATACAATATATATATGTATGTGTGTGTGTGTATATATATATGTATACATATGCGCACAATATATCATAATGTATTACATATATTACATTACATATATTACATTGTATATAATACTGTGTGTGTATATATATATATATTTCTTATAGTTACTTAAATTGGAATAATTTAGAGAAAATCTTTTTTAATTCTCTCATTTCACAGATTCAAAAACTCAGAAGTGACCCAAGGTTACACAGCTAGTTAGCAGCCTTAACAAGAGTTAGAACCCCATCATCCGAGAATCCAGTCCTGTATTTTATATATAATTGTATTTTATAAATGCAGTACAATTAAATGTATGTAGAGGACTATTCCAAGTTACTCCAGTTCCCCTGCTTGGTACTGAGATGACTCATTGCCACCCAGAGGGGTGCCCCTGCTCAGGTGATGGGTGGCAGCTGCCCATGAGGAAGTGAACAAACCAGGGTGCTGGCTGTGCTCACCCTAGAAGCACATGTAGCACCCAAGTGGGAAAGGACAGGCTAACACTTGGAGAACCGGCAAGGAAAAAACAAAGAAGAAGGAAAAGTTCAGAGCAGAACTGGGTTGAGAACGAGCTCTCCAGGCTCAGACCAAGACCTCTCTGATGGGGCACCCCAGAAGTGGGCACCCTTAATGTGAGCTTTTCATCCGTATTAAGCTGAAAGCACTTATGTACTTCACCACTAAGTGGGAAGCCAGGCTAGAGATGGAGAGATGGGAATGTAAATGTTCTGAACAGCAATTCCTATCCTGGAACCCTGGGCAATGCCCCTCGTCCCTACTCTCTTGCCTCAGTTTACCCATGAGGTGTTTTATTAGCCAGAAAAGCCATTGCAGCTTTTGTTGTAATCTATCTGTGGAGACTGAACACACACACACAAACAACTGAAAAAATCATGCTTACAAAATGAGGATTGTGCAGATTGCCACTGAAGCTGGCTAACCAACAGCAAATGTGAAACAGACCCAGATAATTTCCCCAGGCTTATTAAATTGATTCCTGCTTCCCCATGAGTGGTGGTGGAGATGCTGGCTGCAGGGAAGGGACAGAGGGAAAGAGTGGTAAAAACTTCGCTTTTTGGAGGACATTTGGTACGTTGCGCAAACAGCCTGCGCTGCCAAGTGAGTCAGAACTTCCGAACAGCATAATTTTAGTGCCCTTCTTGTGGTTCCCTCTCTGGGCTGCTTCTGAAAGGAAGGTCTCAGGGCGGGGTTTCCTGTGTTCAATTCCAGAGATGACAAAGGGGCTCTTCCCCCAATCCTTTGCCAGATTTTTTTTTTCCAGATGGGTTTTCATGTCCACCCCCTTATGTAGCTGCAGGTAATGCTGAAGACGAAGGTATTGTGGACTTCCTAGTTGTAAACTGCCCCATCCCTTCGCATTGCTTACTCAACTTTTGTTTTCCTTCCATGTGGACTACTTTGGAGAGAAAAAGATTGGCATCAAATAAAAAATAGGGTTCTGTTTTTGATGTGATGTTTATGTCAGGCTTAAGAAAAGTAATGGATGGCCGGGCATGGTGGCTCACACCTGTAATTCCAGCACTTTGGGAGGCCAAGCAGGCAGATATATTGAGGTCAGGAGTTCGAGACCAGCCTGGCCAACATGGTGAAATGCTGTCGCTACTAAAAATACAAAAAATTAGCTGGGTGTGGTGGTGTGTGCCTGTAGACCCAGCTATTCAAGTGGCCGAGGCACAAGAGTTGCTTGAATCTGAGAGGAGGTTGCAGTGAGTCAAGATTGCATCACTGCACTCCAACCTGGGTGACAGAGCGAGACTCTAAGAAAAGCAACGGAATGGGAGAGTATTCTGAAAAGCAGCAAGCCCTGTAAAGCCCAAGATAATAACAATCACATTGATAATAACAAAACTATCTGCACAGTATTTTGTACTTTATAAAATATGTTTATCACATGTGTTTTCACCTATGGAAAATTATTGCTATCCCCATCTAACAGATGAGAAAAACCAATGTTGTAAGAGGCCACATTCAGTGTAAGATTAGACTGTACGTGTGCGCTGTATGTGTAACTGAATCTTACAGTGTAAGATTCACTCAGCTAAATAAGTAGCAAAGCTGGGCCTGGAAAGTGAATATCTCCACTGCTCTGAACTGGTGCTCTGCACTGCACCGGCAGCAGGAGGGACAGTTCATCTCTGTGCACCATGGTCCCCTGACACAGAATTATTACACCCTGACCTCCTTGGAGGTAGTAGTCTATGCCTCATTCTCCTTCATATTCCCAGAGACTAGCACATAGTAGATACTCAGGAATGTTTGATGAAAGACTGAATAGCCGTATGGCAGAAACTGTAGCAATCATACCATTCCCAGGACCATAACATAACAGCTCGCCTGAGTTGGGTGCTCAAATACCAGGCACAAAACCATACAAGATAAGCTCCTATTATTAGATCTATTCAACAGAAAAGGAAACCAAGTATGAGTAATCAGCTGAAAGTTGCAAATTGGGCACTTTGGCACTAGAGCCTGAGCTCCTAACTGTACCCAACCGTCTCTTCCTGCAGGACATTGAGTTACGGTGGCCGGCTCCACCCTTGGAGCAGCCTGGGGGAGCCATCTCTCTCCTTGTGCAAGTCACCTGCCCTCTTTGTGTCTTGGTTTCCCTTGTCAGGCAAAACTCATTAAACTTTTCCTAACTACCTGGAGGATGTTTGCAGAGATTTAATGAGGAGACACATTTGAAAGCATTCTGAAAAGCAAAAAGCGTGATCCAGATGCAGGCATTATAATCATTGTTACTCACTGCCTGCACCTGCAGTTTGACTGTGGCAACCTCAAGGCCTTCGGCAGCACTTCTAATTGAGTCACAGTGATAATAACACATATAATAGCATACTTGGAACCAGTCAGTCACAGGGAGATGGGAGGGGCCTTGTGTATATCTTCAGCAACGCTGTGAATAATTACAGCTTAATAAATGGGATCTAACTAAGAGGTGTGGGTCTACCTCGGAGTGAATCCTGGGTTTTGGCTAATTCTTCTACCTCCCTCTCAATTTGGAAAAGACATACACACACACACACACCCCGTTAACTATCTTGTCCTGCTTTACAATTTAATCTCTTAGGATACTGACTTTTACACGGATCTGTTCTACAAACATCTGCCATCCCTGCTAAGAAACAAAAAAGGAAAACAGCATCCCGGAAGCCCTGGATTTGGGCCAATTACTAACCCCTCATCTGTAAAATCGCTAGCCGCACCTAAATTGTGATGACTGGAGTTCACATAAAACCTAGTTTTACAACTTGTATCCTTCATTAGTGGCGCTCATCTGATCCAGAGGCGGTGAAGCCAATCATGCAACTATGTAATTACTCGGAAAAAGATAAGGGTTGGGGCCCAGGACTGTTCAAAGCTGGGCTGGATGCACAGGAAGGCCAGTGACTGCTGACCTGGGAGGAGAGCGCCAGGGTGCGAAGGCTTCCAGCCATCAAGCAGTAGGAGTTTGGCAGAAGGCTGTGGAGCAAACTCCGGGCCAAGGCAACTTCATGTGCACAGGCACAGAGGCAGATACGGTTTAGACATTCTGGGACAAGGTTAAAGGGTTGGCGTGGCTGGAGCAGGGGTTGGGAGAGTGGGAGGATGTTTCTGCTGGGTGGGGAGGGAGAGGTGAGGCGCATTCTGAAGCCTTGGGTTTGTTGGGGGTTCACATTATGCCTGGGGATTCACATCCCTTGTGACTCCTGGACTGTGGGCCCGGACTGTGGGGGTGGGAGAGGACGGGCAGGGTGCCACTCCCCCCCACCCCGCCCTTTCTCCCCGCGCGAGGCTGGCTGATGAGTGTCATTTTCTTCTTGGATTTCGCGCCTACGGGCGGTGTGCCCCTTCCAAGGCCCCCACCTCTGCTCTGTGAGGGCAAGATCTGCCGGTGTCCTAATCCCTTTTCCAAGTCTGGGCGCACAGATCCAACTTTCCCGGGGGAGAGGCAGCTCCGCGCCATCCCCTAGGATGAGAAGAGGGTGGGTGACTGTGTGTGTGTCGGGGAGACAGACAGGGGCCAGGGCTCCGGGCTGCTTTCCAGGCAAGCGTGGACAGGACCCCCCCCCTTAACCCCCGCCCCGGGTCCGCGACAGGGAGCGGTGAGGCTCTTCTTCGGCCCTGGTCCCCGGGGCCACGCAGGATGTCCGCCGGGCTGGGGTTGCGCACCCGGGGCCTCCGCTGAGCGCGTGCGGAGAGGGGCGCGGCCTCTCCCGCGGGGCCACCGGGCGGGTCCTGGCGGGGGCGGGGGTACTCGCGGTGTCCGGGCCCGCCCCAGCCCTGCCCCGCCCCGGAGCCGCCCGGGACGCAGGGAGGAGGGAAGGAGGCTCGGCCCCAGCTACCCGCGGCGCCGCGCTCCTCCACGCTCCGGGCGGGTAAGTGGCACGGGGCCGGGGGCCGGGGGCCGGGCGGGTGGGGTCCTCAGCCCCCGGCCCAGCTCTGACACAGCCCAGGGAATCGGGGGCGCCGAAAGTCTGGGGGACCTGGGGAGGCGCGCCCGGCGCGGGGGCGGGGGCCCCGGCGTGACAGCTGCGGGCGGGCGGGTATTTTTAGTTTAAATCCAACCGTTCTGTGCTGGCTGCGAAATTCTCGAGCCTTTCCTTTCAACCCCGGGGAGCTTCGGCCGGCCCGCAAGAAAAAGCCCTAAAGCCCCGGGCAGCGCGCCCCAGCGGGCCGGGTGCCTCCTCGGGGCTTCCCTCTGCCTCCCCTAGGGGCGGGCTGACCTGTCACCAAGGCTTGCGCGCGGCGGGGGCCCAATCCGCTCCTGGCGACCGCGAGCGCGCTCAGTAGTGCCTGGGAGAGCAGAGCAGGCGGCGAAGAGGGGAAGTCCAACCCCGAATGCTCAGTTTCGTTCAGACGCCTTTTGGCTATGCAAACTTGGCAAGCAGCTCAACCTCTCTGAGCCTCATTCCCACATTTCTAAAGGGGAGGGCAGTGAGGCCAGAGATGGCTTGCAGGGCCTGAGAGAGCCTCAGATGGATGTTGACTTCCCCTGGGGTCTTGGGATCTTGACCCCAAACAGCAGACCCATTGATGTGGCCCATTGGTCAACCCAGGAGCAGTGTCCTACACCGCCCAGCTGACCTCTGCTTCAAAACTGGAAGCCAGGGGCCTCCAGCCTGGGCGGGGTGATAATGAATATTTTCAGTTAACCACTTTGGCCCTGAAGCTCCAACCCTGGGCTTTCCTGGGACTCTCCCAGGTTCCTGGTCACCCCTTTCAACTCTGAAGGGTCACCCTTATCCCTGCACTGGGTGGGGGGGCTTTCTACAGCCAAGGGCTGCTAGTGGGATAGCTTGATGTGTCTTGGGGGCATGCCCCATCCCACATGAATGAGGGCATGAGGAGAATGGACCGTCCTCCCAGAAAGGAGAGCATGTCATAAAATCACTGCCATTCTGAGCTTGGCAGGACAGCGTCCTTCATCCACCAAGAGAAGCAGAAACAGGCCCAGAGAGGGGGAGTGATTTGCCCAGAGCCATACTGCCTGGCTCTCTTAAAGGGCCTGGGCTTGCCGCCTGCACTTCCAGGGCAGCCAACAGCCCACAGGAGTCAGGAGCTGGGAGCTGGGAGGGGCATATCAGTGCCAACGAGCTGTTTTGCTCAGTTTCCTGTCACTGTGCCCCAGCGGGATGCTCCAGCACATGTGGGTCTGCACATTCCTCAGGCCGGACAGTGCTCGGCAGGCTGACAGCCACAGCTGTGCCAAGCCTGCTGGCCCCGGGCGTTGTTTTCAACCAGAGAGGCCCCTCTGGGGGTGGCTGAGCGGGAAGTGGGCTGGGATGTCTTATTTCTGGAACTCGTGTCTTGCTGGGGGTCCTGAGAAGAAGGCCTGAGGATGTGTTGGTGGCACAGAGGGAAGTGGTGAGAATCCAGGCTCAGGTTTCTGCCTCCAGGTACAGTCTGGCACCTGGATCCCTGCAGGTGCACTTCAGGGTGAGTTGGAGTCCTTTCTGTCTGTCTCCATGGGAACAACGCTCCTGCTCGGGTGCTTTGCATGCTCTCCAGCAGCCATGGACCTGGCCATGCCTGGGCAGCCCCTTTGCCTTGTGATGCAGCCTGGAGCGGGCTGCCGGGGGGGCCCTGGCTTGGCGGCCCCGGGAGGCAAGACTGGGCAGGCCCAGCTCAACGTCAAAAGCACCCTGGAGCCTTTGGGAACCCACTGGGCAGCTAGGCTTCCCGCATTGTCCAGCTGTTAGGAATGGGGCAGTCAAGTTGGATTGCCTGAGTCCAGTCCTGCCTTAGCCCGTTCCTGGCTGTGTAGCCTTGGGAAAGTTGCTTCACCTTTCAGAGCTTCAGCTTCCTTCCCCGTGGAAAGGGGCTAACCATAGCACGGCAGGTGTTGCCTCGCAGGGCCTCATGAGCACTAAACGAGCTTTGCCCTGATCAGCATTTTGTATGGTGTCAGACACAGCACATGTGAGAAGGTGTCACAGTTTGAGGCGAAGGGGCCTCGTCGGGATACCTGGGTTCCCCTCTGCTCTGCCTCTGCCCCTCCTCTCCCTGCCTTGATTTCCCCTTGTCTGTCAATGGTGGGTAGTCCTGGCTCACCCCCCTCATGGTCCTTCCAGCACTGAAAGCTGGCCCTTGGCCCCAGGGAGGGCAGGAGGCTCTTGACCCCAAGCAGCTGACCCATTGATGTGGCCCATTGGTCAACCCAGGAGCAGTGTCCTACACCGCCTAGCTGACCTCTGCTTCAAAACTGGAAGCCAGGGGACTCCAGCCTGGGCGGGGTGATAATGAATATTTTCAGTTAACCACTTTGGCCCTGAAGCTCCAACCCTGGGCTGCCCTGGGACTCTTTCCCAGGTTCCTGGTCACCCCTTTCAACTCTGAAGGGTTCTAGAGAAGCCTACAGAGGGACTCAAATATGTTTGTGGGGTCTTCCTAAGCTCTTCCTGCCTCTCACCTCCTAGGATCTGGTAGTAGGCAAGGCTGTCATTGCTTGCCCATTTACAGATGAGAAGGCTGATATCCAGTGGCTGGATGTGGTACAGCCAGGATTAGAACTAAGGGCTTTTGACCTGATGCTCTTCCTGGCACCACATGGCCTATCTTAGCCAATCCAAGGACAAAGTTGTACGTTCATCATTGGGAAAACAGTACTGACCAGACAGGATGCTTGTCTTCGTTAAGTCATCAGTACTTGCTGGAAAAGAATATGGATTCTGAATATATATATATATATTCTAAGCAGCCTGACTGGACCACAAAGATAGGAACCCAGGAGCAGCAGTGTTTCCTGACCCTCCCATCCTGAAAGGAACCTTTGCTTTAGGACTTAGGGATGATGTTCTGGGGCTGAGCAGCTAGGAAGTGGACGGGGGACAAGTTTGGGAAGCTGATGCCCTAATTTTGACCTCTTGAAATACTTCCCTTTCGGGGTTGCTGCGAGGATAATTGAGGTAACTGGGGATGATGCTTTAGCAGAATGCCCGGCATGGTGGGGGCACACCATAAATAGGACTGATGGTTTTTATTATTACTAACCCTCTACTATCATTGTAACACCAGAGTGCAGCCTGGATCTCTCGCCTGGGTTTCTAGGCTGCAGATGTGGTATAGAGAATCCTAGCATCTCCATGGAGAACTGCTAAGGCAATTATAAAAGCTCAAAACACAAGCAAACTAAGCAATGAGTTGTTTAGTGACACATAGCTGAGAAGTAAAATGACGACAAAAAGCAAGAAGGTGATTAGCTTAAATAAAAGCCAAGCATTACCACGCGTGCTGAGGAAAGGTGAGAGAGGATCAGGAGAGTCGGGGTGGGGGGGGGCAGTTACAAAGGAAATCACTTTGTAGTTATTGGCTAATTACATGTATGTTTTATACATGCCTTTATACATAGATTCTATTTCACAAAGTTAAGCTGGTTTAAAAAAGAAAAAGGCAAGGGAATGATAATGCAAAATCAAGGTGATTATCTTTGGGGAGAAGTGGGTAATTGATCAGGGAGATGCCTGTTTCACTCTCAGTGGGATCCATTATATTCTGTTTCTTCAGTCCAGGGGTAGGCTTGTGAGTGTTATTTTTTGTTTATTTTATGTATGTATTTATTTATTTTTTGAGACAGAGTCTTGCTCTGTGGCCCAGGCTGGAGTGCAGTGGCCCGATCTCGGCTCACTGCAAGCTCCACCTGCCGGGTTTACGCCAGTCTCCTGCCTCAGCCTCCCGAGTAGCTGGGACTACAGGCGCCCACCACCACGTCCGGCTAATTTTTTGTATTTTTTTTAGTAGAGACGGGGTTTCATCGTGTTAGCCAGGATGGTCTTGATCTCCTGACCTCGTGATCCGCCCATCTCAGCCTCCCAAAGTGCTAGGATTACAGGCATGAGCCACCGTGCCCAGCCTATTTATTTATTTTTTTGAGACAGAGTCTCACTCTGTTGCCCAGGCTGGAGTGCAGTGGCACAATCTCAGCTCACAGCAACCTCCACCTCCCAGGTTCAAGCGATTGTTCTGCCTCAGCCTCCTGAGTAGCTGGGATTACAGGCATGTGCCACCATGCCTGGCTAAGGGTGTTATTTTTAAATATTTTTATGCTTCATTATTTACAAATAGGAGGCGCATATATTCCATTATATATATATAATCTTACATAATACAAATGAAATTAAAAGATCATGTGGAGCATTTTCAGATGCTTTCTTGGAAAATCTGCCTCTCTCCTCAGATTCCAATGTTAATCTGGCTGGATTTAAAAAATAAAGCAAAAAATTCTGTTGTGTGACACGTGATTTTATGTGTCATAAATCTTTATGTAGGAGACACGATCTTTAATGTAGGAGACATGATCTCCCTCTTCCCAAATCATACAAGTAAGATAATAATAACACTCTATGACCTCAGATGATCAACAGGATTTTTAAAGGTCCTGGCCTAATGATTTATGCTTCTGAATCATAAAATCCTGAAATATTTGAGCTGGAAGGAACCTCAGGTCACCTGGACCAATCTACTGGTTTTATAACAAAAGGAAGTGTCCTGGCCGAGGTCAACATTGGGCACACACGTAGGGAATACACTTCTCTCCAGGCTGCCACAGCTGTGTGACTCTCATGCAGACACCACCCGACAGACAGACCAGTGAGAGTCTTGGGTCACAAGGCTCCTCCTTAGGGCAGTCAGGGAGAGAGACGGGAAGTATACCTGAGATTAAACTGATAGGATCATTTTATTTATTTATTTATTTATTTTTTGAGAAGGAGTCTTGCTCTGTCTCCCAGGCTGGAGTGCAGTGGCGTGATCTCAGCTCACCGTAACCTCTGCCTCCCGGGTTCAAGCAGTTCTCCTGCCCCAGCCTCCTGAGTAGCTGGGACTACAGTTGCATGCCCCCATGCCCAGCTAATTTTATTTTATTTTATTTTTTTGTAGTTTTAGTAGAGACAAGGTTTCACCTTGTTGGCCAGGATGGTCTCAATCTCCTGACCTCGTGATCTGCCTACCTCGGCCTCCCAAAATGCTGGGATTACAGGCGTGAGTCACCGCGCCTGGCCCAGGATCATTTTATTTTTAAAAAGTCAGAAGAGAGTTACATTTTACGATGGAACCACACATTTCTAGAACTTACATGAACAGAAACATCCTCAAAGAAAACACAGAAGCAGCGCTTAGGATCTTCTTTCCTACGGGAAGTCCTCTTAGGAAAGAGCTCCTCTCACTCTTCCTAGTTTTTGCGGGCGTACTTGATTCCCAAAACAATTGAGTGCTGCAGGTATGGTCATTTCCATTTCCCAGTGGGGGAAGCAGGTTCAGAGAGGTTCAGTGCCTTGACCCAAATCACGCAGCAGGTGAAGATGGAGACGGACTTTCATCCAGAGGGGGAGTGGAAAGGATGAGCCACTTTTGTTTTCAGTGCATTGTGCTATGAGCACATTCTTCACTCCTTAGATGCTGAAATTCCGCAGCCCAGCCCAGCCTGGGCGGGCCATGGGGAAATGCCCTGGTGGAGGACAGTTGGGTGGTGGCTTTCCAGCTGTCAGATCACAGAGACGATCTAGAGGCTGAAGCTCTACCTCTGTCTTGCTGCTCTCCTGCAAGGAAGCCCACTGCCTTTGTGGCATGGGCAGTGGTGCATCGGGAGTTGGGAGAATCCATCCCATTTTGGTCCTGCACTTTTTTTTTTTTTTTTTTTGAGATGGAGTCTCACTCTGTTGCCCAGGCTGGAGTGCAGTGGTGCAGTCTCGGCTCACTGCCACCTCCGCCTCCCGGGTTCAAGCAATTCTCCTGCCTCAGCTTCCCGAGTAGCTGGGACTACAGGCACCTGCCACCACGCCCAGCTAGTTTTTGTATTTTTAGTAGAGATGGGGTTTCACCATGCTGGCCAGGTTGGTCTCAACTCTCAACCTCAGGCGATCCACCGGCCTCGGCTAGGATTACAGGCATGAGCCACCAAACCCGGCCAAGTGCTGCACATTTTGATTCTTGGCCATCTTCTTCTCTCATCAAAGATATTCTTCCTGCCTTCCCTCTGCAGAAGTGCCTGTCACAGACAACAGGGCTCCAAGAGACCTGTGTTCCAGGACTGCTTGGCTTCAGATGGTGGTTTTCCTAATGCACGGTTGCTGTGTCCCAGTATGGATGCTCCCCTGGGCAGTGGAGACCTGGGCGCAGGTCTCAGCCCTTGCTCTCTACCCTCTGCTCTGTGAATCCATTTCTTGGCCAGTTGCTGCACTGTGAATCCATTTGTTTCCCATCTAACAGGGTTGGTGATACCTCCCCATGGGGCAGGGCTTAGTAAAGACCTAATAAGAGAGAGCTTTACATGGGTAAGGCAGCTTTCAGAGACTAGGAAACAAACCCTCATGTACATGCCCAGAGAGATTGTGTGTGGGCGCTGGAGAAGTATTTAGGAGTCACAGCTGCAGTGGAGCCAGCCTGAGCCTCAGAGATGATTTACGCTTATACTTTTACATATGGGGAAACTGAGTCTCCACAGCAGAAATGGCTAGCTCAAGTCTTGCAGGTACTTCAGGGCCAAGATGGTATCTCCTAACTCCCTGACCAGTGCTCTTACCTTACAACCACCTTCCCTAAGAGTTTGTTTCACTGATATTCATGGTGTAACGCAACTCGGGCTGGTTGCTTGATGAAAATGAAGTGGCAGGCTTTCAGCGTTCAGCCTGTGTGGTGATCACCAAGGCATGGACAGAACAGGGTGGGCCACCATGGCTGGTTGGACTCTAATTTAAGCCAACAGTTTTATTTGAGATCTGAAAAGGGCTGAGCCCCTCCCAAGTGACATTTGCTGAAATAATGCAGCCGGCTGACTCACTGGGGTAGCCTCGTTCCTTAAGGACGGGAGGAGCCTGCATTTGACCTTCACCTGGGCTAGTCTCTGTTTCCTGCTCTTTAAAGAGGGAGGTTGAGATTAGGAGATTTCTAAGGTACCTTGAAGTTCAGATGTTTTCTCATTCAAGGACCACAGCCTCAAAGTAGGTGTTTGGGGACTTGGTTTTGGCCACTATAGTTCACCCCCTCAGCCCAGGAGGGTCCAGATCACTGGCAGGTGACTCCCTGCTTATCCGCCTTGCTCTGAGGATTAGGTCCCACGTTCCCAGCTGGCCCAGCTTTCTACAACCTGGGCCACCTCCAAGGACCATAAAGCCCCTAGCTCATCCTGGCCTTTCTCATCTGCACACCTGTGCTCAAGCTGCTCCCCCGCTCAGCTCTCCTTCTCCCTGCCCCTTCCCACCAACACCTGGGTAGACATCACCTCCTCCTGGAAGTCCTCCTCAGCCACCTCCTACAGGGTTGGTGATCTCTGTTTCCCTGTTCCCGTTGCACTTTGCCATTGATACTAATCAACAGTTTCAAGAGTGATTCCCCACTAGCCTGTGCCCGCCTTGAGGGCTGGAGACAGGATTATCCTCACATCCCTGCTCCCAGCCCAGAGAGAGCACGCTATTATTACTACTATTATTAAATTAAAAGGCTTTAAAATAGGATCTTATTAAGTTTAGGGGTGTTTACAGCTCACTTGAATGTAGTATGAAGGACAGATCCTAATATTTCCAGGACACAGGAAAAAAGTGAGCTCTGGAGCCGTAACCTGAGGCTGGGGAGAGAAGGTGCAATATGCATCATCTCCCTCTGCGGCCCCCTTCAGGGCACTGTCCTCTTGGAGATTCTCCATTCTCCTGGGTTCTCTGGGGGTTGGCCCCGGAACCTTGCAAATATCTCTTGGCGTCCCTGGGACTCACATCTGATGTTCTCTCTCCTGCGCATGCCAAGTTTCTCTCCCTCTAGCTTGGCTTCTTGTTCTTTCCTTTTCCTAAAAAGTGCCTCCCCCGGCCACACCGTCTCTGCATTGAGATCTCAGCTCACAGTCACGGCCTCAGAGGGACCCTCCTGCCCACGCAGTGGCACTTATCCCATCCTGCCAACATGCTCTGTCCTGTCACCCTGAAATTATTTGTGTTAATTATTTGCAGTTGAGTGTATTGTCTGTCTTCTGTATCAGAAGAAGTTAAGGCCAGGGATTGTTATCTGTCCAGAGCCCAGCCATCAAAGCTGCTCAATACTGTCCATATTTCTAGAATGAATGAATGAACGAGTGAATGGGCCGATGGAGTCCATTGGGTGCCATCTAAGATTCCTGCATGGTTCATCTTTACAGCTCATACCTGTTCAGTGCTTACTGAATGTCTAAGTGCTCTCTGCCTCTTTCGTCTTTATCCTCACAACAGCCCAATGAAGGATGCTCTGATGTTGTTACCATTTGGCAGAGAGGTTAAGTAACCCACCCTCAGCTACCTCAGTTAGCAGTGGAGTTGGAAATTGAACCCAGGTTACCTGATCCCAGAGTTCTGGCAGGTAACTCCCAGGCTACACTGGCCTTTCCATGCCAGGAGTGCTGTGGGCTGGAAGTGGTGAGTCACTCAGCCTCCTAACCAGACATCTGGCTCTTTCTCCACAGCCCCCAGTGGCTCTCACACTGCCAGGCCATTCCTCAAAGGAAATCCTTTCTGTGGGACCAGTGTCACATGGGCTAGGAACACCAAAGGTTTTCCAGAGCCAGGGCCCACCCCGGAGCACCCTACCCTGTCTTCTCTGACCACATCCTTTTCTCCTAGGGAAACCCCTCCGCCACTTGTTCACTAGCTGTTGAGAACTTGGTGACCACAAGCCAGTGGCTGTAAGGTTGGGTGTGAGCCAGTTGGGGTTGCCAGGTTAATTTCTGTCATTTATCCAGCACCAGGCAGCGAGCAGGCCTGGCTTCTGTGATTTGCGTATGTATCTGTTTGCTGATTTCAAACTCAAGTTTGCTCAGGCATAATTTTAGAAAATTAATTTTTAAAAAAATTTCATCTTGTGGCGTCTCTTGTCCCACCTCCATCTGGGTAAAAACACCCAAATGCCCAGGGAGGGGGATCCAGGCCAGGCTCTCTTGGCCGCAGTCTTCACTTCCTAATGTGCTCCTTTGAGCAGATAAGAGGATAGCCCCGTAAGTTCCTATCTGGGTCTCCTGCAGGAAGCTGCAGGGTTAGTCATGCAGCACTTAGCTGGAGCCAACTTTGGTTTGGGAGCCAAAGAAGCACGTGTTTGCGGCTGGGATCTGGGCTCTTCCGCTTTGTAACCAGTGCCTTGGGCAATGGCATTTCTTCAACGTACTGACATTGGCTGAGGTGGACACGAACTAGGAAGATGCCAGAGACACGGCGCTGCCCAGTGGGAGGAGTCCAGTGGGTGAGGTGTGTGCTTTAAACAGTCCCATCCTAGGGGACTGTGACTCCATGATAGGGAAGCTCAGGGGGCTGGGCGGGGCACCAGGAAGGACCCTTAAATTTTGCCCAGAGGCACAGTCTTTCTGGGCCTCAACTCTCTTTGCTGTAAGGTAGGGGTGCAGGTGCCGCACTCCTCGCCTTGCTGGATGTGTTGTGAACTGCAGACCACCCCATGGAGGTAAGGGGTCATCACTATTGTTAGTTTAGCCAGCAGAGCAAGGCGTCACTGGTGCCATCTGTGCAATGGAAGTTTGACTTTCGACTTTGATGGAGTTTCTCTGTGCTCCTGGACCTCAGGTGGAATCCTGCAGATCTGAGCTGGGACCCTGATTTTGTCGCCTGTGGCAAGTCACATAACCTCCATGGGCCTGGGTATCACACCTGTAAGATGGGGCTGGCCACACCTTCCCTGCAGAGTCACTGTGAGGCTCAGATGAGATAACAGATGTGGGATTCCCAGCAAGCAGAAGGTGCTGGGTCACGCCCGTTCCAATGGATTCCCTTCCCAGCCTCTCCAAGTTCTCCCTCTTTTCCTTGGGTGCTCCTTAGCTGAGGAGGTGACTTTGCCATTTATGCAGGTCACTTGGAAGGGAGCTCAGCACTTCTGCCTGCCTCTGTGCCCAGCACGTGCAGTGAGTTGAACAGGGTGCAGCTGCTGGTGGGTCAGCCCTTGGCTCAGGTGTTGCTGGCCGATGCTCATGCCCTGGCAGGTCTAGGAAGGCATGATGGGCCAGAGTCGACCCAGCCAAGCCTGCGCCCGTGTGCACAGACAGTGTCCTCCTTTAGAGGTATACAGGGTGCAGACCACACACCTTGACCATTCATTGCCTGCCCGGAGCACCAGCCATCTGCAACTGGCCAATGTGATTTTTTTCTTTTATGGAATTAACTATGCAGAAAAAAGTCAATATCACCACAGCAGGTCCTGCTGTTTCATTCCCAACCCTGAGCCTCAGGATCCTCCTCAATACAGTGGAGGGGCTTAGACTAGATCAGATCTTGGTGAATTTGGATTAGGGGCTACTAGTAATTGCCAGAATAAATTTGGTGGTACAAGCCCAGGGCACTGAATGACAGCCACTCCCTCTTCATGTCTTCATCTCCCCTCCATTTTTTAAAAATTTTTTTAACTTGTTCTTTTAATCCTTCTGATTATATGGCCTTCTCATAACCACCTGGGCTCCACCCTGGACCAATGAGTTAGAGAGATCTCTAGATGTGGGGCTGCTTATCTGTAGCTTTTTAAAGCTCCCCAGGTGATCCTGATGCACAAGGATGGTTGAGAACCTCTGGATCTTGTCTAGATGAACATCTCAGTGACATGCTAATCTGTTTTTAACAGCTCTCCAACACTAGCCTCTCTCTGTCTCTAACCATGAGCAGGCCCCAGGTGTAAACCAGCACCATTATCCAGATAGAGTTAAACATTGTTTATGTTCATTATCTTATGATATATGGCAATTGATCCTGACCCTGTTTTTTTATTTAAGGTAAAAATATATTTCTTAATCTAGCTATAAGAAAAAAAAGAAAAAGGTAAAAAGAAAAAAAAAACTTCTTTTAAAATAAACAAGTTTAAATTGGTCAAATTAAAGAATATTAATTAGAAAAGATGTAGATGTGTCTGCATGGCAGATATAGTCAAAATCATGACTGTAATGCACAAATGGCCACACTGTGAAGACGTGGAACTAGATGACCTCTAAGGCCCAATATTCTGACAGATCTGAGGGCTGCCCAATGAGATCGCTAACCCAGGACTGTTGGCACTAGCCACCTGGCCTGGCAGAGAGTGGGGTAAGCAGGCTTGAGAGTGGCTGTATGCATAGCAGGGTTTCCCAGTGTGGCTTTACTCAGAGCTCTCCAGGGACAGTGCAGCTAGATTATCTCTGTTTCAATACATTTGCCCTCTTGCTCCACCTTCCCCAGACCATAGGGTCAGCCTGAGAAGCAACCTGTCCAGCAATCAGGGCCATTTCCCTGGGGCCAGCGCTGCCGCGTAAACTCAGTGAATGCAACATTAGGACCCCAGTGCCCACAGGAGCCCGGCTCCTTCCCTCGTGCTTGGGCGAACCAAGCTATGGTGGGAAGGGAGTTGCCCAGAGTCCCAAGGCAGGACCCAGCACTGCTGCTTCCCAGGCCTGGACTTCGTAGATCAAATAGGGTCCCTTCCCCCAGGTCTTAAGCTCCCCAGAAGGGAAACAGGAACAGAATGTGATATAAACAGGCCCTGCCTGGCCCTAGCCAGCTTTTTCCACTTGTGTCCGGTGGCCCCTACCTGTTATTACTGGAGAGTTGGCCAGTGAGCCTTTCTTTTGTGAGTGATTGTGTGAGGCTCCTATTGTCTTTTTTCTTTTTTCTTTTTTTTTTTCTTTCTTTTTTTTTTTAGATAGAGGTGGAGTCTTGCTATGTTGTTCAGGCCGATCTCGAACTCCTGGGCTCAAGTGAACCTCCCTCCTTGGCCTCTCAAAGTGCTGGGATTACAGCCATGAACCACTGTGCCCGGCCTCCTATTGTCTTTTAACTGATGTAGTAATTCACATCGTGAGGCCCTGGGAAGGTGGGACCCAGTCCAGCAATGATTCAGATAGTGCTTGGAGGATGTGGGGAGATGGTTTCAGCAGAACAACCGTGACAGTGTGGGGGGAACTCAGCTTAGTGGCAAAGGCCCCCTAAATGACTGTAAGTAGGATAAATGCCAGAGGGAAAGCCTTGATGGAGACACGATTCTTAGCATTTGGAAACCTTTGCCCATCAGTAAAGCTGGCTATCCAGATTGTGACACAGTTTGCTGAAAGGACTAGTATAGAATTTTCTAGGATAATGGACCAGGAGGAATGCTGTGCTGATAGGCAGAGGGTAGGGTGAGGTAATTCCCTTGGGCTGATAAATAGCACTGGCCTCTGGAGCTTCTAGAACAAACTTTTGTGGTAAAAGGCCAGAAAGGAAATATGTAAATATATTTTGGCTCTCCATCATATCGAGAAAGCAGCCACAGATGCTATGTAAATGAATGGGTGTTGGTTGTGTTCCAATAAAACTTTATAGACACTGGAATGTGAATTTCACATAATTTTCATATGCCATGAAACATTATTATTCTTTTGATTTTTTTCCAACCACTTAAAAATGTTAAAAAACATTCTTAGCTCAACAGCTGTACAGAAACAGGCAGTGGGCCATGGTTTGCAGCCTCCTGTTTAGAAGCCGCCTCTGCAGTGGAGGGTGAATCTTGCAGGTTTGAGCTAGTCACTCTTCTAAGCATTTCAGTTCTTAAAAACGTAGGTCTGGCCGGGCACAGTGGCTCACACCTGGAACCCAGCACTTTGGAAGGCTGAGGCAGGAGGATTGCTTGAGCCCAGGAATTTGAGACCAGCATGGGCAACATGGTGAGACCCATCTCTACAAAAAATATATGAAAATTAGCCCAGCATGGCAGCCCATGCCTGTGGTCTCAGCTACTCGATAGGTGGAGGCAGGAGGATCACTTGAGCCCAGAAGGTCGAGGCTGTAGTGAACTGTGATCACACCACTGTGCTCCAGCCTGGGCAGCAAAGAGAGACCTGTCTCAAAAAAAAAAAAAAAAAAGGTAGTTCTGAAATAAGTCTCAATCTTGTGTCTACTGTTTAAAATAGAACCTAGTGTTAATTTGTTTGCTCATTCAGCAAATATTAATGGTCTAGTGGTTAAGAGCAGAGGAAACTTGTCATATACTGGCTGTGGGACTTAGGGCAGGTGGCTTAGCCTCTCTGAGCCTCACTTCTTTCATCTGTCAATAGGCAGGAACAGTAGGACCTACGGCATCAGTGAAAGAATCCTTGTAAGACTGAGCCCAATGCCTGGCAGATAGCATGCCCTTGGTGAAGGTTTACTATTACTCTCTCATGTCTGTAAAGAGTTAGAGACTGGTATACAAAGGGGTGGATGGCAATGCTTACCCTGCATGGTAGGTGAGGCCCAGAGAAGTTAAGGAGCATTTCCAAGGTCTCAAGCTAATAATAAATGGTTGAACTAGAAAACAGTGTGAGCTGCAAGACCCAGCCCTTTCCATGAGACGCCCTTGCAGGGGACTTGAGGGTAGATTAAATCCACTTTTCTAGAGGCTTGCTAATGGGATTAATTTAATCATTAGCACCTTTCCCATGAGAGCTAGGGCTCTTGTAACTCTTCATCCCCGTGCCTTAGATTCTTGGGGAGACCAGCATTGTTTGGGGGGCCTCCAAGCTGGGAGTCCGACCTCCAGCAGCTTGGAGTGCCACCACTCTGACTGTTTTCTGTGAATGTCTTTGGTGGAAACTCGCTGCTCGACATGGAGCTCTACTTTAGAAACCTAGAAACAAGCATCTGGGGAAGACTTTAAGTTTTTCTGAGTCCTGTGGTTTCTGAGTCTCTGCAGGGCTAGCGGAAAGGGCTCTAGAAGGTTCTGGAAGTCAAGATTGTGAGTAGCTGCTTTTGAATAATGGAATCCTCAGGGCCTTGTGAAACGAATGCCAGAGGTGAGTTCCTGACCGGTTATACGTGCTGGTTTTCCTTCTGCAAAATGGAGATGGTGGTGTCGTAATTAGTTGCTTGTTGCTTCAGTTTGGCACGTGGGCTTGCGGGGCACCCACAGTGGATCTCCTGAATGCACAAAGACAAGCCCGGGAGGAAGCCTGTCCTTGGATTGTGGAGGCCTCAGGAGATAAAGCTCAGATAAGGAAGACAGTGACTGGATCTGAGAGCCTGTGGCAGCTGTGATTAGGAGCCAGCTGGGGAAGATGGGGCCTCAAAGGCAGGACACACAGGCTGTAGGCGGCTGTCCCGTCCATAACCCAGAGCAAGTCTCCCTCTCCATCCCAGAGGAAAGGCTGCTCGTGACTCTGGCTAGCTCTGAGGACACAGGCTCCGGGAACCCAGCCCCTGTGAGTGGCTGGAAGGTGGGGGTGGGGGTGGGGGGTCAGTAGAGTGGGGGACAGTCTGGGAGTCTTGGAAGGGGATATGAGGGTGAAAGTTGGTGTGACCAACTGTCCCTGGTTTGCCCAAGACTAAGAGGTTTCCTGGGGTTTGGGACTTTCAAGGTTAAAACCTGGATGGTGTGCGTCAAATCAGGATAAATTGGTCATCCTAGGTCAAAGTCATGCTACTTTGACCATGGCGCTGGGCGGTCAAGTCATTGGTAGAAGGAGTAAAGGTGGAATCATCTCTCCCCTGAGCCTTAGTGCACCCTCAGACTAGATTGCCCCTTCGCAGTGTTCCCAGAGCCCCTGTGCTATCCTTCAAGGGTCTGTGTGCCCCCGCAAGAGTCTGTGAAGGCAGAAAACCCCCTTGTGCTTGGGGCCAACCCCTGCCTGCTCTAGGCCAGAGTGTTTTGTAAATGCTGTTGGATGAATGAATGAGGTTTGAGACTCTCCACCTTCATTTCTTCCCTGCTGGGGACAAACTACTCAGATGCTACCTCATGCTTTGCTGCGCTGCACATCTTGTTGCTTCCCCCCATGCCCTTCCCTCCTGTGGCCACCTCCTCCACTGTCCCTTCAGCTCAGGAGTCTCCTCCTCTGTGACTGCTCCTGACAAGCCCTCCCTTTGAGTGGAGTTTCTCCTGCCCCTGCTGTGTCCCCTCTGAACCAAACCTCACTGAGCTCCCTAATCGGGCCTGTTTGTGGATGCATCTTTCTTCCGCATGCGCTGTGAGCTCCTCGAGGGCAGCTCTCCAGCTTAGTGTTTCCTCTGCTGCACGTGGCACCTGGATGCCCCATGGAGGTGCCTTGAGAGAATGAATAGAGCTGAATACACGGAGCAAAGATCCGTTCATTCCCTCACTCACCAGCTCCTCTACGAGGCCTCCCGTATGACAGGCACGGTCCTGGGCAGTGGGATAGGAGTCATGGACAAGATTGGTAAGGGCTTTGTACTGTTGGAACTCACATTCTAGAAGGATCTAGAGTCAACAAGCAAGCAAATAAATAAACAAGAACATATCAGAAGGTTGCGTGTGCTCTGAAGAAAATGCAAAGGAGAAGATGAGTCACCTGAGCCCCTGCCAGCTGCTTGCAGGCTGGGATGGAGTCACCAGCTCCACGGAGCGGACATTGCTGAGGCCCAGCACATGTGGTGCCCATTCTATGGAGGCAGAAGGCATGCATTGTCCCCTGGGTCGTAGCGTAGTCAACTTGGGCACAGTGGCATTTGCCTTTCATGCAAAGCGTGTGGACCATCAGTCCCTTTAGAGAAATTCATTAAAGCCAGTATTGTCTGAGAGGAGAGAGAAAATATTTTAGAAAGTCAGACGGGATTTTGTGCCTGGTGTGGGAAGCAAGCGTGTGTCCCTCCCGCTTCACCGCCCCCGATCCCCCACTGGGAGTACAAAGAATGGGGCTCGTGTGCTGACCGTTTGCTTCTTCCAGTTGGGTGGGTGGCCTTGGAGCTGTAGCTGCAGCAGGAAGGGTCAGTGACTCTGCTATGGGGCTGCTGGGGACAACCCAGGGTCCTGCGAGGGAAAAGATGTTAAAATGGCTGGCCACTGTCCCACGGGTGGTCAGGGAGAGGATCAGCGGGAATCATGAAGGTGGTTGCTCAGCTTCCAAGTGCTGCACACAACAGTGGGGCATTGTTCTCTGGGTCTGACGGGGAGCTCAGCCCCGGACACAGGCCAGCTCCAGGAGGAAGGCAGCCTCCTCCCGCTGAGTCCGGCTGGGCCAAAGCAAAGTTCCAGAGGGCAGCTTCTCCCTGCTGCCTGGCTGTGGGCGGCCGCTGGTGCTGAGGTCTGGGGACTCAAGAGGACACCTACGCGTCTGCAAGGTATCGCCCACTCCTGAGGGTAGCCCCTTCAGGTTGGGATCCACAGAGAGCAGCGGGACAAAAGGCAGTTCCTAGGCTGGGTGCCCGGCTTCTCACAGGCACGTCGTAAACCTGGCGTCTCAAAGTTCTGGCAGGAACAAGCAGGTACTAATTATAACCTGCACAGCCTGTTAACAGTCGACCTTGGACTCCAAGGAGGTGAAGGTTCTTGGGAGAAGGTCTCAAGGGTTCTCTGAATATCTCAGATATAAGACAGGAGGTAGGCTGGGCGCAGTGGCTCACGCCTGTAATCCCAGCACTTTGGGAGGCCGAGGCGGGTGGATCACCTGAGGTCAAGAGTTCAAGACCAGCCTGACCAACATGGTGAAACCCCGTCTCTACTAAAAATAAAAAAATTAGTCGGGCGTGGTGGCAGGTGCCTGTGGTCCCAGCTATTCTGGAGGCTGAGGCAGGAGAATTGCTTGAACATGGGAGGCGGAGGTTGCAGTGAGCTGAGATGGTGCCACTGCACTCCAGCCTGGGCAACAAGAGCAAAACTCCATCTCAAAAAAAAAAAAAAAAAAAAAAAAGACAAGAGTTAGTGATACAGGGGATTCTTCTAGGTAACTCAGTGGACATCATCCTGCAGCCCCAGCAGAATGAGGACAATTTAAAACCGCCTGGGCTCTGCTAAGGGACTGCTGGGGAGAAGAAAGGGGCAGGATTGCTTGCTGTGTGACCTTTGGCAGGTTACTTAGCCACTTTGAATCTAACCTCAACTTCTTTATCTACAAAAAGAAGCCAGTCATTCTGGTTTAACGGTGGGTGGGAAGACTCAATGAGCTGATGTGTACAAATACCTCATGGGTACTTAGTAATGTTAGTTCCCAGTCCTCTACACTATGAAAAATCCTGGAAGGCTTTCTGGAGGTGGTGATGCCAAAGGCAATGGGTGAATGTAGCCAGGCAGAGAAGGGCAGAGGGACCAGCAGGAGCAAAGGGGAGAAATGATGCATACAGGGAGCTACAGGTGGTTCCTGCTGCAAGTAGAGGAGGCGGGAAGTAGGGGAGGCTGAGGCTGCAGAGATGGATGGAGAAGGACTTTGAATGTCTTGTTAAACTTCTTGGACTTTCTCAGGTGGAGGCTGTGAGGCACAGGAGGCGTTCATTCAGAAAAGCTTTTGACCCTGAGCCGTTAGATGCCCCTTTCTGCCAAGAGAGGACTCTGGTCCCCCTGCCTCCTGCAAAACTGGCAGGTTTCCTGGGAAATGAATGGAAACATCCTCGTGCCTAAGCCTCTGGATCCAGGAATGGATTTGGCTCTGCCAGTCAAGGGCCCAGGCACTGCAGGGCCATGGATCTCCTTAAGGGTTCAGTGAGTACAGCTCTGAGATTCACTCCCACCAAGAACTCCCATTTGAAATGAACCCTGCCGTTTCTCAGGCTGGGGTGCCAGTTATTAAATTAAAAGTGAGATTCGAATGGTTCTGTGTTGTTTTTGTAAACCAAAGCTGAAAACTGTGGAGGGTATTTTTTTTAGCTGGAAAGTAAAGCATTCCAGGCTTTCTAGTCCGCCTTGTACTGCTGCCATAGACCCAGGGCCAGCCGGATCCAGCCTGGGGGGTACTGAGAGGTGGCTTATTTGTGTTGAGGGCCTATGGTGCACCAGGCTCACTCAGTGCTAGGCTCTTTGCATGCTTATGGGTGCCATTGTCATCCTCATTTTACAAATGAGAAAACTGGTGAACAGACAGGTGAATACACTTGCCTGAGTCACACAGCTAGTAGATGGAGAAGACAGATGCAGTCCTATTCTATACATACTTCAAAGTCTGTACCTTTTCTGTCTCATGTAACTTGAATGCTGGACTTAATACTCTTAACTTTTTCTGAAAGTCTAGTGGAACTATGAAATCTTTGAATCTGTAGGCCCAGAGTGGTGGCTCACACCTGTAATCCCATCACTTTGGGAGGCTGAGGCAGGCGGATCACCTGAGGTCAGGAGTTCGAGACCAGCCTGGCCAACATGGTGAAACCCTGTCTTTATTAAAAATGCAAAAATTAGCTGGCTATGGTGGTGCATGCCTATAATCCCAGATTTCTGGCGAAATGAATGGAATCCCAGCTACTTGGGAGGCTGAGGCAGGAGAATCGCTTGAACCCGGTAGGTGGAGGTTGTAGTGAGCCAAGATTATGCCACTACGCTCCAGCCTGGGTGACAGAGCAAGACTCCATCTCAAAAAAACAAAACAAACAAACAAAAATCTTTTAATTGTGATTAAAATGTAACTTTAAAAGCCTCTAATTTTTTTTTAAAAAAACTGTTAATACCACTTTAAGGAAATTGAAATCTTAGAAATGTACCCATGATTTCACTGCTCTATGATACTACTTTTTTCCTTTTTTTTTTTTTTTTTCCAAGAGATGGGATCTTGTCCTGTCACCCAGGCTGGAGGGGAGTACAGTGGCGCTCCTGTCACAGCTCACTGCAGCCTTGGATTCTGGGCTCAAGAGGTCTTTCTGACTAAGGGTCTCTAATTGTGGGGATTACAGGCACGTGGCACTGCATCCGGCTTCATTCTTCATCTTTTTTTGACAGTTTTTGAATGATTTGCACAGGAGGGGTTGACAAACTGTGGCCTGCTGGTCAAATGCCACCTGTTTTTGTAAATAAAGTTTTGTTGGAACGCAGTCATGCTCATTTATTTACATGGTATCTGTGGCTATTTTCATGCTACCATGACAGGTTTGAGGAGATGTGACAGAGACCATGTGGCTTGTAAAGCCTAAAAGCCTTGCTCTCTGACCATCTCCAGAAACAGTCTGCCAACCCTCACTCTAGAGTGCGGTGCTTTGCAGTCTGCTCTTTTTCTCTGCACACCGTGCATTATTCTAGGGTGTTGATTTCTCATTGTAAATGGCCAGATTATGCTGTAGAGTGGGTGGATGTCACAAACTTTCCTTGCTGGACTGTTATATTGCATCTTTTTTTTCTCCCCTCAGGAGAACTGTCACATTTGCAAATTTATTATTTATTTGTTCTATAGCACCTACTGTGTGCCAGCATTGTTCTAAGCACTTTACCAATATGAACTCACTTAGTCTTCAGATCTGCAGTGAGAAGTTTATGCTAATACCCTCCCCATATTACAGATGAGAAGGCAAAGTCAGAGGAGTTAAATATACTGGGCTAAGACCGCATAGCTTATTTGGCAGCAAAGTCAGGTTTGAATCCTTAGCAGCTGTTAGGAAGTGTCCCAGGAAAAGCAGGCCTTTGTGAATCCCTGTGTGGGGGGACAGGGGCTGGGGCAGTGAGTCACCAGGAGTGAGCCCTGCCAGGCCCCCTCGGCCCAGCCCTGGAGCCTCACACCATCCAGATTTGACTTGGCCCTAATCTTCCAGCTCGGGCCAAGTGACCACAAATTTTATTTCTTTGTTTAAAATGGCCCTGAAAAGAGGGCCAGCAGCTGATGCTAAAGAGCGAGTGCAGAGCCCTAAGAAAACAATGGCTCCGGATCAGAAAAATACCATTTGGGTGTAAGAGTACGAGAGTGGATGGTTGAGCCCGGCAGGAGCGCTGCTTCATGGCCGGAAGAGTCCACAGCTTGCTCACTTGTTACATAAATGATAACTTTGCAAATATTTGAGTTGCCTGGAGAAAACAAAAATGCAATATAACTGTCCAAGGAAAAGGAAGTGGTTCAAGAAAGTTTGTGATCTTCACTCCATAGAATATTCTGAGCCGTTTACAATGAGAATGTAATGATGGACACTGTGGATTGCTTGTGGCAAACATGTTCTTATCTTCTGTGAGATAGGGGGCCTTAGGGGAGAAGGAGGGAATTCCAGACGTTCTCACCAGGAGAACAAGCTTCCTAAGATTTCATGGAGCCCTCGTGGCCCATCCAGGTCCCATCCCCGATCCCACGAATGATGTCAGAGGAGGCTGGTTAAAATCCCCAGCTCACAGAGACATTTTGGAATGTGAATTTAGCTAGGGCTTCCCACAGGACATTCATAAATGGGTGGATTCCAGAAGGTCCCATGTTAAGAAATGCCATGTTAGAGAGACTGGAGTGGAGGGATCAGGGGAGGGAGTCCACAGTGTTGAGAATCCTCCAAATGCAACACTCACTTTGCAGAAGAAGAAAGAGACACTGAGCTTTGTCAGGGCAGGATGCTCTTATCTGTTTGGTTCATCTCTGTGATCTTCAACACTGACCACAGTGTCTGGCATAGGCTTTGAAGGATTTGTCATTAAGTGAATTAAGCATCTCCCAAGCTTTGGAAAGGAGAGAAATTGGGTCTGGTATAGTTCTTGATCAGAAGACAAGACGACCACAACCTGACTCTCTGCCCATCCACTTAGGGTCCTTTTAGGGCATGGCCTTCATCTTCTCCTGGCCCCTCTGAGTGGAATGAGAGGTGGGAGAGACCTGGGTTTTGGAGCCGCTGCCCTGTCGAGGTGCTCTGCCTGACTCATTTCAAGCCATACTCTTGAGAGGCCCACTGGGGAAGGCTTCGCAGGCCCAGCTGCCATAACCCCAAGCCTCACTGGGCCCTCGGGCTTGTCCCAGGCTCAGGACTGTTCACGGGGGACGGTCCAGCATGAGCCACTGGGGCTCACCCTCCACCCCGTCTGTCTCTCAGTCAGTTGGGTGTGAGATGGGAAATCCTGTTCTGAGTCAAAAAGGAACCCTCCTCCCTTGCCTTCCTGATTCACTTCCTCATTCTGCCAGCATTTTACAGCCTGGCACAGGCACTGGAGCCATGCAGGCCTGGCCTTGCTTCTGACTTGGTGCCTCAGTCACTGTCTGACGTGGGCAGGAGAGCCAGCTTCAGTTTCCCCATCTGTCAGGCAGCACGATGACCCCTGATTTGAAGGTTGATGGGGGCCTTCATGGTGTCTGCCCAGTGCCTGGCACACAGCAGGCCTCACACGTGGGAACTATTGCCATTGTGAGTAGCATTTGATAACATTTTACCCAACCAACAGGAGTCTCCTTTGGCACCCTAAGATCAAGACCCAGTGATAACCTTGACACCTACCAGGACAATCATAGGGTCGCAGATGAACCCAGAGCAGGAGACAGGGTAGCAGCAGGCAGGAGTCTCCTTAACTGTCAAACAGCATTGTCCAAGGTGGGCCCGGCTGGGCATTTTGCTGGGAAAAGGACTGTAAGGACAGACTGGGCACAGACACTCTTGGAATGAATGGAGGCTGCTCTCACAGTTCATTAGATATTGGCAAGCTTAATCAGTTCTTGAGAAAAGACCCTTCTATCTGAACCCATGGCCTTTTTTTCTTTCTTTTCTTTTCTTTTCTTTTTTTTTTGAGACTGAGTCTCGCTCTGTTGCCCAGGCTGGAGTGCAATGGCATGATCTCAGCTCACTGCAACCTCCGCCTCCCGGGTTCAAGCGATTCTCCTGCCTCAGCTTCCTGAGTATCTGGGATTACAGGTGCCTGCCACCACGCCCAACTGATTTTTGTATTTTTAGTAGAGACGGGGTTTCACCATGCTGGCCAGGCTGGCTCGAACGCCCGACCTCAGGTGATCCACACACCTCAGCCTCCCAAAGTGCTGGGATTACAGGCATGAGCCACGGCGCCCAGCACCCATGGCCTTTTTTTTGAAGAGCAGGTTTGCAATAAATAGGATGCCTTAGGGTTAAACGGCACCTTACAAGGCATTTCCTAGCATGTGACTTAAGGTGCCCTGTTGCAAGGGCCCTGCTTGGTCCAATGTGGTTTTCACACCATTGAGCAGATGCTGCCCTGACTGCTTGTGGGTCCTGTCACTGAGTAGGCTGTGCCACTCTCTTGCTCACAAACCCTCACTGGCTCTCTATTGCCCACAGAGTAAAACCCACACAACCCTTTGGAATCCTGTGCTGTTCAGTCCCCTCAGCCTGCTCTCCAGTATGGCCTCCTCCCGTCTCTCTTTGTTAACAATCGCCAAACCCATCCTGCAGCCTGAACTTGGCCTTGCACTTCCCCATCTCCCAGCTTTTGGTCTCGCCAGTCCATCCACTTGTTACGCCCTTTCCCACTTCTCATCTTATTCAGACCCTGCTCATTCTTCACATCCCAGCCAGGGTATCCCTTCCTCTATGAGCCTTTCCTGGAATCTTCATAAGAATCATTGCTCCTTTCTCTAGGCTCTGTGCCTCTGCATTTAACACCCATAGCACTCTCATTTAGAGCTTGTGATCTGGAGAACCCGAGCTTGAAACCTATAGGCCCTAGTGGCACCGCGCCAGGCACATCTGGATGTGGAAGTCAAATGGTCTTTTTTTTTTTTTTTAAGAGTCAGGGGTCTCACTTTGTTGCCCAGGCTGGCTTCAAACTCCTTCCACCTCAGCCTCCTGAGTAGCTGGGATTGCAGGCAGGCACCACCACACCTGGCTAAATGGTGTTAGATTTGAATTCTCGCCTCCCAACTACTATCTCTGGAATCTTGGGCAGGCCATGAAACTGCTCAGCTTCAGTATTCTCATCTATAAAACAGGAATGAATATTAAGACCTACCTTTCAAGTATAAAATTAAAAAAAAATTATCTCAACAAATGCTATTGAATTGGATTGAGTAGCTTTCACAGGGGGAGAGTTTATTCCTCACCGGAATTCCAAACACCAAATGATGGGCTGTTGGGTTCAGAACCCTGGTGCTCAAGGCTATTTGTATGCCCCTGAGGGCATCACTCAGCTTTATTTTCCTCTAAGGCTGTCCGTGGCGGCTGGCTTCCCACAGCGATGCAGCCACTGGTGGCCACCCCTCTTCTTCCAGGCCGACATTTTGCCCATCCCATGGGGCTGCATTCAGCATCTCTTTTGGGAGGCAGAGTTTGCTTCTGTTTGTTCTGTTGTTTGATTCAAAAATTTCATGTCATTTATATAAGGCCTATAAGACCCATTGGGATGCTGAAATGGTGTCAGGCTCTCAGAAGCAGTCTGGCTCAGCAGCTGGGACAGCTGCAGCTCCGGAGTTCCATACACCTAGGTTCAAATTCCAGCTCTGCCTCCTGGGCAAAACCAGTTCTGAAATTTTATACTCAAGTTATCTCACCTCTCTGAGCCTCAGTTTCCTTATCTCTGATACGGGGATGATTATACCAACCATTAAAGTTGTCTTAAAAAGCAAGTGCATTAATAAATGCTTGGAGAGGGAGGGGCATATTGACTAGCACCTAATACCTGCTCAGTAAATGGAACGTACTGTTCTCCATTTGGAAAAAAAGGTCTCAAGCAGTTTCTTAGCTTCCTTTACATTGGCACCCCATTTATAAGGTACAGGTTTTAGCTTCCCGGAAGGAAAAACTTCCTTTGAGCCTGAGCTATGTAACAACAGAATAGGCTGCCTGAAGAAGGCAGTGAGCCACCCATCACTGAAGGTGTTCAAGAATCTTGGGATCCTTTGGTGGGTGTATTTTTAAGGAAATTCAAGCAGAGATGGTTGATTAGATTAGGTCAGTTTTAATGACCCTCCTAGTTTTGGGATGCTGATGTTTTAAAAAACAGCTTTATTGAGATATAATTCATATAATATACAATTCACCCATTTAAAGTGTACAATTCAGTGCTTTAAAAAAAAATAGAGCCAGGGTCTTACTGTGTTGGCCAGGGTGGTCTCAAACTCCTGACCTCAAGCAGTCCTCCCACCTCGGCCTTCCAAAGTGTAGGGATTACAGGCATGAGCCACCTCGCCTACCCTCAATGCCTTTTAGTATATTCACAGAGCTGTGCAGCCATCACCACAATCATTTTTAGAATATTCTTACTACCTCCAAAAGAACCGCTGCACTCCTTCACAGTCAACTCCCAACCCTCCCACCTCCCTAGCCCTAGGAAACCACTAATCTACTTTCTGCCTCTGTAAATTTGCCTGTTCTACACATTTCACATCAATGAAATCATACAATACATGGTCCTTTGTGACTGGCTTCTTTCATTTAGCACAACGTTTCCAAGGTTTCTCTATATCGTGGCATATGTCAGCACTTCATTCTTTTTCACAGGTGAATAATATTCCATTGTATGGATAGACCACGATTTCCTTATCCATTTATCAGTTGATGGACATTTGGGTTGCTCCCACTTTTTTTGGCTATCATGAACATTTGTGCACAAGTTTTTGTGTGGACATATGTTTTCATTTCTCTTGAGTATATATGTAAGAGTAGAATTGCTGGATCTGATGGAAGCTCTATGTTTAATATTTGAAGAACTACCAGGCTGTTTTCCAAAGTCACTGCACCATTTTCTGTTTCTACCAGCAGCATATAAGGGTTCCAACTTCCCTACATCTTCACCAACACTGGTTATTATCTTCTTTTGATTATAGCCATTCTAATGGGTATCTCATTCTAATAGGGAATTAGTATCTCATTTTGGTTTTAATTTGCATTTCCCTGATGGCTAGTGATGTTGAGAATCTTTTCTGTGCTTTCTGGGCTTCTCAGTGTGCTCATTGGCCATCTTAGATGTAGGTATGATTTAAAGAAATGTCTATTCAAATCATTTGCCTATTTTATAATTGGGTTGTCTGTTTATTATTGAGTTTTAAGAGTTCTTTGGATTTTCTAGATGTAAGTCCCTTATCAGATATGTGATTTGCAAAAATTTTGTTCCATTCTGTGGGACATCTTTTCACTTTCTTGATGGTGTCACTTTTTTTTTTTAACCTTTTTGCCTTTGAAGTACAAAAGTTTTAATTTTGATGATGCCTAATTTATCTATTTTTTTATTTTGTTGCTGTGCCTTTGCTATCACATCTAAGAAACCATTGCGTATTCCAAGGTCAGGAAGATTGATGCGTATGTTTTCTTCTTTAGAGTTTTGTAGCTTTGGCTCTTACGTGTAGGTCTTTGATCTATTTGGAGTTAATTTTAGTATACGGTGTGATGTAAGAGTCTAATCTCATTCTTTTTCATGTGGATATCCAGTTGTCCCATCACCACTGTTGAAAAGATTATCCTTTTCCATTGAATTGTCTTGGCACCCTTGTTGAAAATTAACTGTCTGTAAATACAAGGGTTGATTGTTTCTTTCTCTGTGAGTCATTTTGAAGAAATAGAATGATCCTTCTCAGAGGCACAAGATAGGTCTTGGCCATCACTCTACACTGAGCTGCTGCCAGATCTTGGGCGGGTCTACTTCCTTCACTAAGTCTCCCCATCCATAAAACGGCACAGCTAGATAAGAGAATTCTGAAGGACAAGTCCAACTGTCACATGTTACCTGCAGGGAAGTTTCCACAGAATCTTTCATTGGCTCACTGGAATGTCCTGTCATCCCGTGAGGCTTACCCCGCAACCCGAGATCTAGAGCCAGCCTAAAATCTGGGGGCAGTTCCAGCAACTCCCTACCCTGACCTGGCCCCAAGAACAGCCAGTCCTGCCTTTCCAAGAAGTTGATGTTGTGTGTATTTATTGAATAAGCAGCACTGCCCTCCTCCTCTGTGCCAGCTGTGTCCCAGGCCTGAGGATACAGAGGGGATGAGACATAGCCTCTGCCCTTGAGCGGGACATTCTAATGAGAAGGTAGACATATCAACGGATGATGCAGAGCTGAGTGGGGCATGCTGGCTGGTACTGCGTGCCACAGGCTGCAGGTGTGAGAAGGTGGATGGCAATGCATGGCTTTGCCGATAGGGCCACAGGCCTGGCCCATGTGGTGAACACTTGCCCTGGGCCATATCTGAAGAGTGTCAGGTTGAGCTGTGGAGTCAGGCCACCATGGGGAATTCTTCATAGCTCTTTCACCCACCAACCAGCAGCAGCTCTTACTTGACTTACACCTTTGGCTCTGCAGCCAGCCTCAGCATGCTGACCGGGGGCTTGCTGGACACTTGTCTACAAGCTCAGTATAGTTCAGGGTAACAGGAAGCCTCTGCAGCTGGCCTGCCTGAAGTTCAATCTTGGCTCTGCATGCTTTTGGGAAAGTTATTTAATATCTCTGTGCCTTGTTTCCTATCTGTAATAAAGGGCTGGCCATGGCATCTACCTGATAGGATGTTTGCTTCTGAAGCCCTGTATGGTGCTGTAGAAAATAGCTGGGCACAGAGCTAGCTCCTGCCAAGGTCTCCACCTGTTACAGGTTGGAATTTTAGCTTGGAACAATATAACATTTACTCCAGCCTGCTGTGCATGCCATAATCGGTTATAGCCCATGGCTATTACGCGTTATAACATGGAAATATGGTATAATTAGCCTTTAGGTTGCCAGAACAAGAGATGACGGTGATAGTCCTTTACATTGGGATAGGGCAGGGCCTCTCAGCAGCGTGTATTTCCCTTACTAACTGATTCCGTTAGAAAAAACCCCAAGGTGAATCAGACGTTGCCTTGTCCTTCACAACAACCTTCCAACTTAAAGCTCACTCGTCTCAGAGCGGGTGGAAGTCAGGTGTGAACTATTGCTCCCCTCTGACCATTGAGGAAACTGGGGTTTGGGAGCAAGTTGGTGGTGGAGCCCACACTGGAACCATGACTCCTAACCCCATTCCAGAGCCTGTTCTGCCCCCACTCGTGGCCTGAAGGAAGCCTCTTATTTTGGGGTTACAGAGTCTGTGCTGAGGCCCACTCTTGCCTCTGATTCCTGCCTTTCTCAGTTCCCCTGAGCCAGCAGCATGTGAAATCAAGGACTAATGAGGGCAGAGAGATGTCCATTCTGGCTCCACACTTCTTTCTTTTCAAAAAAAAATAAGCCAGGCATGGTGGCTCGTGACTGTAGTCCCAGCTACTTGGGAGGCTGAGGCAGAAATCTTGGGCCCAGGAAGTTTGAGACCAGCCTGGGCAACATAGCAAGACCCTGTCTCTAAAAATAATCAAATAAAAGAACACTTTCTGAGTACCTACTAAGCACCAACCGAGGTAGGTATTGTAGTTTATATTTTCCAGATGTATCTTTCATTCACAAATGTGTGTGAGCACTTATTGTGTGTCAGTAAGTGCCACGTGTTGTGATCAAAATAGGCAAGGGCTGTGCCCAGAGGCAGTTTATGTTCAAATGAGAACAAAGGGCTCAGAGTTCAGAGGAGCTGGACTGGATTCAGGTCCCTGAACTCTAAAGTTGTTGATTTTCAATCCTTATTCCAGAAGAACCCCTGGCATCTGCATTAGTTGTTCAGAAATTCCAGGCCCTACACAGGAATCTGTCTGGGACCTGCAGGAGATGGGAGAGAGGCCCCATGGATGTGCTGCTGGGGAGCTCAGAAAGCCCCGTGCACCTGTGGGTGACTCCATTTGTCTTCTGCTTTTACTGGCTTTGGCTGTTGCTTCATGGTGCTTGGTTCTGTCCTCAGAGAGTTGCCTGCAGGGAGTTGGCTGGCAGCACCCTGAGAATTGGAGCAGGTCCCTGTTGGCCAAGTGTCTTTGTCACTCAGTCACTCAGCTGCTCACCCCCTTAGGCATCAGCCAGCAGGCCCGGTGCTCAGCACACCAAGGAGCTTTCAAGGAGGAGATCCCTGGGAAGTGCTCAGCACAGAGTCTGGGAGCTCAGTTAGGCCGTCCTACACCACAAATGCCAAAACCAGTGAGAAATGCAAGCCACAGTGAGCCAGCATGACATACTACCAGAAGGGCTAAGATGAAAAGACTGACCGTACAGTGTTGTCAAGGCTGTGCAGGAATTGGAATTCACACATGGCTGCTGGGTATGTAAAGAGGTGCAGCCACTTTGGAAAACAGTTTTGCAGTCCCTCCTCTCCTCTCCTCTCCTCTCCTCCCCTCCCCTCCCCTCCCCCCCTCCCCTCCCCTCTCCTCTCCTCTCCTCTCCTCTCCTCTCCTCTCCTCTTTTATGAAACAGGATCTCCATGTGTTGCCCAGGCTCATCTCAAACTCCTGGGCTCAAGTGATCCTCTCACCTTGGCCTCCCAGAGTGCTGGGATCACAGGTGTGAGCCACCACGCCTGGCCTTGGCAGTTTCTTAAATATACACCTACCATGTAATCCAGCCATTCCACTCCTAGGTATTTACGCAAGAGAAATGAAAGCATATGTGCACACACAAGTATTCATCACAGCTTTGTTGGAAACTGTCCATCCGTGGGTGCATGAATCCACAATCTGTGGCACAGGAATGCTATGGAATAGTACTCAGTAACAAAAAGGAACAAACCACTGATACAGGCAACGACATGGATGAATCTCAAAATAACCATCCTGAGTGAAAAAATCAGATCCCTCTCTCTAAAAAGAGTACAGTTGACCCTTGCACATTGCAGGGGTTAGGGGTACCAGGCCCTTGCACACTTGAAAATTTAAGTCTAACTTTTGAATCCCCCAAAACTTAACTGCTAATAGCTACTGTTGACTGGAAGCCTTACTGATAACAAAAAGTTGATTAATACATACTTCGTATGTTGTATATATTACATACTATATTCTTACAATAAAGTAAGCTAGAGAAAAGAAAATGATATTAAGAAAATCATAAGAAAGAGAAAATGTATTTACTGTTTATGAAGTGGAAGTGGGTCATCATAAAGTTCTTCATCCTTATCGTCCTGATGTTGAGTAGGCTGAGGAGGAGGAGGAGGAGGAGGGGTTGGTCTTGCTGTCTCGAGGGTGGCAGAGGCAGAAGACATCTGTGTATGAGGGGACCCACACAGTTCAAATCTGTGTTGTTCAGGGGTCGCCTGTATTTTCTGTGTCATCCCATTCCATTCATGTACAAAACTCTAGGAAATGCAAACAAATCTACAACGACAGTCAGCAGATCAGTGGTGGCTGGGAGAGGGTGTAGGTGGGAGGTGGGAATTACAAAACCAGCCAGGGAGCTTAAAGGGGAGGCGGGTATGTTCATTTTGTGGACGGGTGTTGGCTTTATAGGTGTATATCTAAAACTTATCAAATTGTGCAGTTGAAATATGTGAAGTGTCTTGTTTACCAATTATACCCCCCAAGAAGGTGGTTTAAAATAATGGCAGCTCCAATCTCCAGCCGATCAGTCAGGAAGATGAACATGACAAACCCCTCCTCAGGGAGCTCCTGTGGTTCGTGCCAGCAACACGGACAGTGAAACACGGCATCGTGGTGGAAGTGCGGGCTCCGGGTCCCACTCTATCCCTCACCTTGCCAGGCCTCCCCAGTCCTTGGTCTTCTCACTGAGAAATGGGAACAATAACAGGACCTACCTCCATGGTGTAAGAAATATAAGAAAGAATGTAAGAGAATATAAGAAAATCATGTCAAATGCTTAGTAAACATGTCATAAATGGCAACAGCTACAGGGCCCTGTGGGGACCCAAAGAAAGGAGAAGTCGCTTCTACCAGGGGGAGCAGAGGCTGAAAAGATTTCTCCTCTGCACCTGCAGTGGCTGTGAGCTGAAAGAGACAGGGAAGAGTCAGCTAGAAGCAGGTGCGGAGGGGCGGGTGGGGCGGAGTGGGGGAAGGACTCTCCAGGCAGAACTAACTGGAGCTGTGGCACCCAGACTCTAATATTCTAGAAACGCAGGCAGTGTGGTGCAGCTGGCATGCAGCGCAGGGAGCACCCTGGCCAGTTAGGACTGTAGGGCTGGCAGGAGGCACCGTCCTTGAGGGTCCAAGGAACACTGACTTTATCCTTCAGGCTGGGGTCCCTCACCTTGGGATGTCAGGAGGATTTCTTTGGAGACCATGAGTTTTATGTGAAGTTTAAAAACTTGCGTGTAATAGAAACAAAAAAGTGTAAACCCTATATTTTGGCACAGTCCTTTTCAATGGAAAGACATGTTCATCTAGTAGAAGGCTGTCATTTCTCAAGTCTGTGTTGAAAAGAGTACATTCTGAGGATGTGTTCTTGTGCAGCCATAATTTTGCTTTAAAAGGGTCTGTCCACGGGCCGCTGGGGTTTAGGGCCAAGGAGGAGTGTGGTGACGTGTGTGTGGTCATTGCACCATTCTTGCTCCTTTGGGCTGCAGTACAGATGGCCCAGGAAGAGGGAGATGTCAGGGAAGGCAGGGCCAGCCAGCCAGGCAGGTCTAGGGGGTTCAGGGAGGGTCCCTCTGTGGGGAAGACCCCTGCCTGAGAAGGCATGAGGCGCTGGCGGGGAGGGTAAGGCCTGGCACCTCTGACTCCCAGGGCCAAGAAGACATTGGGAGAGGAGTGGGGGGCGGCCTGGGGGACAGGTGTCAGTGCCATGTTGTCAAGGGTGCTGGGTGGGTCACTGAGGAAGGTGCAGGCAGGTGCAGGGACCAGGGGTCAGACATCCTGGGTGGCACTGCCCCACTGGGCCAGATCTTCTTGGGGGTGATGGGGGCCTGGGGGCTGGCTCAGTACCTGGGATTAGCCTTGCCCCAGAGCAGATGGGAGCTCTCCTCAGGGGCCAGGGCTCTGGAGATTTCATCTATGGGCACTGGGGAGTGTGTTTCCACTGAAATGTGTGGGGTCGGGGAAGGGCCGCATTCCCAGGGCTTCCAGAGGACACAGCCCTTCTCCCTTCTGCCTGGCATCATGCGGATGGAGCTGATAAGGGGTGGTGGGGGTGCAGTGTACCCCTTGAGTGCAGGCTGCTGTCTGCACCTCTGTTCCTCCCCTGACCCTTGTCCCAAATCAGACTCGGCTGGTCCTCAGGGGTGAGGTGGGAGAAGTTGTATTCATTCATATTGACTCAGAGCAGGTGCTGAGCTCCACGAAGGAGGTGAAGTGAGGAGCAGGAGAGATGAGGGGACAGATATTTATAGTCCAGTGGGATCCAGGCTGAGATGGATGTCTGCATAGGAGTGGCCATGGCTGTGTCAGTCATTCAGGGAAGGCTTTCTGGAAGAGGAGCCATCTGAGCTGAGCCTGTGGGGATGCTGGGTATCCTAGAGGGAGTGGTGTAAGGGGAGAGGGAGAGGAGACAGCCTGGTGAGGGCAGAGGGAAAAAAACGCTGAGCATTTCGGCATTCCTGGGAGGTTTAGGGGCTGTGGGGCAGGGGTGGCCATCAGAAGGTGGGGTTGCAGAGCTCCTAGCACCTGTAGGTTAGGGCGTCCTGTCTTTGGTCGGGGAGCAGCCGACTCTCTCAGTTTACCTTCAGGGCATCTGAGGAATGTGTGCGTTCTCACTCTCAAGTGAATGCCTCAGGTCTATTGATTAAGGTGGCTCCAGGGAAGCTGTGTGAAGTGAAGCCCATTGGAATTTGGGGAGGGAGCCAGCAGCCCCGCCTCACTCTGTCCTTCTCCAAGAGGAGGCAGCCTGCTCTGCTCTTCAGAAACAGAAGTGACTGATGCAGTTGAGGCAAGAAGGGCAGGGGTTCTTTGCAGTTTCATTGCTTTCTGATTTCTAATCTTGGCCTACATTGACTCAAACCTAATAGGACCCAGCCCCAACTGCCCTCCCACCGTGTGGATGAATTTGCCAAATACACACTCATGCCCACGGTTAGAATCATCTGTTCTCGTCTACGGGAGGCTGAGACATCCTCCAAGCCCATGGTTCTCAAAGTGAGGTCCTGGAGCAGCAGTGTCAATGTTACCTAAATACTCATTAGAAATGCAAATTCTTAGCCCCCAGTTTTATAAATTGGGGGTGGGATCCAGCCATCTGTGGTTTAACAAGACCCCCAGTTGTCTCTGAGGCAGGCGCCAGTGTGAGAACCACTGAGCGAATCCACCGTTCCTCAAAGGATTTTGGTTTTGTTTAAATCATAACTCTCAGTGAAATACATTCTACATTTATACATATGCAACACATCCATCAAACAAGCAACAGTCTCATGAAACAGTATTTATCCTTCATCCATGAGAGGCACTGTGATATTTTTCATTCTATTCTATCTTCTTTCCTTACAAAGCACTTTTGATCAAGACCCCTGAGTAGATTTCACAACCCATGCATAAGTCACACTCCCAGTGTGAAAAGCCAGTACCAACCCCGCTGCATTGACTGGCCTGTCCACACACCAGTGGCCCATGGCACTCAATGTTCCAGCCAGGCTGGTACCTGTGCCCTGGTACCCTGCCCAGTGCTCTCTGACCTGCAGCAGATGGCCAGTGCCCTGCCTGCCTGCCCTCTGACCAGCTCCGCCCACACTGCCAGCAGCCCCTGTTACTCCGTGGCCAGGGTTCCCCTCTGGAGCCCCCTTGAACCTCCTGGGAGCCCTCCCCTTCAAAGTCTCCAATTGGAGCCTGAGACGATCACACCTGGTCCCAAGAGCTAAGGCCCCACCCCTTGGAGCCACCCACCCTGCCCTAGGAACATATCTCTGCAGCAGCCTGGCCTTCATCCCTACCACGGCTGGGGACCTCTTTTTACCTTGCGTACACTCTGCCCCCTCCACTCTGTCCCATTTCCCTCTTAGCTGCCCTGGTGTCTTCTCTCCCTCTCAAACACCTGTATTTGTGTGTTGCCAAGGCCAGCACTTCCCGGGTGGAAATCCTGGCATCCTCCAGACTATGCCTAGGGAACTTGGGTTTCATTCATTGAAGAGAGACTGGAAATGGGTTTTATGGTTGGCGTATCTGGAGAAGGAGGTGCATCAGAGAGCAGCTGGCTTTCCCTACCAGACACCACCGGTCTGTGACAGTGGGGCTGACTTAAAATGGCTTCGGGACCGCTTGCCTCCAAAGCAGTCCCTGGCCAGTGTCCTTTGTGGCTGTAATTGTAGAGTGGACCTCACAACCCTTTCCAAGGTGGGACTTCTTGTGTAACCATGCATAGCTGGTGGACAGAGGGTGGCGTGGCCCTGCAGCCTGCATGGCTTTGGTGCAGTCCCTTAACCTGCCAAGCCTCTGTCTGCTCACCTCTAAGACGGAATGAAGCCCAGTAATTGCTCCTCACTTTGAATTAGCTGCCTGGCAGGGTTGTTGTGAGATTAAATGGGATAATGCATGGGCGCCACCGTTGAGTTCCTATCCCTCCTTTCACACACTTTGTTCTGAGAATCACCTTCTGCCAGTGCCACAGAGGAGAAGATTGCCAAGGTCTATCCTCTTGGTGCAACCTCCTCTGCGATAAATAAACAAAATTGTGTTCCCAGAATCCATTGGAAAAAGCTTTGGGATTAAGACCAGCTGTAACTCAGTTCCTGAAATAACATCCAAGCATAAGAGAGCAGTGGGAAAGAGAGGATAAGGGTGGGAATGTGTGTGGCAGGGCAGGAATGAGTCACAGGACAGCCGAGTGAGTCACGGCAAGCGAGCACGCCCATGCCAGAACTCTGGGTCAGCTTGTGGTGGGCGGCCCTGGCCAGCTTGACAGAGCAGGGGCACCAGGCTGTAATTGCTAACGGGGCCTGCCATGGGAGCTGGGGTTTACCTGGGTCTGAATCCCAATGCCTTCTGAGTTCCAGAGCAGAATGTCAGTGGGCAGCTGGGTTGGCACAGGGCTGGAGTGAGCAGGCACAGTGTGACAGAGGCTGCCTGGCAGTTGGGGGGCTCAGTTGGTTTCCCTGAACTCTAGATTCTTGAGCTGCAGCTCAAGATAGATTCCTGCCCTGAAGTTACCTTCCTGGAACTCGGCAGTTACCAGTGGGGTTCTGGGAGGGACAGAGAGGGCCGTGGAAGCTGTGTGGCACCAGGGGATTTAAGAGCAAAGAGTTTAGACTCAAGTCATCCTTGGTTCAAGTCTTGCCTCTGCTACTTAGCGTCCCGGTGACTTTGGCCAGCGTTGTTAGTATCATTAAACCTGTTTTCTCAGCTGTTAAGTATAATGCGAATGTGTCACTGGGCCTATGTAGGATAAGTGAGTTAATACCTACAAACCTTTTATCATACAGTCAGGCACCTGCAGAACACCAGGTAAATGTCGGCTTTTACTGTTATTGGTGGACCTGGGTCCACCACTTTTCAGCAGACTGTTTGCGTCTCCAAGTCTCAGTTTCCCTCTTTGTAAAATGGGACAAATAATGCCCGCCACATGACAGTCACTCCCTGAAACTGACGTTGCCGCTTTCTTTGCTCGGGAGGGGCTTGCTCTCATGTTTCAGGGGAGTTCGCTAACGAGATTGGGTTAGGACCCGAGCAGGAGCCTCTGGATCACTGAATGACAAGAATTAGTGTTTTCAAATTCCCAGATAATATTAATTAATTAATTTATTTTGAGATGGTGTCTCGCTGTTGCCCAGGCTGGAGTGCAGTGGCTCAATCTCTTCTCACTGCAACCTCTGCCTCCCGGGTTCAAGCGATTCTCCTGCCTCAGCCTCCCAAGTAGCTGGGATTACAGGCGCCCGCTATCACGCCTGGCTAATTTTTGTATTTTTAGTAGAGACAGGGTTTCACCATGTTGGCCAGGCTGATCTCAAACTCTTGACCTCAGGTGATCCGCCTGCCTTGACCTCCGAAAGTGTTGGGATTACAGGCGTGAGTCACCGCGCCTGGCCCCAGAGAATTTTAGAAACTGCTGTTAGGATGTTGGAGGGATTGAGACAGAGGTAAGAACCTGTTCCTTATGGGGCATCAGCCCCTCACCAGTGGCGTTGCAAAGCCAAGTAGGGGCCCCACCCAGCACCCTGAGCTTTGGAGAGCCGGGGAAGGGGAAGGGAGGGAGAGAGGTCTGGGCCCAGCGACCCCAGGACACAGGGCCCTCAGCCCCAGTTGGCAATCCACGTGCTGACCCAGCAGGCGATCTGCCTCGGGCGTTTTTTCAGTGCCAGATGCCAGTATCCTTTCCTTCCTGCAAGCCTGGTCCCCCAGAGACCAAATTGCATCTCGGCCAATTGCTTTCAGGCCTGGAATCAGGGCAACGGGAGCTGGTGTCCAGATGGACATTCACAGTTACCCGATGGACTACAGGGGCAGCCCTGGCCTGGGGGCCCACACATCTATTTCTCCCTGTCCTCTGCTCTGCCCTGGGTCACAGGAGAGCTGACCGCCTGAGGGCTGCATTGTCCCGGCTCCCCTATACTGGCTTCTGGCAGGACCAGAGGTAAATAGTCGGCTGGGGGTTTCTCTGACAGCCTCTCCGCCCTGGGTGGCGTCTCCTGCAGCAGATGTATCTCCTTTGGGGCTCTAGTTCCTGCTGCTCAGTGGCCTCCAACATGGGTCTAGGAACATCTAACATCGCCTCTCCGCCTTGTCTCTCCAGCCTAGGGGTTGATCTCTGGGCTTCCTTTTGTCTCCTTGCAGCTTCTCAGCTCCTCCTCCTCATTACACCCTCCTGGTTCATAGCTGGACTCGGAGGGGCTTTACTCTGCTGATTGAACCTTGACTCACACGGGGTTGCTTTCCTCCCAGGGGCAGTTCTAGTGGATGCCCCATGGTAGGTGAAGTTCAACTTTATTTTGGAGTCAATATGGTCTAGTGAGAATCTAGGGCTTCAGAATCCAATAGAACAAGGTTTAAATGTCAGCACTACTGCAAGTGCCTCCATGTCCTGGGCCAATGACTGCAGTCTGCGCATTCTTATCTAGGGTTGTGGAAGGTAACAGCCGCTCCTGTGCCCCACGCACCTATTACTGACCAGGTGCTCCCACACCTGCCCCAGTCAGCCCCGCAGCATTCTAAGAGGTAGATGCCGCTGCTGTGCCTGGGGTGGGGGGTGGGGAGGAAGCTGTGCCCAGGCCGCCAGCTAATGGGCCACAGAGCTCAGCTGAGAGGTAGCCCCGATACTCCCCTTCTGCTGCTCCTGAGATGGGCTGGGGCTGCCTTTCAGACGGGGATGCCAGGAGGCCCACACGGGGTGGCTTTTGGACAAGGGCCTCACGTGGTGTGGGCCTTCATTATTTCATGAGTGTTAGCACCTTCTCTTCCACGGCTGGCCTTTTTTTTTCAGTTTGCATCACGTTTTCCAGTATCCCCGAATCAACCACACTCTTCCTTATGACATTTCAGCTTCTTCAAAGCGCTCTGAGCTTTCTTTATGACTCAAATTAAGGTGTCCCATTTTGAGAAGATGGCTAAAGCCTGGAGCTCAGATTCTGGAAGATTCCTGTCCTCTCCCAAAGTGCATCCTTACTGTCCATTCCTGGGGAGGCTGTGTCTCCAGCCATGCCCACAGACCTTATCCACCTCTGGGGGACTGGCTGGTCTTCCAGGCCCATGGCTTTTGACTCAGGTTCTGTGTTCTGATCATGTGCTCTGTCTCAAGCCTGCCACATCATCTGCCCCAGCTCGGGGGTTTCCATCATGAAAAAAAAAATCACTTCTCTTCCGCTGTCATTTGCGATAACCACATGGACGCTGAAACCCAAACCCAAGGCTGTTTCCTTTCTGTCTCCTCCATACACCAGCGCCAGCATGACCCAGAAAGGGTCAGCACTCTCATGGCCAGCCCTCTCACTGACTCAGTGGGGACAGCTCAGAGACACGCCTAGAGCCCTACTCTCCCGCTGCCTGCAGCCACACCCCAGGGATGTCCCCAGACAGGGCTTGGAAACAGAAAATACTTTTTTTTTCTTTTTACCCCTGAGCACATTTCTTTTGCAATACTGTTTGGAAACTGCACAGTTCTTTTTTATTTATTTATTTATTTATTTTTTAATCCTATCTCCATTCAACCAGTCCAGAGACGAAACTTCTCCCGTGCCAGAGAGGCATGCTGGCTCTGCTCACTCCTGCAACCTTTTCTCATTGTCCTTGGCCGTGTGCGTCTGCCATTTCTGCAGTGACTCCAGTCTCAGCCCACCTTTGAGTGCAGAGCGCTTCCCTCCTCCACACACCCTGGCCTGGAGCTGTCTCCTACCCGCCCCTTCCAATGCCTAACCCTTGCCAGCTCCGGTGCCCTCAGCAGGCAGTGCCTCCCAGCCACCTTCCTCGAGCCAGGTGACAACCACTCCTTTGAGGTCCCGTGGCCCCTGTCCTCCTGTCTCAAAACTCATGCTGGCCTCACTGTAGCTGCCTTACTGTGCGTCCATCCCTGCCCTCCACCCCCACTGCACTGGACATGGAGCCTCACCAGGCCAGAGCCACACTTGGTCTGTCTCCACATCCTCAGCACCTGCACTCAGCAGCCACTTAGTGCACTGATTCATTAGTCTATCAGCTGGTAACCCAGTTCCTATGCTCCCCCAACCTTGAGCTGGTGAGACAGCTGCTGTCTGGATGCAGGTTCCCAAGGAAGGAAAGCCCTCTACCCAACACCTGTGCGTTTGGTAAAAAGGAACTATTTCCAAGCATGGTGTGTGCTCCAGGTTCTGGGCAATTTTTTTAAATTTTTATTTATTTATTTATTTTAGAGACAGAATCTCTCTCTGTCACCCAGGCTAGGGTGCAGTGGTACCATCATAGCTCAATGCCGCCTGGACCTTCCGGACTCAAGTGATCCTTCCACCTGGCTAATTTTTTTTTTTTTTTGGTAGAGACGAGGTCTCACTATGCTGCTTGGGCTGGTCCTGAGCTCAAGTGATCCTCCCGTATCAGCCTCCCAAACTGCTGGGATTACAGGCATGAGCCACTGCACCTGGATGGGTTTTTAAATTAATTAAATCTAGGTGTTATCCCCATTTTCCAGATGAGAATATGGACACCCAGAGAGGTTAAGTGACCAGCCAGATGCCACACAGCTAGTGAGTCATGGGGTCTTGACCACTGGGACCAATTCTAGGTCCTTCTGGCCTCATGGCTGACTCTTTCCCAGACATGTGCCGGTGGGGTCACTTAGCCAGCTAGCTTTGCTGCCTGCTGGGCTTTCTGCAGTTGCTGGTTGTAGCCTTGGACCACCTGAGATAGGGGATGGCTCACGACAGCCTATAGGCCAAGTGCCCTCGTGGTGTGTTTTTGTCTAGCCAGTGAGCTAAGAAAGGGTCTGACATTTTCAAAGGGTCGTAAAAGCAAGGGAGACTATGCAACAGAGACTGTATGTGGCCCGAGACAGCTAAAAACATTTTCTACCTGACCCTTTACAGGAAGAGTATACCTCTGCCAATAGACAGTGTCCCCCAGACCATTCTTCCTTGCAAGGGGTTCAGGGAGTGACCAGCGCCTGTGCAATGGCTGTGGGAGGCTGGCTTACCTTGGCCTGCCTTACAGGCAATGGTGACACAGGAAGCAGTGCTCTAGGCTGGCTGAGGAGGGGTCCGACGGGCAGAAAAAGGGAGGACCCAGAGCAGTCTGGTAGTCCCAGGGCAGAAGCTGGTCCCCAGGACCTGGCGTGCAGGGATCACAGTAACATCGACCCTCTCAACCCACAACCTCAGAGGTCCCTCACAGACTCCCTGTTCAACTGTCCCTGATACCACATTAGGTGGTGAAGAAGCTCCTCTGAGAGCTTCTTTAGAGTAAGATAGTGTCTGCTGTCTGCTTATTGGATGCTACGATCATAGCATCAGGCCTGCCTCTTAGCATGTGCTTAAGTCCTGTGTTTCATTGAACTGAAGCAAAATAGGCAGAATTGCAGAGGAGGCTCAGGTCTCCTGAACTCTGCCTGCAGCCTCGCCCAGCCCACAGTTCGGTTGGTCTGAGCATCCCCGCCTGCTCAACCCCACCGGGTCCCTGGGTTTCATCTGCTATACCCTCCAGACACCAACCACTGAGCCTCACAGGTCACGGGCATTGCCAACAAGAAGGGGTGCTCTAAAGCCTCGCTGCCTCTTGATGATTAGAGCCACGCTTCCCCACTGTCCTGTCATCTGAGACTCAGCAGGACTCGTCTCTGTCCCTCCCATTCTTTGCTTAATAAAAATAAAAGCTGAGTTTTTGGAAGCCATGCAAGTCACACACTAGCCGAGAAATTAGAGCCACAACAAATACATTTAAATGCTTGCACATCCAATGTGCTTTTCAAGTAAAGCATTCAAAGGCAGGGAGTGGCTACAGGGAACATATTAAGTTGTTACAAAAAAGTCAAAACAGGTCTGAAAGGAAAGCAACTCGCTGGGAGAATCACAGGACGGGTTTCCAGAGCACAGCCCGCTACGTCGCCCACCTCCCCCTGGCCAGCCCGCATCCTTTGGCCCAGCACGCGTCTGATGGCCTCTTCCATTTTCTCCTTCTCTCTTGTGGGTTCTCCCTGAAGCTTCCTCTGGCCCTGTGCGGGGCCTGGGGATGGTGCCCAGCTTCCCAGTAGATACTTACTAACTGATGAGTGAAGACAATTTTTATTTTTATTAGTGATGATTTTTACTGTAATGTAATAAAAATTGTAAAGTAAATTCTAAGTGCTTAATAGAGAAAAATAAGGGGAAAAAAAAAACTTCCAATGGTGGTCCTACCCATCTCAACCAAGTGGCCTTCAAGGTCACTGTGCCTCTCCCCCAATGCCAGGGAGAGAGAGGCCTGAGGTTCCCATGGAATGTGCTTAAAAGCCAGGCCTGGAAGGGGCTAAGGCCACTGCACACAGCCCTGACTTGATCACATAGACCCTTTAATGGCAAGATGTCCTGGCCTTTTTCTTGAACTCCTGGGCTCAAGCAATCCTCCTGCCTAAGCCTCCCAAAGTTCTAGAATTGTAGGCATGAGCCACCATGCCCGGCCCCAGCCTTTTTCTATGAGTGTAGTTCTTGTTAATGTTTTGTTTTGCTTTTACTAGTTGTTGAGTTGTGACTACCTAATATATAATTTTGTCTCTTTTTTGGTATTGCCATTATATCCTAAAAATTCCCATTCACAAATTCATTTTAAGCCTCCTTTTTGCTGGCTGCATAATATTCTAAAGTGCAAGTGTACCATAACTTACTTAAGCAATCGCCTATAATTGGGCATGTGGGTTGTTTCTGGTTTTGTTTTGCCATTTTAAATAATGCCATGTTGAGTTTTTTGATGTGTTAAACTTTGTACCCATTCTGGGCTCATCTAACAACATTGGCCTTACTCTGTACAAGGTATTGTGGGAGATTGGAGGATAAACCAGACACAATCCCTTTGAATAAAATGCAAATACAAATAACTTTAGTTCAAAGCAGTCACATGGTTGCTATATGCAGACAACTAGAACTGGAATACGGAAGAGTTTTGCCTGGACTAACTGGGATTTTAAGAAAGTCACAGGAGAAAATCTGAGGCTTTGCAGCCATAGCCCAGGGGAAGTCAAATGGACAGTCCAGCAAAAGGGGTCTCTGGTGGGTGACCTATGCCAGCAGGCAGGTGTTACCTAGGGCCGGCATAGCAAGCGGGTTGCATCTCAAGCGTTACGTTCGTTTTCAGTGGTTGCGAGGAGTGCTGCGCGGAGGTCAGAGGGGAGTGGCTCAGTGGGTAACTTTAGCAGGACCTGCCCATGGACCCAGGTTGGTGGAGTGGTGGGGACGGCATGCACCTAACACGGCCATCCCCAGCCTGAGAGGTTCATCTCAGGGAGAGCTCAGGGCTGGTGTCGGCTTGGCCCATGCCCAGAACAGTGTTCCTTAGGTTGAGGCCTCTTTGATCCATTCAAATCAAGATCATTATGGGTCCAGACGTTTCGGACTGCAGGTTTTGACGTCCTCTTTTGGAGAGCATGCAATCTGAATAGACAGACGAGAATTGCCTCCGGGCCCCAAGCTGCGAGAAGAGGAAGCAGGGAACCTGAGAGGCCAAAGACAAAGCAGTTTTGCCAGGCCAGAGCCCTGGGCCAGTTCTCCCAGAGGCCAGACCTGTTTTCCTTCCCTGCCTAATTCCAGTCCTGACAAACGTGCTCACCTCTGGCCATATTGCCCAACTGGGAGCACCAGGGGAGTGTTGGTGGTGGGAGTGGGCCTGTCCCAGGTGTCCTGCCGGGGGCCTTTTCGCAGCCCCCTACATTCCTGCCTGTTGGCCTTATCTGTGGCCCTTTCTTCAGCCCCTGCAGGTGCCATGACTCAGCAGCCCCAGGAGGACTTTGACAGGAGCGTGGAGGATGCCCAGGCATGGATGAAGGCTGTGCAGGAGCAGCTGCAGGTCAATGACAACACGCAGGGACCCCGCGCGGCCCTGGAGGCCAGGCTGTGGGAGACCGAGGTATGCAGAGGCGTGGCCTCAGATGGCCCTGTGGTCTTGGCCCCATCCCACCCCGCCCTCAGACCTCAGGTTTCCTATCTGTTAAAGGCAAGGGTGGACTAAACCAATGTTTCTCAAACTCTGATGTGCACACAGATCTCCTGGAGATTTTGTTTAAGTGTAGACTCTGATCGGGTCGTGGAGGTAAAGTCTGAGACTTTGCTTTTGACAAGTTCCGGGTGATGCCATTTTTGCTGGTCCTTGGAGCACACTCTGATGACAAGGAACTAGAGCCTGTCCTCTCATCCTCCTGTCCCTGCAGGGGGGACCCGTGCAGCCTGGTGGGTCCCCAGCCCTTGCTGGGGGGCTTCCCACCCCTTTTCTGCTTCTGCCTGGTTGGGGTCCCTGCCAGATCTGGGTTGGCCAAGGTCTTCCTCCAGAGGAGCGGGGAAGGGGCTCTGCCCAGCAAGGAGTGACTTCCTGAGCTTCTCCAGAACCAGAGTCTGGCTTTACCCACCCCACCTGGCACAAGACCATGTAGCACTAAGTGCTGGTACCCAGTGCCTGGCCTGGCATCGTGGTGCCCCTGTCTGAGGGTGGGTCGCCCATGGCCTGGGGACAAGAGGGAAGAATACTGAGCTAAGAGTCGGAGGCCGGAGTTATAATCTCCTCGCTGATGCTAGATTGCTGTGTGACCTTGGTCAAATCCCTGCCCCACTCTGGGCTTCAGTTTTCCCATCTGCAAATGGAGCAGTTGACTTCCACACCTCTGGGGTCACATCCATTTAGATATCCCATAATTCTAATTTATCACCCAACAATGGTTGCTCTTAGTGGGGGGTGGGGTGCTGCCTTCTCCCGCAGCAAACCAGCCACCCAGCCAGGCTGGAAGCAGTGGTGACCCCACAGCTGGTTCCTTGTGTGTTTCCTTTGTGTGTGCTGTCTTCTCGATTCTGCGCACTGTGCACCATATTGCTTATATCTCATGCCCTTTCTGGAAGTGGACCGTGGGAATTAACAATCCTCATCACCTTTCCGAGTCAGTGTTTGATTTCAGTGTCACCGCCACATCCAGAGGCAGGAGCCATTGTCTGCATTTGCAACTGGGGAAATGGAGTCTCCTCACACCGTTTCCTGTGCCTGGAGAGCCCTCTCACGTTCAAGCTCTCTGCTGTGCTCCCTTCACCTTCTGTCTGGGAAGCTCCCTCACAGATCACCCAAGAGTGGAATACCCCCTGCTTTCTGCCATCCCTATGCCAGGGCTGGAGCTGTGCAGGTGGGTGAGGCCCACCCTGCTCTTGAGGGTTCCCAGCCTAATGGAGACACGTATGCAAACAATCAGGGCAACTGCACAAGCATGTATGAGGCACACCCCTAACGTGGGTCCCATGATGTTATTCTCTTCCTCTAAAACCTTCCATGGCTCTCACTGTCCACCAAAGAAAAAGCAAACTTCACCTGGCTTCAAAAGTCCCCCACTATCTGCACCACTCTCTTTTCCAGCCTTAGCTCTCCACGCTGTCACACCTCCCAAGCTCACACTGGCCTTAGCTCCAGCCACTGTCACACCTCACAAACTCACAAAGGCCTGAGCTCCAGCCACTGTCACACCTCACAAACTCACAAAGGCCTGAGCTCCAGCCACTGTCACACCTCCCAAGCTCACACCGGCCTTAGCTCCAGCCACTGTCAAACCTCCCAAGCTCACACCAGCCTTAGCTCCAGCCACTGTCACGCCTCCCAAGCTTACACCGGCCTTAGCTCCAGCCACTGTCACACCTCACAAACTCACAAAGGCCTTAGCTCCAGCCACTGTCACACCTCTCAAGCTCACGCCGGCCTTAGCTCCAGCCACTGTCACACCTCCCAAGCTCACACCGGCCTTAGCTCCAGCCACTGTCACACCTCCCAAGCTTACACCGGCCTTAGCTCCAGCCACTGTCACACCTCCCAAGCTCACGCCGGCCTTAGCTCCAGCCACTGTCACACCTCCCAAGCTCACGCCCTCCTTTGATTGGCAGAAGACCTCCTAGACCTTCCACCGCCAAGCCTTTGTCCATGTGTTGCCTCCGCTTGGAATGCTCTTTTGTGTGGGTCTGGGTGTGCACAAGAAATGAAACCCTCCTGTCCGTGCATCTCTCCTGACCAGTTTCCCCCTTTCTCAGCCCCAGCTCCTGACCTTGCCTGTCTGTGAGCATCACAGCCCTGCCTGTGTGCCCACTGTGTTAGGGTGCTTAGCATTTCAAACTCTCTACCCTTTGCTGGCGGGTCTTTCCCTCCAGGTGGTGGTTCTGGTTTAAGCAAAGTCAAGGGTGGTCCTTAGGAAGACACATTGGCAGGACCAGGGTGGATGGGCCCTGGAAGCCAGAGGCAGCACTTCTGTGAGGCCCGAGGGGGTGGAGTCCAGGCAGAGGGGAGTCATGGCCTGAGCGTTCTGCCACTGTCTCCTCCCACGGGGCTCCGGCATGCTTCATTTACTGTGTGTTTTGCCACTTCAAAACCAATTTCACAATAAGAAAGAAAACGTTTTCCTGTTGCCAGCTGGTAAGAGGGGGCAGCTAGTGCCTCTCGACCTACCCATGGGACCTACCCCCGGGTGCTGGGGTCTCTCTTGTGCTTCCTCCACCAACTCTGTTGGCTTGTCTCCAGTGCCTGTTTGCTGCAGTGACGGGGACGTGGGCTCTGATCCAGTTCTGACCCTTAATAGCCATGCAGCCGGGAGGATGTCCCATGCCTTCCCGGGACCTCATGTTCCCATCTGTAGAGCAGGAACGAACCCCCTCACCCCTTGTGTTCCCGAGGGGTTAAGGGAAACTCCAGAATCCTCGTGGGGTGGGGGCTTTCTGTAAGGTGTGATTGGAGAACCCATCGCTCCTGGGTTGAGAGCTTGGCTACTGGGTCTGCAGGCCCGGGCTCCAAAGTCTGCCATGGCTGTGGCACCTCAGGAGGATTTCCCAGAGCTCTCTGAGCTTCAGCTTGCTTCCGGGGAGAGTGATAGCTGCCGCCTTTCAGGAAGGAGGGAGGATTAAGGACGATCATTTATAGACATGCTTGCATGCACAGTGCAGGGTATGCTGGCAGAGCTGGCGAAATGGAGGCGATTGTTTCTTGTGGTTTTAGAAGCTGGGATACACAGCATACCAAGTGTCCCTGCCCATCCCCAGAGCCTCCAGGAGTGGGTCTTAGGAGCTTCCAGCCACACTCCCAGGTTCCACCATATGTATTTATTTGTTTATTGAGATGGAGTCTTGCTCTGTTGCCCAGGCTGGAGTGCAGTGGCACGATCTCAGGCTCCCTTGTCCTGTATCTGGGTCCTGGCCTGAGCCAGGCAGCTTCCTCACCAGCTTCTGGGCCACCCTGTCGGTCAGGAGCATCCTGGTGTTTCTCAAGGTTTGGATTCCCAATGCATTCATCCTTCAATATATCTTACTTCCCTACCTTTGCTCAAATATCCTTCTCCAGTTGTCTTTAATTAGAGACCTGCAGGCTTGATGCCAATGCCACCTCCTCCACAAAGCCTTCCTGGATTTCTCCCATCCCTCCTTGAGCTCTCATACTACTTTGCGGTCTCTTCTGGCCCTTTTTGCAGTCATCTGCGCTCTTATCTGCAGCCCTCTTTCCTACCAGCTTGTTCATCCAGGACCCTAGCACTCAGCATAATGCTCAGCTGGGGTTCACCTGGTCTTGGCTGGGTTGAGGGAAAACCCTAATTAACCCCATTCCTCCACTTTCCTGGTCTCCTGATACTTCTCTCCAAGGTGTTTCCTTACATCCAATCCCCACCTGCCCCTTGCCCTCATTGGCTGCTACAAATTAGAATAATTCTGTGGCTGCAGTTCAAGTACTTTCTCCCAGTTGGCCGTGCAGCCCTTGCCAAGCACTCCTGGACTGTGTCCTTGCTGGTGATGGGCTATAAAAGAATCTCACACCAGCCAAAGAGTGTAATCATCAGCGCAGTGAAAAGGAGTGGAGTCTACTTCTCAAAATTTGGCTTTTCCAGCCTAGCCACAGCCTCTGGCCTCCCCTGGCTTCAAGCCTCCAATAAACTTCCTACAGGTTGATCTTTCAGGGCAGACGTTTCTTCTCCAGGTCGGGGAAGGGAGCTTGGTGTCTTGCCTGCCTTTGGACCAGCCAGCTCCTCTGCCTTGGTAAAGAAGCATCAAACTCACTCCCTTGAAAAGGCAGTGGGTCTCGGGTCTTTGTGTCCCCTTCTGTCCAGCCTGTGCCTCTTTCATGAGGATAAGAAGGACAAAGGTCCAGGGGTCTGGGGGGACCACACAGTCAGGACACCAGGCTTTGGAGAAGGGGCCATTGTCCGCATGGGACATTCCAGACCTGGCTGCTCCTTCTGGGTGTGGCCAAGGGAGATGGAATTTCACTTCTTCCCCAGAGTTGTTGGCTCCTGTGATTTTCAGAGCTGGACTCCATCTGAGCTGAAGCTGGGAGCAGGTGTGGAGGAGGCTTCTCTGGCAGCTGTAGAGAATCATTCCTCAAGGCTGGTGGTTTCTGTGGGTCCCCAGCTCCCTTGTTTGTAAAATCGGACTTATTGTGTTGCTAGCTTGGGGAATATGAAGTCTCCTTTCACATTTCTGGGAATAAGAAATATCATCTTACTTTTTTTTTTTTTTTTTTTTCCTGAGACGGCGTGTTACTCTGTTGCCCAGGCTGGAGTGCAGTGGTGTGATGGCTGGAGTGCAGTGTTGTGATCTCGGCTCACTGCAACGTCTGCCTCCCAGGTTCAAGCAAGTCTCCTGCCTCAGCCTCCTGAGTAGCTAGGATCACAGGTGTGCGCCACCATGCCCGGGTAATTTTTGTATTTTCAGTAGAGACGGTGTTTCACCATGTTGGCCAGGATGGCCTCAAACTCCTGACCTCGTGATCTGTCCGCCTCGGCCTCCCAAAGTGTTGGGATTACAGGCGTGAGCCACCACACCCGGCTCTTTTTTTCTTATTTTTAGTTTTTTAGTGACAGGGTCTTGCCCTGCTGCCCAGGCTTGAGTGCAGTAGTGTGATCATGGCTCACTGCAGCCTCAACCTCCTGGGCTCAAGCAATCTTCCTGCCTCAGCCTCTTGAGTAACTAGGACTACAGGCATATGCCACTGTGCCTGGCTAGTTTTTTTTTTTTTTTTTAATTAAAAAAAATGCTTTTGGAGAGATGGGGCCTCACTGTCTTGCCCAGAGTGGTTGCATACTCCTGGCCTCAGCGATCCTCCTGCCTTGGTCTCCCAAACTGCTGGGATTACAGGCATGAGTCACCACGCCTGGTCTACTATTATTTTTAATCAAATTAAATCTCTCTCTGAATGGCAACAAATTCATCCTCAGCCATGCTGTGGAACCCTGCCCCTGGGTGGTGTGAAACATCCTGGGTGGATAATCGTATTCAGTCTAGAACATTCCACACTGGCCCTTGGGTCTTCAGGCCACACTGGCCACTATTGTACTTTTGTTTTCCCCATCACTGCTCGCTGCTGAGAGGGACTCGGGGTCCCTGTGTGGGTACTTGCTGTGGCCACCACCCCCTGGGCCCCTGCCACATCCTGCTACTTGGCCAAACAAACCCTCTTTCCCTCTCTTGAGGAATCTTCCCATTCTTCACTCTCCCTGAGCACCCCCCACTCACATGCACACAGAGACAGCCTTTGGAAGGAGCTTGTTTGCCTCACTCTTTGATAACACAGGTAGGAGGGGAAGTCCTTCTATACTATTATCATCATCGTCATCATCATCGTCATCATCAACGATTATTGTATGGAGTAAAAAAAGGATGGGGACCATTGCCCATTTGCACACATTGGGGAAGGGTCTACAAAATTGTTCAACAGTTTACAAAGTACACTAACTTATACCCATGTTTAATTCATAGTGTTTTTATTTTATTTTTATTATTTTTAATATTATTTTTTGAGACATGGTCTCACTGTGGCACCCAGGCTGGAGCGTAGTGGTTTGATCACGGCTCACTGCAGCCTCGACCTCCCAAGCTCAAGCGATCCTCCCACATCAGCCTCCCAAGTAGCTGGGACTACAGGCATATGCCACTACATCCGGCTAATTTTTAATTTCTTTTTTTTTTTTTGTAGAGACATGGTCTCACTGTGTTGTCCAGGCTGGTCTCAAACTCCTAAGCTCGAGCAATTCTCCTGCCTCAGCCTCCCAGAGTGCTAGGATTATAGGCATGCAGCACTGTACCTGGCTAAAAGTGTTTTTAAAATTAATATTATAACCCTGGGAGGTGGACAAGCAGAGACTGTTATCATTGTCTCAGGATGAAAAAGGGAGACCCAGAGTAGCCTAGTGACCTGCCTGGGGTCACACAGCTGTCAGTGGGGCAGCATTCCACATGGCAGGAGCTCTCCTTCACCCCAGCCATGGGGAAGGGTCAGAGACAAGCAGGCTTCTGGGAAGCCAGTCTAAGGACACTGA